>NC_053390.1:246819026-247140698 GCF_905171765.1 Bufo bufo | reverse complement strand
CTTGTCCTCTTTGGTCCGGATGACATGGCGTCCAAGATTTCCAAAAAGAACTTCGAATCGTGACTCGTCTGACCACAGAACAGTCTTCCATTTTGCCACACTCCATTTTAAATGATCCCTGGCCCAGTGAAAACGCCTGAGCTTGTGGATCTTGCTTAGAAATGGCTTCTTCTTTGCACTGTAGAGTTTCAGCTGGCAACGGCGGATGGCACGGTGGATTGTGTTCACTGACAATGGTTTCTGGAAGTATTCCTGAGCCCATTCTGTGATTTCCTTTACAGTAGCATTCCTGTTTGTGGTGCAGTGTCGTTTAAGGGCCCGGAGATCACAGGCATCCAGTATGGTTTTGCGGTCTTGACCCTTACGCACAGAGATTGTTCCAGATTCTCTGAATCTTCGGATGATGTTATGCACAGTTGATGATGATAGATGCAAAGTCTTTGCAATTTTTCGCTGGGTAACACCTTTCTGATATTGCTCCACTATCTTTCTGCGCAACATTGTGGGAATTGGTGATCATCTACCCATCTTGGCTTCTGAGAGACACTGCCACTCTGAGAAGCTCTTTTTATACCCAATCATGTTGCCAATTGACCTAATTAGTGTTAATTGGTCTTCCAGCTCTTCGTTATGCTCAAATTTACTTTTTCCAGCCTCTTATTGCTACTTGTCCCAACTTTTTGGGGATTTGTTGAAAATTGGAATCAACGTATTTTTCCTTTAAAATGATACATTTACTCGGATTAAACATTGATCTGTCATCTACGTTCTATTACAAATAAAATATTGACATTTGCCATCTCCACATCATTGCATTCAGTTTTTATTCACAATTTGTTTAGTGTCCCAACTTTTTTGGAATCCGGTTTGTACATATATCCAATGTACAGCACCTCAACCAGCCTATGTTCATATAAAACACTTGATAGATTATTAAAGAAACTCCCCAGTTTATTATTATAGACACGATCAGAGCTGAGATGACTTCTAGGTGTAGAGGAAAGCTACCAGTGTCCTCTTCTCCCCAGGACCTACCTTCTCAAAGTTGCTGCAGGGACCCCCATATTCAATCATCTGGTAGCATCTTGCTGCTGTGTCAGCAGGTAATATTTGAATGTATCCGTATGGTGGGGCCCCAAAATAAATTTTACTGGTGGGCCATAGGCACCCCAGTCCGACACTGTATACTTCTAACTTGTCCATAGACTGTATCCATTGGCCACACAAAGGCATGTAGTGGTGGGTGTACCCCAATATGCATTTACCACAATTAAACTGAAAACGCAGTTCACTACATATATACAGCAAATATATACAGCAAGGGGGGTGTTCTGGCAGTGGCACACATATAGTCACATATTTCTTGGGAATAGGTTCGGCCAAACATTAAAAGAGGTTCAGACGAAAATAGTGTGAAAAGACATTGTAAAACTACCTTTAAATGTACATCTAGACCCTTTAGTAATGCCAGTGGCGTACCTCTAATAGAGGCATGCCACGCAGCTGCTATGGGGCCTGTGTGGAAAAGGGTCCCGCAGTGAACCAAAGGCCTTGTCCCCTGTCCAGCTCCAGTATAATATGCCTATCATCAGTGGAGAAAGCTAAAGGACCTGTCATGATGTCATCACAGGTCCTGTACATCTAGTAAAGGAACTGCATGATGAATGGTGTAGTTCTCAGGTTAGATAGGAACATCTGCCAGGACCTGTGATGACATCATCTTTAGGGTTCATTCACACATCCGCAAATGGGTCCGCATCCGTTCCGCAATTTTGCGGAACGGGTGCGGACCCATTCATTCTCTCTGGGGACGGAATGGATGCGGACAGCACACAGTGTGCTGTTCGCATCCGAATTTGCGGAGCACGGCCCCGATCTTCGGGTCCACAGCTCCGCAAAAGATAGAACATGTCCTATTCTTGTCCGCTGCTGCTATCAAGAATAGGCATTTCTTTAGGGGTGCCGGGCGGGTGTGTTGCGGATCCGCAATTTTTGGGTCCGCAACACACCACGGACGTGTGAACGGAGCCTTAGAATGACATGTCCTGTACATCTAGTAAAGGAACTGCACAGAGCATGGTGTAGTTCCCAGGTTATATAGGAGCATTTGCCAGGACCTGTGATGACATAATCTTCAGCATCACAGGTCATGTACATCTAGTAAAGGAACTGCACAGAGCATCATCACAGGTCCTTCAGCCCCCAACAGCATGGAGAAGAACAGCAGGATGAGCTCTCCACTGAGACTAGAATGGAGTGGTAAGAGGAGGTCCTCCTCCTTTCTCTTCATTTGCACCCCATTCCCTATTTTCTTATCTCTCATCTCAAATACAGTATATAGTGCTGCAGACAGTTACACCCACTATTACCTCATGTACCTCACACAATAACCATAATATATAACTGACCAAATATATCTGTACACACCGCACTATTATACCTTATACTTCTTCAGTACACTGCTCTCTCTCACTATATATATATATATATATATATACATACAATAGATGCAGTGTGTTAAGATATATAGTATATACAGCAGTGTACTGATTTGTGAGGTACGAGCTAGAATTTATACCTCATACCTCACATAAGCTGGAGCTTTTTCCTATAGTGTGCAAGCACAGCCACTGATGGTGGATAGCAAGGTGGTCGTAACCACCGTGTGCTGTCTGCATCTGTATGTCGGTTCCGTGGCACCCACAAAAATATACATGTCCTATTCTTCTCCGTATTACGGACAAAGATAGGACTGTTCTATTATGGGCCGGACATTTTACGCAGAATGCGAAATATAAACGCCTGGTATCCGTGTTTTCTGGATCGGCAATTTGCGGACCACAAGACAGACAACTGTCGTGTATATGAGCCCTTAAAGGGGTTTTGCCACTTCAGCAAATAGCATTTATTATGCCGAGAAAGTTTCCATGGTTATGACCACCCTGCAGTCCAGCAGCATGGCTGTACTTGTACACTCTAGAAAAAAGCACCAGCCTGCTGGATTGCAGGGTGGTTGTAACCATGGAAACGAGCTGTGTATAATGTGATAGAAAAATGAACCAAGCCAGCGAAGGAGGCAAAATGGATAATAAAATATATTAGTGCCTTGTATTAACTTCCTCTACATGATAAATGGATGCGGACCGCACACATATAACATTCGTGTGTTGTCCACATTTTTTTGCAACCCCATAGAAATGAATGGGTCCGCATTTGATCCATAAAAAAATGCATCCCTGCTATGCCCCCTTCATATTAATAATGCCTATTGTGCTCCCTTCACAGTAATAATGCCCATTGTGCCCCCTAATAGTAGTAACGCCCACTGTGCTAGTAATGCCCTCTGTGCCCCCTCCATAGCAGAAATCCCTATTGTGCCCCCTTCACAGTAATAATACCCACTGTTCCACTTTCACAGTAATAATGCCCTCTGTGCCCCCTTCATTGTAGTAATGCCGTCAGGCTCTGTGACCCCTCCATAGTAGAAATCATTGTGTGGATTCATTTTTCCATCACATTATACACTGCTTGTTTCCATGGTTACAACCATCCTGCAATCCATCAGGGGTGGTTGTGCTTGCACACAATAAGAAAAAATGCCCTGGTGGCCAGGACTGTGGGAGATCATGTAAGCTGGTACTTTTTTCTATAGTGTACAAGCACAGCCATGCTGCTGGACTGCAGGGTGGTCGTAACCATGGAAACTTTCTCTGCATAATAAATGCTATTTGCTGAAGTGGCAAAGCCCCTTTAAGCCAAGGGTGCATGTGATTTCAGTAGAGAGAGGAGAGTAAGCCTCTGCCAGACACCTCTGGCTACAATTTATTGTGCGCGAGACCAAAGTATGCTGAAGTTCAACATTCACAACATTCAAAATGCCCAATCCTTCCTTCCTTCCACAAAATTTATGATTTTATTACCGGCCCACTGACTTACAGTATGTGAATGGGTAACCTTTAGGCCCTCAAGGTCTCTCCATAACTTCGGCACATCCAGTGCCAGATCTAAATGTAAGATAGCTTCCGAGCTGTCTTACATTTAGATCATTTTCTAGGCCTAAAACAGGCGCAGAAAATGATGAATGAGATGGGCCTGCCTTCCTAACCATTGCACAGCCATCAGCACCAGAAATACAGTACGTCTAAGGCTACTTTCACACGAGCGTTCGGGTGTCCGCTCGTGCGCTCCGTTTGAAGGGGCTCAGGAGCGGCCCCGAACGCATCCGTCTGGCCCTAATGCATTCTCAGTGGAGGCGGATACACTGAGAATGCATCAGCCTGCCAGCGCTCAGCCTCCGCTCCGCTCAGTGAGCGGACACCTGAACGCTGCTTGCAGCGTTCGGGTGTCCGCCTGGCCGTGCGGAGGCGAGCGGATCCGTCCAGACTTATAATGGAAGTCAATGGGGACGGACCCGCTTGAAGATGACACCATATGGCTCAATCTTCAAGCGGATCCGTTCCCCATTGACTTTCAATGTAAAGTCTGAACGGATCCGCTCAGGCTACTTTCTGACTTAGAAAATTTTCTAAGTAATAATGCAGACGGATCCGTTCTGAACGGATGCAAACGTCTGCATTATCGGAGCGGATCCGTCTGATGAAACATCAGACGGATCCGCTCCGAACGCTCGTGTGAAAGTAGCCTAATTTAGGCGTATTTCAGAATAGTATATGACCCGCATAGTTTTCAAGTATTTCACAGAGTAGGCTTTTCCCAAAGGCTGTTTACAGGAGGTGGCTATGATGGTGGTCCTACCTGAGTCTCTATTTATAGATACTAGCAATCTTTCCAATCATCCCAGGGCTCCAGATGGCGACCAAAACGGTCACCAATGCGCCTTAAAATTTGCAGATGGCGACAAGACTTTTTAGTCTTGTCGCCATTTGCGACTGTACCGCCGCGATCCTGCGCAGCCTAAGTTCTCTTCACTAGCACACCGCACAGTGGAGAGGGAAGGAGTCCCTCCCTCTCCACTGTGATGCGGCTGCCACTACCACCAATGGGGAGATAGCAGGGGAGGAGGAGGGGAGGAGCTGTCGCCACTGCGCCACCAATGAATGTAAAACATAAGTATAGGCAGCGGTATCACAGACACGGCACCCGGCCTCAATAACAGGGCATGCGATCCGCGGCCATTAACCCCTCAGGTGCCCCAGATCGCATGCCCTGTTATTGAGGCCGGGTGTCGGGTCTGTGATACCGCTGCAGACAATTGTATGAAGGAGTCAAAGAGGACCTTTCATGGGTCCAAAGAATATGAACTTATCAGCAGGCTGCATAGAGCGGCGCCCAGGGATCTAAGTGCACTTACTACTATTCCTGGGCGCCGCTCCGTTCGTCCGCTGTGGCCCCCGGTATTTTCAGCATTCAGAGGAAGGAGGAGGAGACGCCAGTGTGTCTCCGTCTCCATAACAGCAGCGCTGTCCAATCACAGCACAGGACTCAGAGCCAGGGAGAAAAAAAACCTCCCTGGCTCTGCTCTGTGATTGGACAGCGCTGCTGTCAGGGAGAAGGAGAGACACTGGCGTCTCCTCCTCCCTCCTCTGAATGCTGAAAATACCGGGGGCCACAGCGGACGAACGGAGCGGCACCCAGGAATAGTAGTAAGTGCACTTAGATCCCTGGGCGCCGCTCTATGCAGCCTGCTGATAAGTTCATATTCTTTGGACCCACGAAAGGTCCTCTTTAAACATTCATTGGTGGTGCAGTGCGCTCTCCCAAAGCCTCCCCCCCCCCCCCATTATCACTGGCCACAAGTCGTCCCCGTCTCCCCCCCCCCCTCATTGTTATATGGTGGCCACAGGGTTCCCATCCCCTTCATTGGTGGCAGTGGCAGATTACACTGCTGGGGCTCAGATCGTTACCATGGCAGCCAGGACGCTACTGAAGCCCTGGCTGCCATGGTCAGCTCCCTGCTGCTGTATGCACAGAGCACCAGGGAGAGTGTGAGCTCCTATTCACCCTGATAGATCTCTATCAGGATGAATAGCACAAGGGATGAAACGACCCAGGTTCTGGTCCCTAAGGGAAGAAATGGTTATTAAATAAAAAGTTAAAAAAAACAAAAAAAAACACCAAAATACTAAAAGTTTAAATGGCCCCCTTCCCAGTTTTACATATAAAATTTACAAACAATAAAGAACATATTACATATCGCCACGTCCCAAAAAGTGTGAGCTATTAAAATATTTAAAAATATTTCCGCTCGGTGAAGGCAGTAACAGAAAAAAAAACTATAAACCACGCAATTCGCCATTTTTAGTCATCTTGTTCCCCAGAAAATGTCCCTGGATGTGAGAGGTATGTGGTGCTGTTTTCTCCTATATGTAGTGCACCTGCGTCTCATCTTCTCAAAGTCTTTTTTTTTTTAATTATATGCATTTTAAATTTGGCGACTAAAAAATGTAATTTGGCTCCTACACTTTTTAGTTTAGGAGCCAATGGCTCCTGGTCATTTTTTTTTGTCTGGAGCACTGCATCCAAAGGAGTGCAATCACTCTCAATATTTCTCCTCAATGCCCAGCTGCTGGGTGCAGTGATAGATTGGATGGCCAGTCTTCAGGGCCAGCGTCAGAACCCGGCATTCCCGGGCAAGTGCCGGGGGCCACTGTAAGTTAGGGGGCACACTCGTTTCCGCGGCGCGGCTCCTTTAACATTTTTACATACTGTCTTGTGCATCACTGATGTCACGAGGGTGTCAAGAGCCACGCCTGACTCCGTTATACCCGGGGTCAGGAAGTCGCAGCGGGTGGCTGCACGCTCTATGTATAAAGATAGGGCTGATTCTTAATGGTAGCTTTCTGGGTTTGCCTTGCAACCCTTTTTGGCTCACTCAGGGATCCATAGCTCCTTCTCCTCAGCTGCTTCTTTTCCAGCAATCCCAACCTCCTTATATTCCCCTCTCCCACTTCTCTGGTTGCCAGATATAGAGCTTCCTGCCTGGACTTCTATGCTGACCCACTGGAGCTGTGTAGCTGTGTTCCCTGGTTGTTGTTCCAGAACATTACCCTCCGGATCCCTGTTGGACTTTTGTTGTCTGCTGTTGTCGTCCACCTGGGATTTTATGTTTTGTCTGTGTTGTCTGTCCTCTCCTTGGTGTTTTCCTTTATTGTCAGTGGTGCAGACTAGTGTTCCCACCGCCCCGTTCACTACGTAGTGCTCATCTTAGGGAAAGCCAGGGTTTAGGCACGTGATCAGCGTACGGGTGAGGAACCCGTCTAGGGACGTCAGGGCAGTCAGGTGCCAGCCTCAAGGTGAGTCAGGGGTCACCACCTTTCCCTCTCCCATGGACAGGGCCTTCCCATTTCCCTCCCTTTGCGTACGCCGGTCATGACATTATATCTGGCCCTTATTTTGTGTAGGCAAAAAAAAATTATTATTTTTCTTTCTGCCTATCTAGAATCCAGCATGAATCCTATTGCTGCTTTGACAAGACAACTTCAAGGCCTGTCTATGGAGGTGGCAGGATTGAAGGCGTCGGTCCTCCAGCAACAGCAGCAATTGCAGCAGACCGCAAGCCCAGCGGTTGCTATAGGTAACCAGGTTGCTGCGGAACCCAAGGTTGTTCTTCCTGACAGATTTTCTGGGGGAAGGGACAAATTTGTGATGTTCCGTGAGGCCTGTAAGTTATATTTTAAGCTGCGCCCGCACTCCTCTGGTAATGAGGAACAGCGGGTGGGGATTGTTACTTCCCTGCTTCAGGGGGACCCGCAATCCTGGGCGTTCTCTTTACCCACTGATTCCCAGGCTCTCCGGTCAGTGGATGAGTTTTTTGGGGCCTTGGGTCTCATATATGATGACCCTGACCGACTCGCCCTGGCTGAGTCGAAATTACGGAGACTCAGACAGGGAGAGCGGCCAGCAGAGGAGTATTGCTCAGAGTTTCGTAGGTGGGCTACGGATACCCAGTGGATCGACCCGGCTCTCAGGAGTCAGTTCTGCTCTGGGTTATCCGAAAGGGTTAAGAATGCGCTTGCGCTGTATGAGGCCCCCTTTTCCCTTGATGCTGTTATGTCCCTTTCTATCAGAATAGATAGACGTCTTAGGGACAGATTGAAAAATCCTGAGCAATTGGTAACCCCTCCGAAGCAGCAGTTAGTCTGTACGGACCTAGAAGAGCCTATGCAGAGCCTATGCAGCTAGGAGGAACTACTCGTCAGGTCCGTCCTCCTGAGGCTCGCCGTTGTTTTTTCTGTGGGGGGAGGGGTCATTTTATTAATGTCTGTCCTTCCTTTCTAAAAAAACAAAAGACCATCGGAACTACTAACCCCAGGCTATGTGGAGGATGTCAGCCGGGGGGTATACGTTTCCTCCATTCTTACCTCTCAATTTGTGTTGCCAGCAGCTGTTGTTTCCGGTGTTAAGAAGGAGACTATTTCTTTCTTTCTAGACAGTGGAGCAGGGGTAAATTTGATAGATGCCCATTTTGCCCGCACTATGGGTTTGTCTCTCTGTACGCTACAGAGACCTATTCCCATATTCGCTATTGATTCTGCTCCTCTGTCTCAGAGAAACCTCACTCACATTGTCCATAACTTACACCTTCGGGTAGGGGACCACCATAACAAGTGTCTTTCATGTTATGTTCTGGAGGGGCTTCCCACTCCTGTGGTATTGGGTCTTCCCTGGTTGGTAGCGCACAATCCAGTGGTGGATTGGCAGGCCAGGGAGATATTGGAGTGGAGTGAGCATTGCAGAGAAAATTAAATAGCAATTGCTTAGTTGCTTCCATAGCTACTCTACCTACATTTGTCTCGGACTTTGAGGACGTTTTTTCTGAAAAGGGTTGCCAGAAGTTACCACCTCACCGTCCTTATGATTGCCCGGTTAACCTGATTCCCGGTGCAAATTTACCCAAGACCAGGTTATATAATCTTTCGGGTCCCGAGAGACAAGCCATGAAAGATTATATCTCCGAGAGCTTGGCTAAGGGACACATCAGACCCACTTCTTCACCCGTGGCTGCAGGGTTTTTCTTCGTTAAAAAGAAAGATGGGGGCCTGCGTCCTTGCCTAGATTTCCGCGAACTAAACCGGATAACCATCCGAGACCCATACCCTCTTCCTCTCATTCCTGACCTGTTCAATCAGATTGCGGGTGCTAGGTGGTTCTCCAAACTTGATCTTAGGGGGGCCTACAATCTGATTCGTATCAAGGAAGGGGATAAGTGGAAGACAGCTTTTAACACCCCTGAGGGGCATTATGAAAATCTAGTCATGCCTTTCGGTCTGACCAATGCTCCTGCCGTCTTTCAACATTTCATTAATGACATTTTTAGTCATCTTATCGGCAGGTTTGTGGTGATATACCTAGATGATATTTTAATTTATTCGTCTGATCTGAAAACACATGAGGTGCATGTCAGACAGGTACTGCAGGTCCTACGGACGAATAAATTATATGCGAAAATTGAAAAGTGTGTCTTCGCCGTTCAGGAAATACAGTTCCTAGGTTATTTATTATCTGCTTCAGGTTTCCGTATGGGTCCTGGGAAGGTCCAGGCAATTTTAGATTGGGATCTTCCTGAGAACCTCAAAGCACTGCAACGGTTTTTTGGCTTCGCAAATTTCTATAGAAAGTTCATTAAAAATTATTTGGTGATTGTCAAACCCCTTACTGACATGACTAGGAAGGGGACTGATTTTTCTAAATGGTCTGACGCCGCTAAAATTGCTTTCTCCTCGCTAAAAGAGAGGTTTACCTCGGCACCTGTACTAATCCAACCTGATGTCTCCCAGCCTTTTATTGTTGAAGTAGATGCGTCAGAGGTGGGAGTGGGGGCTGTACTGTCTCAGGGTCCGTCTCCTGGCAAATGGCATCCTTGTGCTTTCTTTTCTAAAAGACTATCTGCAGCGGAGAAGAACTATGATATTGGCAATAGAGAACTATTGGCTATTAAACTAGCGTTTGAAGAATGGCGTCACTTTTTAGAGGGGGCAGTCCACCCCGTCACGGTGATTACAGACCACAAAAACCTTCTGTATCTCGAATCAGCTAAGCGTCTCACCCCTAGACAAGCTAGGTGGTCTCTATTTTTTACCAGGTTTAACTTTTTTATTACCTATCGTCCTGGGGCAAAAAATACTAAGGCGGATGCATTATCTCGTAGTTTCCCTGGAGGGGGTAATGTGAGTGATCCGGTACCCATTCTACAAAGAGGAGTGGTTGTCTCTGCTGTACACTCTGTTCTGGAGGGGAAGGTGTTAGAGGCCCATGGGGACGCCCCGGTCTCTTGCCCCTCAGAGAAATTGTTTGTACCGTTGAACCTGCGTCTCGAATTATTAAAGGAACATCATAATTCGGCACTTGCTGGGCACCCGGGTAGTAAAGCAACCTTGGAGCTATTGTCTCGTCGTTTTTGGTGGCCAAGGTTGCGTCAGGAGGTAATGGATTTTGTGTCTACTTGTTCTACTTGTGCACGCGCGAAAGTCTCTCATACACGTCCTGCAGGGTCTTTATTGCCACTTGTCATTACCAATAGGCCATGGACACATCTGTCAATGGATTTTATCACTGACTTACCTTTGTCTGCGGGTAAAACAGTTATCTTGGTAGTAGTGGACAGGTTTAGCAAAATGGTACACTTCATTGCGTTACCCGCACTACCTAATGCTAAGACTCTTGCTCAGGTATTCATCAGTGAAATCGTGAAGCTTCACGGGGTCCCTTCCGATGTTGTTTCGGATCGGGGAACCCAGTTTATTTCTAAGTTTTGGAAAGCTTTTTGTTCCCGTTTGGGGGTACACTTGTCTTTTTCCTCAGCTTTTCATCCTCAGTCGAATGGACAGACTGAGCGTACCAACCAAAACCTTGAGACATATCTAAGGTGTTTTGTGTCTGAGAACCAGGAGGTGTGGTCATCATATTTACCGTTAGCCGAGTTTGCCATAAATAATCGCCGTCAGGAATCCACTGGTAAGTCACCATTTCTTGGTGCATATGGTTTTCATCCCCAATTCTGTACTTTCAAAGAGGGGGGGTCTTCTGGGGTTCCTGAAGAGGAACGGTTTTCGTCATCTCTTTCATCTGTATGGCAGAAGGTGCAAGCTAACTTGAAAAATATGGGAGGTAAATATAAATGCATGGCTGATAAGAGACGGTCGCCAGGTCCGGACCTAGGAGTGAATGACTATGTGTGGTTGTTTCCTAGGAATATTAAATTAAAGGTTCCCTCTTGGAAACTGGGTCCTAGGTTCATTGGCCCTTACAAAATAGTAGCCATCATTAACCCCGTGGCTTTTCACCTGGAGCTACCTCAGACTTTTAAAATCCATAACGTCTTCCATAAGTCGTTACTCAAGAAGTATGTTCCACCTCTGGAACCGTCACCGCTGCCGCCCCCTCCTGTTGTTGTGGATGGTAATCTAGAGTTTCAAATATCCAAAATTGCTGATTCTCGTCGGGTCCGCCGCTCTCTTCAATATCTGGTGCATTGGAGGGGTTACGGTCCCGAGGAAAGAATGTGGGTTCCAGCGTCTGAGGTAAATGCCGACAGGTTAGTTCGGGCTTTTCATGCCTCTCATCCTGAGAGACCTAGTCCTGAGTGTCCGGAGGCCCCTCGTAGAGAGGGGGGTACTGTCACGAGGGTGTCAAGAGCCACGCCTGACTCCGTTATACCCGGGGTCAGGAAGTCGCAGCCGGTGGCTGCACGCTCTATGTATAAAGATAGGGCTGATTCTTAATGGTAGCTTTCTGGGTTTGCCTTGCAACCCTTTTTGGCTCACTCAGGGATCCGTAGCTCCTTCTCCTCAGCTGCTTCTTGTCCAGCAATCCCAACCTCCGTATATTCCCCTCTCCCACTTCTCTGGTTGCCAGATATAGAGCTTCCTGCCTGGACTTCTATACTGACCCACTGGAGCTGTGTTGCTGTGTTCCCTGGTTGTTGTTCCAGAACGTTACACTCCGGATCCCTGTTGGACTTTTGTTGTCTGCTGTTGTCGTCCACCTGGGATTTTATGTTTTGTCTGTGTTGTCTGTCCTCTCCTTGGTGTTTTCCTTTTAGTGTCAGTGGTGCGGACTAGTGTTCCCACCGCCCCGTTCACTACGTAGGGCTCATCTTAGGGAAAGCCAGGGTTTAGGCATGTGATCGGCGTACGGGTGAGGAACCCGTCTAGGGACGTCAAGGCAGTCAGGTGCCAGCCTTAAGGTGAGTCAGGGGTCACCACCTTTCCCTCTCCCTTGGACAGGGTCTTCCCATTTCCCTCCCTTTGCGTACGCCGGTCATGACAGCTGCTGCTTGCTGCCCTCTCACGGTCTCTCCAGGCTGAGCTTTTGTGCGCGTACGCACCGTGCGGCACGTGAGTACAGTTGGGCACAACAGGCAGCGCACAGACTGTCAGCCTCACAGCCAGGACTCGTCTCGGAGGGAACAGGGGGCGGAGCTGATCAGCAGGAGCAGCTGCAGCCTGCAGAAGAAGATTCAGGACATCATAGCCTCCAGCACAAGAGGAAACCTGGAGGCTGGAGCAGCAGCTGGAGTTGTTTTATTAGAATTCAGGTCTCAGGTGAACTACAGTCTACACAGTAATGTGGGGCTACATGTGTAAAACACCAAAATAAAGGAGCAAGCCAAGCCAATAATTGAATAGAGAACAATTACCATGTATTGCAACTTGCTCAGCTCAATAAGCACACATGCCTGTAAAACACAATAAACTCCTATAAGAAAATACCAGAACGCATGAAATCAATTATACAGTTTATTGGCAAAAATGTAAAAGAGGAACTTTTCCTCTTATGAATTTTTGCCAATAAAGTGTATTATTGATTATTATTTTCTTAAAGGAGTTTATGTTTTAGGCCTCATGCACACGGCCGTTGTGTGCCCATGGCCACACGGCCCATGTGCACTCCACATCACAGATGCGGACCCATTCACTTGAATAGGTCCGCAATCACAGAGATGCGGAACGAAAGCATGGATCGGAACCCCACGGAAGCACTATGGAGTGCTTCCTTGGTGTTTCTGGCCGTGCCTCTGCACCGCAAATAAAATAGAATATGTTCTATTTTTTGCAGTGCGGACGGATCACGGACCCATTGAAGTTGAATGGATATTGCCCATGCATTGGGGACCACAAATTGCGGTCTCTAATGCACGGAATGGATGCAAAACGGCAGTGTGCAAGAGACCTAAGGCATTGCTTAGACTCCATCCCACAGTCTAGACAGTGCCTAATTGGTTACAGTTTAGACCACTTTCTGGTACATGTTGATAATTCCCTTTTAAACCCCAGTCCATGTCCCCTCAGTACTGGGAATCAGTGGGAGTCATATTAGAAGGCAACAAAAGGTTGGAGCACAACTAAAGGTGAAATTCCCTTTTAATGTCCCCTAAAGGTGGCCACACATTAGATAGAAGTTGGTTGATATGTATGTCTCTGTGTGTGTGTGTGTGTGTCTGTCCCTGTGTGTGTGTGTCTGTCCCTGTGTGTGTCGGTCCCTGTGTGTGTGTGTGTGTGTCCGTCCCTGTGTGTGTGTCCGTCCCTGTGTGTGTGTCCGTCCCTGTGTGTGTGTCCGTCCCTGTGTGTGTATCTGTTCCTGTGTGTATTTGACTGTCCCAGTGTGTGTATCCTTGTGTATATGTGTCATTCCCTCTGTGTATTTCTCTCTCCCTCTGTGTGTGTGTGTCTCTCCCTCTGTGTGTGTGTGTGTCTCTCCCTGTGTGTGTGTGTGTGTGTGTGTGTGTGTGTGTCTGCGTGTGTGTGTCTCCCTGTGTGTGTCTCTCCCTGTGTGTGTGTGTCTCTCCCTCTGTGGGTGTGTCTCTCCGTGTGTGTGTCTCTCCGTGTGTGTGTGTGTCTCTACCTGTGTGTCACCATCACCATGCCCACAGTGTTCCTTTCTCTTGACGCAGCTGCATCAGGACGTTCTGTGCGGGGCAAGAAGAAAATAAGGAGGCAGCGCCGCCAGCATGGAGTCCGTGGGAGAGACATAGGAAGGCACACTAAGGACGTAGGTAACACTACCACATAATCTACACTAGTGTTATCTGTGGTTTTACATAGGAATGCAGGTAACACTACCACATTATTAGCACTAGTGTCATCTGTGGTTTTACATAGGACTGTAGGTAACACTACTACCTTTTCTGTACTCAGCCATGACTGTGTTATCTGTGCTGTTACATAGGACTGCAGGTGATATCTACAATATTATCTGTACTCAGAGAGTTATCACTGTTTAAGGGGGCCCACTGAGACTTTATCGCCCAAGGGCCCACATGAACCTGAAGCCGGCCCTGCCAGTCTTTCTCAGTAGTGTGGCAGGTGCCAGAAGCAATATTACCCAAACCATGTGCAATAAAATCTAAAGCCATATCCACGTGTTACCTTTACTGACTTTGTCCAAGCACAGCCCTTAACTGGTCCTCACCCTTCTGCAAAAATTCAGTTATTCTTTCCTCAGAGGTTAGTTCCCAGCAAAGTTGTCTCACAGGAATGGTGTCTTCCCGGAGAAGAGTTCTATCTTGGCTGAATTTTCTGATTTAGTGTACACCGAAAGGTCTTTTCTCTGGCTTGCTTACCATAAGACTCTCTAACCCAGGGAAGTATGATCAGCCCACTACCAGGCAACTATTACTATGGACTACCAGTTAACAATTTCCTACCCACATTCAGCTTTTAGGAATACACTGCACATAGCAGTCATTTAAACTACATGTATCACTAACGGTGCATAGTTAACCCTTTCAGTAAATATTTTAACAACTTTAACAGTGAACCATTCGATAACTTTAGCATTGAACCATAGCATTAACCCTTTAGAAGTGAACCAGCAGGTCGCTGCACAGTAGTCACAAAAATGTATTTCAGTGTAGCTTTAAATGCTCCCACCACCTCTAGAGAAGTATTATTCTTTAAAAACTGCATCAGGAACCTTGAATGTGTGGTCATGCCCTAAGACTTCATTCACAGCTGCATTGGAGGCTCTGTTAGGAGACTGCACACAAATTCTGTTACTAAAGTCAGACAAAATTTTGCACCATGCTGTACTATTTTGTCCAGCACAATGCCCATGACAGAAACATAACAGAGCCTATTATGGTCAAAAGAATTCAACGCTTCTTATTTGTGTTGTTCTACAACAGAGCAGAATAATGAAAATAGCAACATACACTGACCACAAATATAAATATAACACTTTCAGTTTTGCTCCCATTTTGCATAATGAATTCAAAGATCTGAAACATTTTCTACATACACAAAAGACCCATTACTCTCAAATATTGTTCACAAATCTGTCTAAATCAGCTGTCCTTGACGTCCTGAAGAATGTAGGTAGAAGCACCTTGTTTTGCAATGTCATTAGGGAGGCAATTTTTTATTTTGACCAACAACGTTTTTAAGTTTGGCAATCAGTGGTACCGGCAAAGATGTGGTACCGCTATGGGTATTCCTGTATCATGTACTTTTGTCAATTTTTATCTAGCTAGGTTGGAGGACCGTTATATATTTTTCATTAGTAATCCACATCATCATATTTAATTATTTTTATGCTATGTGGACAACATCTTCATGGTGTGGTCGGGTACTAAGGCTGAATGTGCTGATTTTGTTGCCTTCTTGAATGAGGGTAATGATATGGGCATGTTCTTCACTCTTAATTATGGAGGTGGGCGCCTTGAATTTCTGGGTGTGTCTGTGGAGGTGGTGGGTGGGAAGTTGGTCACTAGAGGTTTTCGTAAGCCCACGGCGACCAGTTACCTACTACACCACAACAGTTTTCATCCAGCAAGTGTAAAAAGATCTGTCCCATATGGACAATATGTTAGGTTGAGGCGCATTAACAGCACAAAAGAGGGTTTTGATGAGCAGGCCACCCAATTAAAAGAACGCCTTATAAAGAGAGGCTACCTCATGAGCATGTTGGACACTGCGATGCAGAAGACTCTGAGTTTTTCCCAGATTGATCTACTTTCTCACAGTATTAAAGGTAAAGATAAAAAAAGGACGGAGGGGGACTGCTGGTGAGAAATGCCAAAAGAGATTTGTGTTTTCTTTTAGATTTAGTCCCATGGCCAATGATATATGGAGAGCTGTTTATAAACACTGGGATATCCTGAGAAGGGATGCCTGTTTTGCCGAATACAGGGATAAACCGTTGGTGACATTCAGGAAGAGTCACATCATTAGAGATAAATTGGTCAGGAGCCGCTTCACAGGAGCACTAAAGAGCAATTGGCTATATGAGAATAGACTGAAGGGGAATTTTTAATGTGGAAATTGCTCTTTCTGCTCGTTTAACTCTCAGGGTGAAATACTGGATTTTGGAGGTGTATAGCACAGGGTTAAGGATTTCATCACTTGTAGGAGTACATTTGTAGTTTATTTACTTACATGTAGTTGTGGACACTTTTACATAGGGAAAACTATTAGATGCCTATTTGAGAGAGTGAGGGAACATATTAATTCTGTACAATCAGGAAAAGGCTGCTCTAGATTTATTAAACACATGAAGGAAGTGCATGGCGGTAGCTGTAAAACAGTGAAGTTTGCTGGCATTGAATTAGTCCCTAATCCATTTGTAGGGGGGACAGACATCGCTTATTGCTGCAAAAGGAAGCTAGATGGATTCTACAGACAGAGGCATTAGGGAGGTTAGGTCTGAACGATAGAAATGATTTGAGCGTTTTTCTGTGAATCTTGCATTCTATTATTGATCTAGAATTACCACAATTGGTTGGTTTTATATATGTGCACCGGGGAATGTTTGTTGATATGTATCTATGGCAACCACGCCCAGGTTGTTTAAAAGACAGCGCGATAGTGCGTGCTGACGTCAGTGGCCTGAGGAAGCGTGAACTAGCGCGAAACTACCGTCGCCGCTAAGATGTGTGAGATGTGTACACACCGCCCCTGCCTGTTATCTTGAACATTGTTTCTGATAAATAAAGTTGCTGATTAGACAGCATCAATATTGCACAGGTGTGCCTTAGACTGCCTTAGACTTCCCACAATAAAAGACCACTCTGAAATGTGCAGTTTGATCACACAGCACAATGCCACAGATGTTGCAACGTTTGAGGGAGCGTGCAATTGGCATGCTGACTGCAGGAATGTCTACCAGAGTTGTTGCCAGTGCAATGAATGTTCATTTCTCTACCATAAGCAATCTCCAAAGGCATTTCAGAGAATTTGGCAGTACATCCAACCGGCCTCACAACCGCAGACCACGTGTAACCACACCAGCCCAGGACCTCCACATCCACCATGTTCACCTCCATGATCGTCTGAGACCAGCCACCTGGACAGCTGCAGCAACAATCGGTTTCCATAACCAAAGAATTTTTGTACAAACTGTCAGAAACCGTCTCAGGGAAGCTCATCTGCATGCTCGTCGTCCTCATCAGGGTCTGGACCTGACTGCAGTTTGTCATCGTAACCGACTTGAGTGGGCAAATGCTCACATTCAACGGCATCTGGCACATTGGAGAGGCGTTCTGTTCACGGATGAGTCCCGGTTTTCACTGTTTAGGGCAAATGGCAGACAGCGTGTGTGGCATCGTGTGGGTGAGCGGTTTGCTGATGTCAACATTATGGATCGAGTGGCCCATGGTGGCGGTGGAGTTATGGTATGGGCAGGCGTATGTTATGGAAAATGAACACAGGTGCATTTTATTGATGGCATTTTGAATGCACAGAGATACCGTGATGAGATCCTGAGGCCCATTGTTGTGCCATTCATCCACAACCATGACCTCATGTTGCAGCATGATAATGCACGTCCCCATATTGCAAGGATCTGTACACAATTCCTGGAAGCTGAAAACATCTCAGTTCTTGCACGGCCAGCATACTCACCAGACATGTCACCCACTGAGCATGTTTGGGATGCTCTGGATCGGCGTACAGGGAGTGCAGAATTATTAGGCAAGTTGTATTTTTGAGGATTCATTTTATTATTGAACAACAACCATGTTCTCAATGAACCCAAAAAACTCATTAATATCAAAGCTGAATATTTTTGGAAGTAGTTTTTAGTTTGTTTTTAGTTTTAGCTATTTTAGGGGGATATCTGTGTGTGCAGGTGACTATTACTGTGCATAATTATTAGGCAACTTAACAAAAAACAAATATATACCCATTTCAATTATTTATTTTTACCAGTGAAACCAATATAACATCTCAACATTCACAAATATACATTTCTGACATTCAAAAACAAAACAAAAACAAATCAGTGACCAATATAGCCACCTTTCTTTGCAAGGACACTCAAAAGCCTGCCATCCATGGATTCTGTCAGTGTTTTGATCTGTTCACCATCAACATTGCGTGCAGCAGCAACCACAGCCTCCCAGACACTGTTCAGAGAGGTGTACTGTTTTCCCTCCTTGTAAATCTCACATTTGATGATGGACCACAGGTTCTCAATGGGGTTCAGATCAGGTGAACAAGGAGGCCATGTCATTAGATTTTCTTCTTTTATACCCTTTCTTGCCAGCCACGCTGTGGAGTACTTGGACGCGTGTGATGGAGCATTGTCCTGCATGAAAATCATGTTTTTCTTGAAGGATGCATACTTCTTCCTGTACCACTGCTTGAAGAAGGTGTCTTCCAGAAACTGGCAGTAGGACTGGGAGTTGAGCTTGACTCCATCCTCAACCCGAAAAGGCCCCACAAGCTCATCTTTGATGATACCAGCCCAAACCAGTACTCCACCTCCACCTTGCTGGCGTCTGAGTTGGACTGGAGCTCTCTGCCCTTTACCAATCCAGCCACGGGCCCATCCATCTGGCCCATCAAGACTCACTCTCATTTCATCAGTCCATAAAACCTTAGAAAAATCAGTCTTGAGATATTTCTTGGCCCAGTCTTGACGTTTCAGCTTGCGTGTCTTGTTCAGTGGTGGTCGTCTTTCAGCCTTTCTTACCTTGGCCATGTCTCTGAGTATTGCACACCTTGTGCTTTTGGGCACTCCAGTGATGTTGCAGCTCTGAAATATGGCCAAACTGGTGGCAAGTGGCATCTTGGCAGCTGCACGCTTGACTTTTCTCAGTTCATGGGCAGTTATTTTGCGCCTTGGTTTTTACACACGCTTCTTGCGACCCTGTTGACTATTTTGAATGAAACGCTTAATTGTTCGATGATCACGCTTCAGAAGCTTTGCAATTTTAAGAGTGCTGCATCCCTCTGCAAGATATCTCACTATTTTTTACTTTTCTGAGCCTGTCAAGTCCTTCTTTTGACCCATTTTGCCAAAGGAAAGGAAGTTGCCTAATAATTATGCACACCTAATATAGGGTGTTGATGTCATTAGACCACACCCCTTCTCATTACAGAGATGCACATCACCTAATATGCTTAATTGGTAGTAGGCTTTCGAGCCTATACAGCTTGGAGTAAGACAACATGCATAAAGAGGATGATGTGGTCAAAATACTCATTTGCCTAATAATTCTGCACGCAGTGTATACAACAGCGTGTTCTAGTTCCTGCCAATATTCTGCAACTTTATACAGCTATTGAAGAGGAGCCTGATCAACTCTATGCGACGGAAATGTGTTGCACTGCGTGAAGCAAATGGTTTCCACACCAGATACTGACTGGTTTTCTGACACACACCCCCAGTAAGACAAAACTGTGCACATTTCAGAGTGGCTATTTATTGTGGGCAGTCTAAGGCACGCTTGTGCAATATTTATGCTGTCTAATCAGCACCTTGATATGCCACACCTGTGAGTTGGGATGGATTATCTCAGCAAAGGAGAAGTGCTCACTAACACAGATTTAGACAGATTTGTGAACAATATTTGAGAGTAATGGGTCTTTTGTGTATGTAGAAAATGTTTCAGATCTTTGAGTTCAGCTCATACAAAATGGGAGCAAAACTAAAAGTGTTGCGTTCATATTTTTGGTCAGTGTAAATAAAGGAGAATATGGAACCTCACTAGGCCCAAAAATGAAGCACATAGGGGCATAGTTAGCACTATGGGACACATTTATTAAGACTGGCGTTTTAGACCGCATCCACCAAAGTTTTGAAGAGGCGCAGGTTGCTCCGTCACTTATAAATATAAGACAGCTTCTGAGCTGTCTTACATTTAGACCTTTTTCATTGAAAATGCCAGCCCCTCCCCTTCCTCACCCACGCCACGCCCACTTTTTTTAGACCTGAGAGGGGAGAAGTCGCAGATTACAGTGCAACAGAGGGTTGTAGTCAATGGAGTATATTCAGACCATGGTCTTGTTACCAGTGGGGTACCTTAGGGATCTGTTCTAGAACCCATATTGTTTAATATCTTTATCAGCGAAATTGCAGAAGGCCTCGATGGTAAGGTGTGTCTTTTTGCTGATTACACAAAGATTTGTAACAGGGTTGATGTTCCTGGAGGGATACACCAAATGGAAAATGAGTTAGGAAAACTAGAGGAATGGTCAAAAATCTGGCAACTAAAATTTTATGTTAAGTGCAAGATAATGCACCTGGGGCGTAAAAACCCAAGAGCAGAATATAAAATCAGTGATACAGTCCTAACCTCAGTATCTGAGGAAAGGTTTAGGGGTCATTATTTCAGAAGACTTAAAGGTAGGCAGACAATGTCATAGAGCAGCAGGAAATGCTAGCAGAATGCTTGGGTGTATAGGGAGAGGCATTACCAGTAGAAAGAGGGAGGTGCTCATGCCGCTCTACAGAGCACTAGTGAGACCTCATTTGGAGTATTGTGCTCAGTACTGGAGACCATATCTCCAGAATGATATTGATACTTTGGAGAGAGTTCAGAGAAGAGCTACTAAACTAGTACATGGATTGCAGGATAAAACTTACCAGGAAAGATTAAAGGACCTTAACATGTATAGCTTGGAAGAAAGACGAGACAGAGGGGATATGATAGAAACTTTTAGATACATAAAGGGAATCAACAAGGTAAAAGAGGAGAGAATATTTTAGAGAAGAAAAACTGCTACAAGAGGACATAGTTTTAAATTAGAGGGGCAAAGGTTTTAAAGTAATATCAGGAAGTATTACTTTACTGAGAGAGTAGTGGATGCATGGAATAGCCTTCCTGCAGAAGTGGTAGCTGCAAATACAGTGAAGGAGTTTAAGCATGCATGGGATAGGCATAAGGCCATCCTTCATATAAGATAGGGCCATAGTATTCAGTATATTGGGCAGACTAGATGGGCCAAATGGTTCTTATCTGCCGACACATTCTATGTTTCTATGTTTCTATGTTACTCTGATTACAATGGAAACCATAATTTGCTTGTTTTGGTCATATCCAGATACAGTTCACACAGGTTTGGGAGGACTGAATGTAGAACTTACTGATCTGTTGCTCTGATGCATTCTTTAAACCAGTAAAATATTTTGCACACATATCATTATGGACCTTCTGTATGCTGTGGTATACCTACATTATGCTTATTATAGTATATATTCCAAGAGGGTCATTTATTATTTTGAAATGCAGATGGTGGCGCAACAGTTAGTTGCGCCGCCATCTGCGACTTTGCCCTGCTCACGCCAGTTCTAAAATTGTGGGCGTGGAAGGGGTTGGGCCAGCAGACCCATCTCATTTACCATTTTCTATGCTTGTTTTAGGTGTAGAAAATGGTCTAAATGTAAGACAGCTCGGAAGCTGTCTTACACTTAGAACTGGCGCTGGATGCGCCAAAGTTATGGAGAGGCCTGTGCCTCTTCATAACTTCGGCGGAACCACTGCCAACTATGGGCCTTTATTAAGACCGACGTCTAAAACGCTGGTCTTAATAAATGTGCCTCTAAATGTCTTGGCAAAGGAAGGTGAACTAAATAAGGTGCGTAGCTTTACATAATGATTACAGAATAATTATAACAGTCCCTAGGTAAGAAATTCAAGAGCAGGCAGTGAAAGAGCAGAGAGTCAACTTGCTTTCTAGATCCAGGGGAGCATGACTAATATAATATTGGTGTGTAGGCATCTTTGCTTTTATCATTTTGATAAATGATTGTTTAGAATACCTGTTTGTCTGTATAAGCTCCCAAAGCAACGTTCTACTTTCTACTAAGACATTTCTAATTTGGCCAGGATAGTCAAATGTTACTATTGAAATGAACACTTTACGCAGATGGTCGGTATGACATAGAACTATAATATAGTGATTGCTTCCCTGAGTGAAGTCTTGACAGGATTGATGCTTCTGACTGGCTATCCATGTAACTCTGCCCCTGGGAGTTCATGCTGTTCCCGTGGCCCTGCAATACTAGACATCCCCAACACTAACAATTCTTCACACCCACTTTTGCCCAACACAATCGTTCTCCAGTTGGAATTGCTGAGCATTAACACCACCTTTCAGCAGTGTATTTCAATCTTCATTTTAGATATTGAAAGATGGGCACCATGAGCCTGTTTCAGATGTTTTCTTGCTGGCCGTCTTCCAACTTATCCCGCTGATAGGCCTTTAACGACTGCGAATAGGACCACCATGTACAGGGGTGGGGTATTGCAGCTGCACATGATGCTTGATGGACACACAGGACCTTTTATGGTGATTTTGTACATGTTGGCATTTTCACTATGGGAATCATCTGGTGGCACTAAAACTACATTTGCAGCAAAGCTCTGTTATTGGGGGTTAACACATTTTTAGATAATCCTAAGGTTATTCAGCAAAGAGATTAGGCAGTCGTTCAATTCCATAAAATAGCTTCCTGATGGAAATAGAAATGTAGCTGAAACAAACATAGCAGCAAACATGCAGCTCAAGCCAGATACACAAGAAGAAATTAATCACGTTATCATGCGTACGGACCAATAAAGACTATAAGATGGTTGTCAGGAGAACTGCACAATATCTGTGAGTTAGGACAAGTGTTCATAGAAGGAAAGGTTATATCTTCCTAGATCTTATGCCGTCATTTCTAAGTAAAAGTTTTGTATTAATGATCTTCTCAGTATAGTGTAGTTGAAAGAAAACATCCGTGCGCTGGCTGCTACGTTTTTGCAGTTTTTAACAGTTTCCTGAAAATTCGTGATTAGCAGAGATATCTCTGGCGTAACCCTGGATAGCTAGCCAGCTATGTGATCTGCACAAGGTTAGTATATAAAATTGTTAGGAGATGTGTGGATGGACATTAGTTAAGTTACTGATGATGATGATGATGATGAAGATGAAGAAAAGAAAAGCAAAATAAATTATCAATACGGTCATGGAAAGTTATACAATTTATATTCACCATAGAGTATATTCTTATTCAAAACAGAGAGATTCTCAGAATAGCAACAATTTAGACAAATGTCGGAATGATCAGGTCTTATTTGTGTATCTTACACATATGGTATCCTGTGTCCATGTAATATGCAACAGGCGTCATACCTCACAAACAGGTAATGTGATAGTAAAAGTGAGAAATTTTATAACAATATTAATACCAGTGACTTTATTGATAAGCGCAAGGAAATAAACAGTAACATCTATATAAAAAGTCTGCGTCTTGTACAAATTTGATTAGGAAATTAAAGATTTTAAAAATGTGTTTCTTTTTTATTTCCATTAAATTATAGCTTACCCATCTTTTTTGGAGTGTCACATTATAAAACATTTAGGTGAAATATTTGTACAACTTGTACATAAATACTATTCACAAAAATTAAAACACAGTGAAAAACTGGGTAACTGGTCCGTGTGACTTTACATTTATATATCTGTGTTGTGTGTTTTGTCTTGTTTGCACTTTTACCTTTGTTAGATCATTTAGATTTTTCTTTATAAGTTGACATGTATTAGGTTTTCTCAGCATATTTCATTCTAGCCGCACAGCAGACCTGCAAAAGAGCTCATGTATCTATCTGTCTATGTGAGAAAATCAGGGCAAGGATATATGATATTTATCAAATATTTATATAACTTTGCTCCAAATCCCTGCAGCTCTTCTAGTCATTTATTACACAAAAACAGATATTTGCCATCTCATTACTTCTGTTACATTAAAACCTGTTGTACATAACCCTCTTATCACATATGACTGTGACACATTTATGAAGTGCTGCATTACATTACAAAAATGTGTTGCCTATATGGCCATGTTTGACTACAATGCAATAAAAATATATGCTTCATATAAAAGCTACTACTTTTACATCACAGTGTATTCGCTTATCTACTGACATAATGAGTTCAGGGCAGAAAACACTGAGCAACTCATACTGTTTAGTTGACATTTTTATTTTGATATTTACTGCATATATCAAAATAAATTCTAAAATGGACTATAAAACAATTATATTCTATTATTTTAGGTATGATTTGCCTAAATGGATATACAAGATGAATGTAGTAAAGCTCAATTAAATAGTGGAGCATTATTATTATAATATTATAATATCTCACCTACTGTGTCCTTCCCCCATACCCTGTAGATTGTAAGCCTTCGCGGGCAGGGCCCTCTCTCCTTCTGTACCAGTCTGTAAGGCTTCTTTCACACGGCCGTTTTTTTTTCCCGTTTACTGGCCGTTTTTTGCGGTCCGTATACGGTCCGTATACGGAACCATTGATTTCAATGGGTCCGCAAAAAAAACGGAATGTACTCCGTATGCATTCCGTTTCCGTTTTTCCGTTCCGTTTTAACATAGAACATGTCCTATATTTGGCCGCAAATCACGTTCCGTGGCTCCATTAAAGTCTATGGGTCCGCAAAAAAACAGAATGCATACGGAAGTGCATCTGTATGTCTTCCGTATCCGTTCCGTTTTTTGCGGATCCATCTATTGAAAATGTTATGCCCAGCCCAATTTTTTCTATGAAATTACTGTATACTGTATTTGCCATACGGAAAAACGGAACGGAAAAACGGAACGGAAACGGAAACACAACGGAAACAAAAAACGGAACAACGGATCCGTTTAAAACGGACCGCAAAACACTGAAAAAGACATACGGTCGTGTGCAATAGGCCTAACTCGTCTTGTTCATGCTTAGTTCAATTGTCTGTGTTATGTATGTAAACCCCTTATATCTACAGCGCCATGGAATGAATGACGCTTTAATAATAAATAAAAATAATTATGTTACTTAGAACATATTACATATGAAAGACTTGAAATGAAAAAAGTCAAAAAGCATTTAGCCATATAAAAAAAAATCCAAATACTTTTTTAATTACATTTTGTATTGCTGAATAACTAATCCAATATCAATATGTACAAAAAACATGCTTAGACCTTTAATTACAGTCAGGCTGCATCTACGTGAATTCCTTTGATCTGACAAGCATTTCAATATCTTTCACATTCAGTATGTTGGTTGGTAAAAATGTACATGACAAAATATTTGCAGTGATGAGATGATTGTCCACATGGAAATTCATTTTCATTCTTGCAGATATTGTTTGCTGCCTGTATAGTTTATCATATCAGAGCTGGCTTTAAAAAGCAATGAAAACTTTTAGGCTGGGTTTTACACTTTTTTTTACTGTGTCACCTCCTTTTTTTAATCCACTCCTAGTTTTGGCTTCAAATACTGCAGCAGAAATCCTGGGGGGAAAAATGGAAACCCAGTGTTAAACAAGTTCTCAAATTTTCAATCAGGATCATTTTAGTAAGACATAATACAAAAGAAGTGCTAACCGTTATCCTTTCAGGTCATTTTATTATTAATTGCTGCTGTGTGTATGAAATACTGTTGTGTGAACCTTAAACTGTAAGGATATAAAGAGAACAGAGATCAGTACATCATATAGGAGAGAGATAATGTGTCCCATAGGTAAAGTGGACAGGTCCTCATCTGCCCAAAGTGTAACTATTCGTAAGATAATAGGAAAATGAAAATAATTCAATGAGTGAATGCAGCAACATCAAAATAACAGATGATGTCAAAATTGAATTTCCAGTGTTTTGCCCAACCATGGAAGACGTGAAATGTGTTGTCATATGTTCCTGTTGTTCCTTTACTTTTTCATTTGTTCTGATAATGTAAAGTTTTCAAACTTTCCTGGCCAGATTCGATGATTCCGATTCGATGAGCAACTCAACTATTGTTGAGCTGAGGTCATCATTTAGGTTGGTCACCAATCAATAGTCTTTAGTACTTTTAAGGCCCCCTTCCCATATACCTGGTGATCTGGTTCAGTTCCCCACCAGCGTGAAGTAGAAAAAGCCAAAGGGGAACTGAGCCAGAACTGATCCCATATTTTCCTACGGGATTATTCTCATACATCCAGTGCATCAGTTGTGATGCTGGATGCCAAATAGTGCCGTAGCAAAAAATACTGCATGCTCAGTTTTTCTGTCCATGCTTTCAGTGAATAGATGCAGAATCTGTGCACTGAAGTGCTGAGTACATAGATTAGTTTTGTCCGGCCCCCACCTAAAATAGCTGACCAGACACAACTCATATATGTGAAGTGGGCTTAATATCACCTTAAACATACAGATTTTTGTTGAAAGTATTTTTTTATTAATGTGTGATAGTTTCAAACCTCTTGCCCTGTAGTACTGAGGCATAACATTAATTGTCTAGTATGCTCAACATGCCTCATAGTCAATGCTCAGCCACCACTTCCTCATGCTGCAAATATTGGTCGCTATTATATCAAGTATTAAACCATGGCCTAACAACGCAAATATATGAAATTCATTATTTTCCCCTTTATATCCGTACAACATCCAAAGCAAAGGACTCACTATTGGTTGCATTGTACACCTTTGTATTGGGCCTTCATAGACATGAGGTGTAGAGATGAGCGAATTATTCAAAAATTCTATTTTGCTGCTTCGCCAAATAGGCTACTTCACAGAATCGTTACAAAGCACATTTCTTTGTAAGTAGTGGGTGCAATGACAGGGAGCAGGATTGCGCCCCCCTCCCTCGTCATTGTACCCCTCAGATGGCACACTCATACATGATCGCGACATCTGATATAAATAACAGAGTGTAAAATTCTCCCTTGCTTGAAGATCTGCCCCATGATGACATCATACATCACCGCGCACAGGATTTTGTGCGAGATCTTCAAGCAAGATTGCAGTGGTCGGCCCGTCGCGACCAAATGGATGAGGTAAGTAGGATTTTTTTGTTTGTTTTTTACACAATTTCAGGTAAAAAAAATTCCACGAAGCACGAGGAAATTCGGCTTCACGGTGAATCGAATTTATTCAGAAATTCGGATCAAAGTGGACTTCGATTCGCTCAACACTAATGAGGTTATCAGTATATCCTACCAAATTTGTCTGAACCTACCAACAAATATCTAACGTCTACAGACATGTTAACACTCACCCCCTTAAACCATGGTACTCTGCATGGGAAGAAAGTATTCTAGCAAAAAATGTAGCGTCATACAGATCACATTTAATACTGAGGGTAGCCGGAGTGGACGTTTTTGTGCAGGCAATAGAAATGTACAAGGGATTGACAGAGTAACCTGAAGACATCTTAATGCTTATACTAATAAGCCCATAAATCACCATGCGGCTCAGAAAGCCTTCTTAATAGATGTATTGTTTTTCGCTAAATCAGCAAACCTATTTATACAAGTTTGTGATAAAAATATATGCATTATAGTGAGGCCTGCTATGTTTATTTATGGAGGCAAGACAGGAAAAAATGCCATCTATGCCCCCTCCCTTTGGGACATATTAGTCCCGTCAGTCAATGAACTGATAAATATTACTGTGTCAGAACTTGCTGTGTGATCTCGAAGAAATGCACTCGTTCTTATTGATCATTTGTCTGGCCGAGAGGGGGTTAACTGACTCTCTCTCCCTCTCAGTGTTTTCTTTTCTTCCTTCAATCAGTAAATCTCTCTTTCTCCTCCTCTGTGTTTCTCTTTCCCTTCTCTATGTATTCCCTCTGCAGCTCAGTGTGTGTTCTGCTGGAAAGAAAAATTACATTGGAACCCTTTCCAGCCCATACCAGCTGGGGAAAAAAATGAGCCCAGGCAGAGAGGGCCTAGCGTAACTCTTGCTATGCAAATGTATATTTTCCTTCCTATATTAACTGCCTGTGCATTATTAGCAGAATTTATAGGGAAATGATGATAACTTCTGTTTATTTGCTGAAAAAACTCCAGAGGAATAACATTTGGTCCGTCCGGCTGTTTCTGTCATACTATTCAGTGCGTTTTTCCACTGTCAAGTGGAGACCAGTTTCATACCTATGCTATGTACTAACATTTACCCCTGGATAAGAATAGAACTGTTGTTGCTTACTTTAATTCCAACATTCACTTGTACAAGTTGATTATGCATCAATACAAAGCATTCGGTAGCAGGGATGGACTGGGAGCTTAAAGTGGCCCTGGAAAAAGCCCTAAAAGAGACCCGATGTTGTAGGTGGGTCCAAATTGACAGAAGACAACACAAGTAGATAGGGCCAGCAATACCATAACGCAACACAAAATACCCCCCTAGCAGAACCAAATGCCACAGTGCGGCACAAAATACTCCCACCCAGGGGTGCACCTGTATGTACCTGATGAGCATTGCATTAATTAATTCTGAGAGCATCAGATCATTATGTATCAGCCAACAGCCCCCTGGGCATTGGCATAGGACATTTGCCTGTAGGGTCGATGGCCAGTTTGCCCCTGTTCCGTAGTAGCAGTGTAGGATATATTCATCTTCATAAAGAATAACTATGTAAACCAGACTTAGGGAAAGTTCACATACAGGGGAAGTTTTAAGGGGTTATCCTATGATTAATGTAAAAAAAAAAAAAAGAAAGTTAGACATCATATAGTACCTGACAATTCCTTACTAACAAAGCAAAAACCAGCCCTGTACCTCACATGGATCCAGGGATTTCGACATTCATTACTCCAACCGCTCTGCTAGATTCATTCTAAGCTGGCAGTGCAGGGGGCATGTCCTTTCACAAGGGGGCATGTCCTTTCTCCTGCAGCTCAGGGACTGTATACTTTTTCTCAAGAGGTGTGTTCTTTCTGCTGTAGTTCTCTCCCTGTAATGCCTCATGCACATGACCATATCTATTTTGCAGATAACGGCCAAATGCACACATTTTTCTAATAGAACTGACTATTCTTGTCCACAAAACGGACAGAAAGTAGGGCATGTTCTATAGTTGCAGAATGGCCACACGTATGCGTACAACAAGCAGATGACATCCGTGTGCTATCTGCATTTTTTACAGACCCATAGAAATAAATAGGACCAGGTGCAGTCTGCTGTCCAAGCTTCTAACAGTAGATAGGACTGGTGACAGTTGGAGGATGGAACTGAGCATGTAAGCCCCCCACAGTGAGGTGGACAGAGTAATCAGAAAAAGAACAAACAGCAGGTGGCGATCTACAGATATATTTTTATTAAATAACTCAATGGCTATGTAACATTTTTAACTACATACAAATACAAAAGTATTCAAAATCAAGTGCTGGTTTAAAAAATGTAGAATATTTTTGTGGGACAACTCCTTTAACACTTTATACTTGGAGGAGTTTAACTCTTTGTAATTGGTTGCATTATCCCACTGTCCTATCTAGATGTGCAGTAAGGTAGTAGGGGGCTCAGTGGAAGAATAGTATAGGGGCACCTTGGTCAACAACTGCAAAAAAGTGCTTATCATAGATAAGTGTTGTTCACTTTGGGCTATTCTGACTTGTTAGCAGGGTCCCTTGGCAATAAGGAATGTGTAAGGAATCCTGGTAGTAAGTGCTCAATATCCCTGCAGCACCACCACAGGGGAAAGTAAGCATTACATCGGTGCCCATAGTGATCAGTGAGTTTTCTCTGTACTGCAGAACAGATAACCAGAAACATTCTTTGTAACATTTCTCCACTAATAGCTCATGCACACGACCGTTGGCTGTTTTGTGGTCCACAAATTGCGGATCCACAAAACATGGATACCAGACACTGGAACAGAAGGGCTGGCCCCTAATAGAACAGTCCTATCCTTGTCTGGAATGCGGACAGGATAGGTCCTCTGTATCTGATCGGTGGGGGTCCGACTGCTGAGACCCCTGCCGATCAGCCGCTTGAAGAGGATCCAGCACTTTGTGAGTGCTGTGGCCCCTTCCTAGGGCAATAACGTCACGTTCATTGGTCACATGGCCTAGGCACAGCTCAGATCCATTCAAGTTAATGGGGCCGATTTGCAATACTAAGCACACGCGCCATCCAATGGACAGTTCTGTGCTTGTTAAGCTGCGAGAATGCCACGACAATCACCGAAGCGCCGCAGCCTCTTCAAACGCCTGATAAGCAGGGGTGCTGGGCATCGGACCCCCACCGATCACACACTGATTACCTATCCTGAGAATAGGTAATCATTATTAAATACTTGGACAATCCCTTTAAATAAAAATTACCTATATGATATTATTTTTCTAAACTTTAAAGAGTAGCTAAACCTTTGTAACAAATGTTAATATTATGTCCCTAATGCCCTAAAAAAAACATTTTTTAATATACTTTATTAATCAATTTAGTATTTTTCATAGACTTTTCCCTACCTAAAGCGCACCATTCACTGTGCGCTTAAAACTCAGTTCTTTGTATACTGCTGAAAGCCCTGTGCCCATGTAATATATCAGGATTAGCTGAGCGGAGCGGGCTCCTGCTTCTGCCTGCTCCGAGCTACAAGCTGACATGCAGGACTCTTAGCGGAGCAGGCAGAAGCAGGAGCCCACTCTGCTCAGCTAATCCTGCTATGCCAGGAGTTAGTCATCTTCTGGGGAGCACGGGCAGGAGCAGCAATGTGCACTCCTGCCCGTACTCGCAGCGCTACTACGGCCCCATTCATAAATTTCCTAGCCCGTACTCCGTACACAGCTGAGCTATCAGCGGTGTACAGAGAACTGAGTTTTAAGCGCACAGTGAATGGTGCGCTTTAGGTAGGGAAAAGTCTAATAAAAATACAAAATTAATTAATAAAGTATATTAGGAAAAGTTTTATTAGGGACATCATATAAAAATTAGTTACAAAGGTTCAGTTACTTTTTAAGTCATTTCCCAAGTTCTTTCAGGGATTAAAATCACCACCAGTAGACAATGGGAAAATTTCATGGAATCCAGTAGACAGTTGGTTGAGTAGTACTGTAATCTCCTATTTATTGGCGGGGGGGCCTCTTGTCTACAAGGCCGCTACCAGTTGCATAGATTGCAAATGTGACATGAGTAGACTGGCCTTTTTCACAGCTATACAAAAGAAATGAGTGAACCAGCACACAATTTACTTTTTGACCAAGCTTACACTATGAAATTTATTGCAATAATGTTTGACACTGTAGCATCTTAAGATGTCATATCTGTCTACGGGAAAAGATCTGTATGGATAACCTTTATCCCTGCAATAGTCACCCAAACTATTTGTGACAAGTCACCCGGTAGAAAATAATGAAGTCATATGCGACTTTGATGCAATATGTCATGTGCAACATTCCATTATTTTCTATGGGAGAACATTACAAGTGAAAAAATAAACAGGGCTCAGCCGTTGCTGCAAGTCATATGTAGTCATATGTTGCAGTTTTGTCACAGCAAATTTTCAGCTGTGACAATTATTGAACAAAATGTCACCAATGTAGCCCCTGTTTTATTTAAAGAGAACCTTTGACCATGAAATGCAGTGCAATCTGCAGATACCATGTTATAGAGTAGTAAGAGCTGAACAGATTGATGTATAGTTTTGTGGGAAAAGATTCAGTAAAACATAAATCAGTTGTACATACGGAAAGTGTTATCAGTGATCGATAGCATTCTCTGTATAAGTGTGTATACATAGATAGCTGTCAGTTACTGATAGTTGTACACTGGGGGGGTGCTATTGGTGATTTATAGCATTCTCTGTGTAAGTGTGTATACATAGATAGCTGTCAGTCACTGATAGTTGTACATGAGAAAGGTGTTATCAGTGATTGATTGCATTCTATGTGTAAGTGTGTATAGATAGATGGCTGTCAGTCACTGATAGCTGTACAAATGGGAGTTGTTGTCAGTGATAGCATTCTCTGTGTAAATGTGTATACATAAATAGCTGTCAGTCACTGATAGCTGAACACAGGGGAAGTGTTATCAGTGATTGATTGCATTCTATGTGTAAGTGTGTATACATAGATAGCTGTCAGTCACTGATAGCTGTACATATGGGAGGTGTTATCAGTGATAGCATTCTCTGTGTAAATGTGTATACATAGATAGCTGTCAGTCACTGATAGCTGTACACTGGGGAGGTGTTATCAGTGATTGATCGCATTCTCTATGTAAGGGTGTATACATAGATAGCTGTCAGTCACTGATAGCTGTACACAGGGGAGTTGTTATCAGTAATTGATTGCATTCTATGTGTAAGTGTGTATACATAGATGGCTGTCAGTCACTGATAGCTGTATACGGGGAGGTGTCATCAGTGATTGATAACATTCACTTCCCCCATGTAAAATTGAACTCAGAAAAAGCAGTGACTTAAATGTATAAATTAGAAGTTTTAATAAAGATTGCATCGTATTTTGTGGTGATAGGTTCTCTTTAACATAAAAATATTGTACTAATTGCACAGAATACCAGCTTAAAATTTAGCATCTAGTTTTTAATACTGGGGACATGTAAAAATCATTATTCATATCTATTTTCTTACCACAAAAACATAAGATAAGGACTTTTCAAAATGCCACATACAAAATGTGTGCCACATTTATGAATTTCTCAGAAACTGACAGGTTCAAGGTCTTTCTTGAAGGACCATAGTAAAGGAATCAATATGTAACTTACACTAACAGTTAGGGTCCATTCAAACACATATTTTTTTTAACCTGTCTAGGTGCCAAAGATGGACAGAGAACTGTTGGTTCAGTGTCACAACTGATGCCACTAGACACAAAGCTGATCATATTCCCCGTTATACAGGGTGGGCCATTTATATGGATACACCTTAATAAAATGGGAATGGTTGGTGATATTAACTTCCTGTTTGTGGCACATTAGTATATGTGAGGGGGGAAACTTTTCAAGATGGGTGGTGACCATGGCGGCCATTTTGAAGTTGGCCATTTTGAATCCAACTTTTGTTTTTTCAATAGGAGGAGGGTCATGTGACACATCAAACGTATTGTGAATTTCACAAGAAAAACAATGGTGTGCTTGGTTTTAACGTAACTTTATTTTTTCATGAGTTATTTACAAGATTCCGACCACTTATAAAATGTGTTCAATGTGCTGCCCATTGTGTTGGATTGTCAATGCAACCCTTTTCTCCCACTCTTCACACACTGATAGCAACACCGCAGGAGAAATGCTAGCACAGGCTTCCAGTATCCGTAGTTCCAGGTGCTGCACATCTCGTATCATCTGAAGGCAATCGTCTATGCTGTGAAGATACGAGATGTGCAGCCCCTGAAACTATCAGTGTGCTATCAGTGTGTGAAGAGTGGGAGAAGAGGGTTGCATTGACAATCCAACACAATGGGCAGCACATTAGACACATTTTATAAGTGGTCAGAAACTTGTAAATAACTCATGAAAGAATAAAGTTACGTTAAAACCAAGCACACCATTGTTTTTCTTGTGGAATTCCCAATAAGTTTGATGTGTCACATGACCCTCTTCCTATTGAAAAAACAAAAGTTGGATTCAAAATGGCCGCCTTTAAAATGGCCGCCATGGTCACCACCCATCTTGAAAAGTTTCCCCCCTCACATATACTAATGTGCCACAAACAGGAAGTTAATATCACCAACCATTCCCATTTTATTAAGGTGTATCCATATAAATGGCCCACCCTGTACAATTGAAAACTGTGGGATCCGTTTGTCTTCGATTTTCCTCTGGTATCCTTTTGGCAAAGTATGAAGCCTTACCAAAGGATGCCCATACTCCTTAATGGTAGTGTGACTTGCTGGTTCTACTGGCAGCTTTAAACTACATTTTTAGGAGGAGGAAATATATGCTTTGCAAAATTTCAGGTAAAGAACTAACTTTAACCATATCACAGCCAAGCCATTTACCTGTGGTGTGGGCTAGGGGTGGTGTTTATCTTTATTTATTTTTTATTATATAGTGGCAGTTTTTTTAACAATTTTTTTTGTTTTGTTTTGTCATTATGTATTTTGCTTATTTTACACTTTATGCTTCCTATTCGGTTTTGCAGGACATTTAACATTACTTTTTTATTTGTCACGTTCTGATCTGAGCTTATTGCGCGCCATGTATACAGCAGTGAGGAAGTGAGGCATGGCAAAAACACATCTCTGCCATTTCAATGGGGAGGCCAGCTGTCACTCATAGTGGGCACACTGTTCTTTCAGCTGCATAAAATCTGTGCAGCTGCTAACTCTGTAAATTGCAGACTTATTTTTTGAGAGATTTTCTTATGTAGGGGCTCATTTTTTGCGGGATGAGGTGACGGTTTTATTGGTACCATTTTGTGGGACATACGCCTTTTTGATCACTTGGTGTTGCACTTTTTGTGATGTAAGGTGACAAAAATTGCTTGTTTTGACACAGTTTTTATTTTTTATTTTTTACGATGTTCTCCCGAGGGGTTAGGTCATCTGATGTTTTTATAGAGCTGGTTTTTACGGATGCGGCAATACCTAATATGTATACTTTCTTTTATTTATTTCACTTTAACACAATAATATCATTTTTGAAACCAAAAAAATGATGTTTTAGTGTCTCCATGTTCTAAGAGCTATAGTTTTTTTTATGTTTTGAGAGATTTTCTTATGTAGGGGCTCATTTTTTGCGGGATGAGGTGACGGTCTTATTGGTACCATTTTGTGGGACATAGGCCTTTTTGATCACTTGGTGTTCCACTTTTTGTGATGTAACGTGACAAAAATGGCTTTTTTTGACAGTTATTTTTTATTTTTTTTATGGTGTTTATTGGACTGGGTCAATTATGTGATATATTTATAGAGCCGACTGTCACTGACGCGGCAATACCAAATATGTCTATTTTATTTTATTTTTTCTATTTTTAACATTTTTTTTTATTCCTTACTTGGGGAATTTTTTTTTTTTACATGTGAAAACATAATTATTATTTTTTTTAACATTTTATTATTATTTTTTTTATTTTACACTTTGCGTCCCCCATAAGGTCATACAAGACCTCTGGGGGACATTTAACTTCACTTTTTTTTTTTTTCGTTTCACTGTTGATTTCTCCTGTAACTGGGGCTGACATAGTAGCCCCAGTTACAGGAGAAATGCACCCCCCAGAGAGGCTGTACAGCGCAATGCAGCGCTGTACAGCCTCAGTGCAGGGCTGATCGAGGTCTCTGAAAGACCTCACAGCCAGTGGCGTACACACAATCAATGGGGCCCCGGTGCGAAACTGATCCATGGGCCCCCCCCCCCCCCCCCCGGTCTCGGGAGGGGCATTTTCCCGGGCAATAGGAGATTATGGGGCCCCTGTGTCAACCACACACACACACAGCCCCACACATAAATCGCGCCCGTACCTCTTACATCCAGTGATGTCTCCTTCGATGTAGATGTTCTCTGTCCTCGTCTTCTCCTTTCAGACCAGACCACCATTTTTACGCCATTTTTAATCTCTGCAGTTTGACAAAAAAGAAAATCTTAGTTTACTACTTTTCCATCATCCTACCATCTTCTGGACAAAACATCCTACTACCCCAATACTGTGCCCTGTGGTCCCCAATATTGTGTCAGTATCAAGTGCCAACCGCCCCGTGTGCCAGTATCAAGTGCCAACCCCCCCCCCTCATTTTCCAGTATCGAGTGCCAACTCCCCCCCCCTCATTTTCCAGTATCAAGTGCCAACCTTCCCCCCCCATTTTCCAGTATTAAGTGCCAACCTTCCCCCCCCCCCCATTTTCCAGTATCAAGTGCCAACCTTCCCCCCCCATCTTTTTCCAGTATCAAGTGCCAATCTTCCTTCCCCCCCCCCCCCATTTTCCAGTATCAAGTTCCAACCTTCCTTCCCTCCCCCCTCCCCATTTTCCAATATCAAGTGCCAACTCCCCCCCCCCCTCATTTTCCAGTATCAAGTACCAACCTTCCCCCCCCCCCCCCATTTTCCAGTATCAAGTGCCAACCTTCCCCCCCCCCCCATTTTCCAGTATCAAGTTTCTCCTCATGTCCCAAGTAAAGTCCGGTATTAAAAAAAATAAAATAAACCCTTATACTTACCTCCTTAGCAGCGATGCGATGCAGGCCTCTTCTTTCCTGTGTCCCGCTCTGTACTGCTCAAGCGGCGCAATGACATCATCGCGCATCGGCGCAATGAAATCATTGCGCCGCCTGCACTGCTCTGATAGGCTGCGGGCCTTGTGCCGGCAGCCTATCAGAGGAACAGGGAAGGGAGACGCCTCCCTCCCCTGCCCGGCTGCAGCACAGCAATCTGTATCGCTGTCCTGAGGACGGCGATACAGATCACTATGGAGATGAACGCTTCCACAATGGAAACGTTCATCTCCCTGTCACCTGCGGCTGCCGCAGGCCCACCTGAGTCGCACACGCACTACTGCAGAGGCCAGGGGTCCACAGGCGGCCAGACCCCCTGGAGTGCCGGGCCCAGTCGCAACTGCGACCCCTGCGACCCCTGTATGTACGCCACTGCTCACAGCTCCTGCACTCACCCTTCTCTGGCGATCACATGTCCTGGAGATCATGCTCATTGGTCTCCAGGTGAAAACCAGCTACTGGGGGATCGCTGGTGGAGTGTAATGTACCGATCTCCCTCTCCTGCCAGCGCTAATGAGAGGGAGACGGTACAAGCATTTCTGTGTGCTGTAACTGCAAATTACAGCGCTCACAACACATGCTCTGGAGACTATGCTGATTTGTCTCCAGGTGAAAACCAGCTACTGGGGGATCGCTGGTGGAGTGTAATGTACCGATCTCCCTCTCCTGCCAGCGCTAATGAGAGGGAGACGGTACAAGCATTTCTGTGTGCTGTAACTGCAAATTACAGCGCTCACAACACATGCTCTGGAGACTATGCTGATTTGTCTCCAGGTGAAAACCAGCTACTGGTGGATCGCTGGTGGAGTGTAATGTACCGATCTCCCTCTCCTGCCAGCGCTACAGAGAGGGAGACAGTACAAGTATTTCTGAGCGCTGTAACTGGAAATTATAGCGCTCACATGCCCCGGAGACCATGCTGATCAGTCTCCAGGGCTTACAGTTTAGCATTGCGATCGCGATGCCTAGTTTAAATACTGATCTCCCTCTCTGACTGGCAGTAATGAGAGGGAGATGGTACATGCATTTGTGATCGCTCTGACTGCTTGTCAGAGCGATCAAAAGCCCGGAGACCATCAAAAAAGGTCTCAGGGTAAAGCTCCATGTTCTTGGTTGTCAGGAGGGAGCTCAGTCACAGAGTTTCTATGTACAGGGGCGGAGCACAGGGGGGAAAGCTGCAGGACGTTTTAGAACGTGCTTTCAGAAATAGAGATCCGCCTCCCGGACGTTTATAGTCAATGGGCAGACGGGAGGTGGTTAAGATGATGACTACCTTCCTACCATCTATATGCTACCAAAAATGCACAGAGATATGATCAAAGCACTTGGACATCCTGTTGTTGTGGAACTGGGTGACTGTTTACAAGCTTGTGTGTATATTACGTTTTATATTCAGCCCCCTGGTCCTGGTCTTTGCTCTTACTTCAGAAATTCTATGGGAATCACAGAAACTAAGCCCCTCCCTAGAATTTAACCTTTATTAAAATACCTATTGACTACCAGAAAAATGAAACCCAAATAACACAGTCCTACCTAATGCGGAACTCTGACTAGGGAGTTCTGGAGACTCATTCAAAGACAGTCTAATCCTAACAGGATTGGAGATCTCATATTAACTTATATGCACATGCATTGTATTGCTTTGCAGAACATAGGTATATGTTGGTATGGTTATACACTTTATATTGATTGATACTCACCTAGTGCGCTTGATTGCACTTCCTATGACATCACTTCGCATGGGTGTAAATGTGTTTGTATCACTAATGTACTGTATGTATGCTTGATGAAGGCTTAAGTATAGCCAAAACATTGCATGTACTTGGATTGCCACTACATGACTTAAGACCACAACTTGTTTTCACCACTGCAAATAAGAGTGCTGCCTCTCCTTTTTCCTTTAGGCTGGGTTCACACGGGCGTGACGGATTGGCTCAGGATGCGTTCAGGGTGCGTTCAGTGAAACTCGCACTATTTTGCAAGCAAGTTCAGTCAGTTTTGTCTGCGATTGCGTTTAGTTGTTCAGTTTTTTCCGCGCGGGTGCAATGCATTTTGATGCGTTTTTCACGCGCGTGATAAAAAACTGAAGGTTTACAAACAACATCTCTTAGCAACCATCAGTGAAAAACGCATCGCACCCGCACTTGCTTGCGGATGCAATGCGTTTTTCACGCAGCCCCATTCACTTCTATGGGGCCAGGGCTGCGTTACAAACATTTGCATTTTCAGAATATAGAACATGCTGCGATTTTAAAGCATTGCAGAAGTGATGCGTGGAAAACAACGCTCATGTACACAGACCCATTGAAATGAATGGTGCCGGATTCAGTGCGGGTGCAATACGTTCACCTACCGCATTGCACCCGCGCGGAAATCTCGCCCGTGTGAACTCAGCCTTAGGGTTGGAGTTCTTATTTTTAATAGGGGTAGGTATTTCTACCAATTTTATTATAACCTGAGGGTCGTTCCTTATGGATTTTTATGGGGTGACAATTTTCATATTATAGTATATTTACTTTGGTCACAGTTTGCATATTACATGTAGTATTTCAGAAGTATTATTGGTGTTTTTAAAGTCTTACTAGTCAATTTTCCAAATGACCATCTATGAATGTTTTGAATATACCATCTTCCTAGTGCTTTGTACTACCTATGTACTACTTATGTTTCAAGTGCATGCGCTACTACATTTACTCAGAGAAATGTAATTTCAGTAAACATGTCTGGCGTGTTTTACTTTGTATCGATCAGAGATTTATCTTTGTACTAGCAGTGTGTATGCCCAGGTTTGGTGGTGCATGTGCTGGTTGAACATATAGGGGCTCTTCTGATATGTCTGATTTATTAACTACTTTATTCCCTATAATATAACAATTCTGGGGCATCTATTCTTATGACTATATGTTGTACATTCCACTATTACTCCTACTAGAAGTTTATAGATACATTGTCAGTAGTTTACAATAAAGGTCCAGCCGGGTGTGACTGACATGCACTGATTGAATAATGACAGACTGTGCAGGGACACATCCCCATCTGGTATCATCCAGTTGGACTCTATCACAAACTGCTGGCAATTAATCCATAAACATGCAGTAAGAATAATAGAGTGATAAGAATAGAGTTTCCATAATTGATATTACATGGGGGAATGCAAGTAGTTACTAAATCAGACATGTTAGGAGCGGTCAAAGCTCCTCTTTAAGGCTGGGTGCACATATATCAGTCACATCTGGCCAGCCGGCCACTTGTTTTTTTTTGCTTTCAGAGTCGGACATAACTAATATATGTGCATGGTGAGTTTAATGCACAGTCCAGCATCCATAACCTGATATCATCAGACAGCATTTTTTTTTTTTGTGGCGCTATTTGACATTGAGCCTTAAAACTGATGCACCAGGTGCCATAAGTAATTCCAAAGAAAAACTATGGAATGAGTTATGGCATAAGTTTCTTTATTGCGTTTCTGTACTATGACAGAGGGATAGTGAGACAGATAGCCACGTATCTGTAAATCCGACCTTAATAAGATGTTAAAATAGGGAAAGGTGCAGGTGAGAAGCATATACTGTGCTACACTATTGGTGCGCTTTTCCTACAGGAGCTGTAGTGGAAAGAGGAATATTTGGAGTATACGGCATCCGACTAGTGCTTGCATAACCGGAGGATCTTTGAGAGAGGAGGAAGTAGTGAATAATCGCGCGGACTGATATTGTGAATTGAGCCCACTTCACTCCTGGGACCCGCAGCGGTAGAACCATTGTGAAACCACGATTTGGAACTTTTGTGACTTTTTATCAAGTGACGGCGTAGCCAAGTACAGGTCAAGATGGACATGGGGAAGGTTAACCACCCAATGGGATCAACAGCTCTAGTGTGGCTCACTGACAGGACCCAACTGCATCTTTACAGACCAGGCGGCGGAGCTATTCACAGCTACACCTGGCACTTACTGTACTCTTCACAGCTCAATGCTTCACAATAATACATGAGGTGCTCAAAGCACCTAAACCCTGTATGGCACCCATGTGCCTCCATGCTCTAGTATCCATATCCACTACCAGTGAGCTGTACAACCCAAGTGTCTACCTGCTAAAGAACACATGTACCATAACAAGCAGTAAAATGTTCACAAAGGACCTGCAGAGGAAGAGAGCTTATACCTCACAATGGCAAACTATGCAGAACGCAGCCAAACCGTATAATGATGCATCTCCAGTCCCAGGTAATCTCATCAGAACAGCAATAATATAGTTCAGTTTAGACATATGCTTGGTAAGGGGGTGCGGTTGAGGGTTGCAGGCAGTTTGTCAAACGTACCCCCTTGCATACAGCTTTACAGATACACCCAGGGGGGCTGTTCCAGTTTTCCATATATAACTTCCAGTACCGCACTGGGGATATTGCAAGTCAGCGGCGCTACTTGGAAATAAATTCTAGAAATAAATAAAGAAATGATGTTGTTGCAGGAATGTTATTGCTCCATAGCTGCGGGATGATGTAAGTGAGGAGAACCTATATGTGAGAATGAAGCGCACACACGCAATATGTATTACATTTTGTGTTTATTTGACTTGAGCTAATAATAGAGTTTGTGTGATCTTGCTGATAAACTGGTATGAGCACACAGATATACATATCCTGTCAGGGGAGGCTAACCCCTGGTGTCTGTTTTATGAATGAGAGACCTCCGCCAGTGCAGATCACGAATAATAACAGCCTGGAAAATACAAACACAATCCGACACTGCTGGGGGAAAGTTTCAGAAAAGGGATCCCAGAGGGTCAACGCCAGCATCCGAAGTGAAGGGAAAGCAGGAAGCAGCCCTTGAATATGCAAGCACTGGGAGCACAGGCCTGGACTCTGGCATCCGGGCCACACCATTCAGCGAGCCTGTGCCCTCCAGCTGTGGGAGGTTTGGGAAGAGGGAACTTACCCCGCTCTTTAAACACTGTGCATGTGTTACTGACTAATGAGTACAGAACACGGACCTTAAAATCAGGAACATTCACTGCTGTATATCTAAAGGGTAAACACATCATATACAGATGCAGCCGAGCTAAACTTCATGGTTAACGCGTTAAGTAAAGAACGGCAAGAAAAAGATAACTAACTTTCAATGGATTTTGTCACTGTGCCATGTGTTATCAGAGTCAAGTTTAGCTCAGCTACATCTGCACCTGGACATCTTGTGCAGAGGTAATGCAAATACTGCCTTTGAGAACTATTACTCTTTTTTATGGTTAGGTATTATAGCCATGAACAGTACAATTACTTGAATTTTAAAGTGAAGCCTCATCTTTACTAACATTAGCTATATATTCATATATCTAATACATATTTTGTTCTTTCACTTGTCCCCATCATTTTATTCCAATCAAGCCCTGCGTAGATAACCAGGATATTTGAATATCCAAGTAGTGTATTTAATAGTTACTTAATATTTAATGCAGGGGAAAAAATTCCTTCAGAAGGTCCCATAGGTCAGACCCCCACAAACAAACATTAAAGTTTAATGTTAATGGCCTATTCTCAGGATAGATCATCAATATCCTTTCAGTTGGGGTCTGACTCCTAGCACCCCTCATCAATCAGCTGCTTGAAAAGGCCGCGGTGCTCTGGCAAGTGCTGCAGCCTCTTCATAAGCTGGTGACATCACGTTCATCAGTCATATGGCCTAGGCACAGTTCAGCCCCATTCAGGAGGACCAGAGCTGCAATACCAAGCACAGCCGCTATACAATGAACAGCACTGTGCTGGATGTGCTGTAAAGAGGCCGTGGCATTCCGATCAAACAGATCAGATATTGATGACTTATCCTGAGTATAGTCGTCAATATTTTCCACCCAGTAAACCCTTTAATGGCATATCCTAAGGATGGGCTATTATTACAGAGCCAATCGCGTTCTCTTTTCATACATTGTTAAAGGGTTTCTATCACTTCGTATGACATATTTAGGTGTCAGACACTAGCGATCCGCTAGTGTCTGCTCTAACAAACCATCCTAATATGATAGGTTTTGGGGCAGCCGTTTTGCTAAAATAACAACTTATATCTATATGCTAATGAGCCTCTAGGTGCTATGGGGGCGTCATTAGCACCTAGAGGCTCCGTCTACCTTCCTAAACTGCCGCCGCCCAGTGCGTCCCTCCAGCCCGCCCATCTCCTGCTGAAGCGATCCTCTCCGTGCGCGTCTCTGTTCTGCGCATGCGCAGTGAATGTCTGACCGCTTCCCTGCTCAGACATCTCCACTGCGCCTGCGCCGATGACATCATAGTGCTCCGAGGAACAGGCGCAGTGGAGTTGTCTGAGCAGGGAAGCGGTCAGACATTCACTGCGCATGCGCAGAACAGAGACGCGCACGGAGAGGATCGCTTCAGCAGGAGATGGGCGGGCTGGAGGGACGCACTGGGCGGCGGCAGTTTAGGAAGGTAGACGGAGCCTCTAGGTGCTAATGACACCCCCATAGCACCTAGAGGCTCATTAGCATATAGATATAAGTTGTTATTTTAGCAAAACGGCTGCCCCAAAACCTATCATATTAGGATGGTTGGCCAGAGCAGACACTAGCGGATCGCTAGTGTCTGACACCTAAATATGTGATATGAAGTGATAGAAACCCTTTAAGCACACAAGGTACAACATAGAGACGTATAATAATCTGTCAGCAGATGAAGACAAAAACAGAAAATTCTGTGAATGGCGATGAAGATATTTAGCCAAGATTTTACTGTAGATGTTACATTTGCTGATTGTGTGGCCAATATTATCCAAAGGAAAGGCCAATATTCTTTTAGTTAGGTCAGGAGATCAGTAGACTCGTTGCCAAGAGCTCCTTTCCAAAACAAACCAACAAAACTCTTATCCTACTAAGATTACAAAAACACATTTTAGCAAGGTTTAAGAAAATGATAAGGTTCATATATATATATATATATATATATATATATATAATCACAAAATACTGGCAATAAATTTTTGGCACAAGCTGTAATTATTATTCTCATTATTATTGGTCAGGTCAGGAAAATGCTCCTGCTGTATGCGCTGTAGTCAGAGTGCACTATTTAAAATTAGCAAATGTTTGATTTTCATTTCCCGGGTGGCACAATTACATTTAATAAGATATAGGCTCCATTCACACGACCGCAAAATGGGTCCGCATCCGTTCCGCAATTTTGCGGAACGGGTGCGGACCCATTCATTCTCTATGGGGACGGAATGGATGCGGACGGCACACAGTGTGCTGTCCGCATCCGCATTTGCGGTGTGCGTCCCCGATTTTGGGTCCGCAGCTCCGCAAAAAGATAGAGCATGTCCTATTCCTGTCCGCAGCTTGCGGACAAGAATAGGCATTTCAATGGGGGTGCCGGGCTGGTGTGTTGCGGACCCGCAATTTGCGGACCGCAAAACACATACGGTCGTGTGAATGTAGCCATATTCAAACAATTGTAAGGAAGAAGATAGCAAGGCATTGCAGATTTGTGTGCCTGATAATATGACTTTTGACCTGTGGCCACATTCACCCGTAGTGAAAAACAGTGTTAGGCTACATTCACACGACTGTATAAATGAGTCCACATCCGTTCCTCAATTTTGCGGACCCATTCATTCTTGTCCTATTGTCCTATTCTTGTCCGCAAAACATAACGTTCGTGTGAATGTAGCCTTAGTGTGGTGTATTGCTTTGTCTCTGGATACTTGGCAACTCTGTTCATTCATTTATAAAATGTCCTCTCGTACGTTAAGTCTACTTTTACACTCGCATTTTGGCTTTTCGTTTGTGAGATCCGTTCAGGGCTCTCACAAGCGGTCCAAAACGGATCAGTTTGCATTCTAATGCATTCTGAATAGAAAAGGATCCGCTCAGAATGCATCAGTTTGCCTCCGTTCAGTCTCCATTCCGCTTTGGAGATGGACCCCAAAACGCTGCTTGCAGCATTTTGGTGTCCGTCTGATGAAACTGAGCTGACACAATCTAGAACAATAGAAAACGGATCCGTCCTCCATTGACTTTCAATGGTGTTCAAGATGGTGTCCGTCTTGGCTATGTTAAAGATAATACAAACGGATACATTCTGAACGGATGCAGGTTTTTATTATCTGAACGAATCCGTACATGACGGATCCGCACAAAACGCGAGTGTGAAAGTAGCCTTAGCTTCTCCTCAAAGTGTAGAAACGTTTGTTCAGCCAATCATTGGCCCATCTAATCACTCCACTGATGAGCCAACAAATGAGCTGGAAAAATCATTGTTAGTCAGCGCAACATCTACCCTTGTCAGATGTGCTGCTGACAACACGCAAACTATATGGGGGATGAACGATCTTCCTAGTGATCGTTCATCGTCGCATGCAGTTTGTATTGGCCATGTTAAAGAGCAAAAGCCGAGCAGATAGTTTTGTGGCAAAGGATTCAGTAAAACTTGTAATGTATACATTTATATATTTGCTTTTTCTACCTTGTCACGAGTTGGAGGTCCCAGGAGAGACCACCGCGTCGTCATGCAATAAACAAACGGAAATCAGGTACAGACACATAAGAGTTTATTGCACAAACAAAAACATGAAAGGCAGCACAGAGAAAACATGAGCTCTATGTACCGTCAGCACAGTGGGAGAAAACCCCCACTGCGCCACTGTCTAGTAATACTCCAGAGGGGCGTGACTAAGCAACTCCTGGTGTTCACTAGAGCTCTAGATGGTAGAATTAGACTTTGCCGCAGGAAGTTGCCAGGGTCCACTCTGGAGCGTGAACTAGACAGTGACAGCAGGAACGAATGACAACAGGTACCAGAAGGTACCGACGGCACATAGGCAAACATAACAGACAGGCAAATACAAAACAGGGCAAATAATAACACAAGCAGGAGTTCATGCAAGGGAGCAGGAGTGGCAATGAGCAGAGAAGGACTTGCTCCACCAGTAGTAAACTGCATGGCCTTGTCATGCCACTCTGCTGCAAAGGCTTGCTGAACACAGACATATGAATACAAAACAGGACAACTAATAATACAAACAGGAGTTCATGCAAGGGAGCAGGAGTGGCAATAAGCAGAGAAGGACTTGCTCCACCAGTAGTAAACTGCATGGCCTTGTCATGCCACTCTGCTACAAAGGCTTGCTGAACACAGACATCAGAATAAACACAAAGTAACTAAAACATAACAGGCAGAACAGATAACAGACAGACGACGTTAATGAACAAGTAGGGAAACCCACAGAGCACAGACAGACAGACACGGATCCCATGGGTCAGCAGCATGGGAGAGAGAGTACAAACCAGGAGCAGGACAAGACAACACACACCAGGAGAGCTGACACAGAACTGAGGAAACTTCAGCCTTATATACAGGTTCCATGGGTGCAGCAGAGAGACCACACCCATGGAGCAGACAGAGGATTAACTCCTAATAGAAACACAGGGGAGTTAACCCATACAGAACCACAAATAGCACACAGAAACTGAGCTGCAGCAAGAGCATAGACAGAAGGTCACAGCCAGAGGTAACGACTGTGACATACCTCCTGTGAACAGCTATCGGTACAGGGAGGAGTTATTATCAGTGATTGATTGCAGTGTGTGTATAAGTATGCATACAGAGATAGCCATCAGTCACTGATAACTCCTCCTCCTGTACCAATAGCTCTTCACAGGAAGTGGAAAAGAAAAGCTATACTGTAAATGTATAAATTCCAAGCTTTACTGAATCTTTTTTCCACAAATCTATATATCAGTCTGTTCAGTGTCCCCTGCTCTATAACATGGCACTTTCAGATTGCATTGCATTTTGTGGTGACAGGTCCTCTTTTAGACCCTTTAAATGAGCGCCATTTAGCTTGTTATATCATCGACTGGTGCTTATGATGGCCTTGCATTAGGCCATTTAAAAGGACCCTTAAAGGAGTTCTCCAGGAATCATATAAAATGACTGCCAGCAACCTGTCCTAGAATGTGAGCAGTATTGGTTGCTTTGGCGTGCAGAGTTGCCTAGGGGGAGGCAAGGGGACAGGGCCTCACTGCACTGTTCTCTTTCACTTGCCTATACTACATATTTGTGAGTTTTACTGTCAGGCTGCTCAGCCATGATGGCATATTGTAGGCAGGATCACATCATTACCATCTATTGTAGAGCAGCAGTGAGACCCTGTCCCCTCACACCTCTAGGCAGGTCTGCAAGTGGAAGCAACCAGTCCAGCTTACATTCAAGGACAGGTTGCTGGGGGTTGTTTCAAATCATTCCTTAAAAAACACTTTAAGCATGCAATATACATTAGATAAATGTTGGCCAAACAAACCTGCTGATTTCAGAGGCATCAGCTGGCCATCTAATGTGTATGGAAACCTCCTGATTTTTTGACAATGGCTGAACCCCATTCAGGAACATACATGTGTATGGGAAGTTGGAAGAGATACATCTGTGCATGGCCAACCTTAGAACAGCAAATTATATTCTGATTAACGGGGTTGTCCTAGATTTTGATATTGATGACCTACTCTCAGGATAGGTCATCAATATCAGATTGGTGGGGGTCTGACTCCCGGCAACATCACCGATCTGCTAAATAAAAACACATTTTCAGACACAGAGCTGAATGTCTACACTCTCTGATCAGCGGTTTCAAGAGACCACGGCTCTTCTGTGAGTGCTGCAGTTTCTTCTTAGGCCAGTGATGTCACATTCATCGGTTGCATGGCCTATACACAGATCAGTCCCAGTCAAGTAAATGGGGCTGAGATGCAATACCAAGCACAGCCACTATCCAATGGATGGCACAGTACTTGGCGAGCTGCGAAAGGCCCTTCGCACTCAACGGAGCTCCACAGCCTCTTCAAACAGCTGATCAGCGGCGATGCCATTGTCAAACCCTTGCTATCGTGATATTGATGACCTATCCTGAGGATAGGTCATCAATATTAAACACCAGGAAAACCCCTTTTAAATGTTTTTTTATATTGTTATACTTCCACAATACACTGTACATTTATAATAAAACTATCACTTGCATGTAACAGCTGAGCTTGTCTAACTGTGCTTTTTTATCTAGGCCAGACCTGTATATTTACATCACATATTTCTTGAGAATCAATTACTATCTTTAATATTATCTCCATTCAGAAGCATTGTGCTGGCTTCCATCCCATTAACATGCTATTATCAGTGATCTGCATCTATTAGCATGTGCACAGCATGGTGTCATAAAGCTGCAACTTAGAAATAATGTTGACAGGATATTTTTTCTCAACAGTGACATGTCAAAGGGACCTTTCAATGTGTTGGAGGATCTGAGTGAAATACAGAGCTAGATAAGCACTGGAGCAGAGGACTTCATTCTCCCCCAGGCCCTGTTGGTGGCAGTAAGAGGAAGGTATTGACAAGTTCCCCCCTTTACAGTAGAGCTAACTCTCCAGATAAGACCTGGTAAAGATAACATTGCTGTCAGTGGAGATTTAAATCAGCTCTAGTTCTTTCTTTAACTACTTTTCAGAAAGGAGTTCTTCCTTTAGCAATGCATGCACTGAACTACGAAGGAATTACTGAGAGTCTTTCGCATTACAACGATGCGATACAGCACTGAGAAAGTGAATACACTCTTCTAGGTGAAGGTTTTGTGTATGCCTGTTGCTTAAATAAATTATATATAGAGAACATGATACATTTATAGGGAAATGTGTGACAACGATTTACTTTCATCATGTCTTTTTTGACTTTTCATTAACTTGATTATAATAGGAAAAATACAATAAAAATATACATTTTACTGCAATGAATTTAGTTGAGTTTACACCACACTTGTGCCTTTTATTTTTTAGAAGCAAAAAAATGGCCCTCACCAACATTAGTTATGCAGCGGGCAAACTTTTGACAGAACTTTTCTTTCTTTGCCTTATGAAAATGAACTATCTGGTCAGACTTGTTCCGCTACCCAACAACATTTATTATTTTCATTGTTTCTCTTCCTCTTCGCCCAGCAAATTTCTCATCCGCCTTGGTTAACTTGCTTGTGAAGGTTTTATAATTCCCAATTCACACCATTACTTTTATGTATACAAAAATAATCCAAGGACTTTTAGGGGTTAGCCATATTCCAAAATGGCCATGGAAGGTTTATAACAGGATTAATTTTTCGCCTGTACTAAAAAATGACAGAAGTATCCAAATTTATAGAGGAGAGCTATAGAAGCAGACAAAGCTCATGGACAAGAGTAGCACTGAAAGAAAACAGCAAGGTTTTTTTTTTTTATTCCATATATTCTTTTTAAAGTAAAAAGTAAACTGACTTATCATCCTCTATTGTGGCGATACAAATATTTGTCAGTGACTTGAAAGATTCTTTCTTCAGTTAAATGAATGTGTAAATGACCCTAAATTGGAGTATAGTGCTATATCATATATAATAAATAAATAATAATAATATTAGCACTCTTAAAATGATAATAATGTGGTCAGTATTTGGCCGTGGAATGAAAGTAGCACTAGAAACTGTTGATGCTATTAAAATACATTTTTTAAGTGTCAGTATGCCAGCTGTCCACCGACCAGAAACACTAGACCATTTGCAATCAGGACATTCAGTGTTCTCATTATACATGTGACCACCCTAAACACAGATATGGGACAATGCTTTAAATTCACAAAATCAGGACGCTTAGCCCTCTTTCAGACGGGCGTTGCGGGAAAAGGTGCGGGTACGTTGCGGGAACATGCACAATTTTTCAGCGCGAGTGCAAAACATTGTAATGCGTTTTGCACGCGCGTGAGAAAAATCGCGCATGTTTGGTACCCAAACCCGAACTTCTTCACAGAAGTTCGGGCTTGGGATCGGTGTTCTGTAGATTGTATTATTTCCCCTTATAACATGGTTATAAGGGAAAATAATGGCATTCTGAATACAGAATGCATAGTAAAATAGTGCTGGAGGGGTTAAAAAAAAATTATAATAATTTAACTCACCTTAATCCACTTGCTCGCGCAGCCCGGCATCTCTCCTGTCTTCATCTTAGCTGTGTGCAGGAACAGGACCTGTGGTGACGTCACTCCGGTCATTACATGGTCCATCACATGGTCCATCACCATAGTAAAAGATCATGTGATCGATCATGTGATGACCGGAGTGACGTCATCAAAGGTCCTGTTCCTGCACACAGCTAAGATGAAGACAGAAGAGATGCCGGGCTGCGCGAGCAAGTGGATTAAGGTGAGTTAAATTATTTTTTATTTTTTTAACCCCTCCAGCGCTATTTTACTATGCATTCTGTATTCAGAATGCCATTATTTTCCCTTATAACCATGTTATAAGGGAAAATAATAATGATCGGGTCTCCATCCCGATCGTCTCCTAGCAACCGTGCGTGAAAAACGCACCGCATCCGCACTTGCTTGCGGATGCTTGCGATTTTCACGGAACCCCATTCATTTCTATGGGGCCTGCGTTACGTGAAAAACGTACAAAATAGAGCATGCTGCGATTTTCACGCAACGCACAAGTGATGCGTGAAAATCACCGCTCATGTGAACAGCCCCATAGAAATGAATGGGTCGGGATTCAGTGCGGGTGCAATGCGTTCAACTCACGCATCGCATCCGCGCGGAATACTCGCCCGTGTGAAAGGGGCCTTAGGGGTACGGCCACACAGTCAGGTTTCTGCATGCAGTTTTGGAAGCCAAAACAGGGAGTGAAATAAAAAAAGAGAAGTTGTATCAGTCCTTTATATTTTCTCTCCTTTTATGATCCATTCTTGATTTTGGCTTCCAGAACTGCATGCAGAAGCCTGATGGTGTGGTTGTACCCTTAGACTTAGGGCTCATGCACACGACAGTATTTTGTGTTCCGTATACGGACCGTATTTTGATTCCGTATACGGAACCATTCATTTCAATGGGTCCACAAAAGATGCGGACAGCACTCTGTGTGCTGTCCGCATCCGTTGCTCCGTTCCGTGACCCCGCAAAAATGATAAGACATGTCCTATTCTTGTCCGTTTTGCGGACAAGAATTGGCATCTCTATAATGGGCCTCCTGTTCCGTACTTCAAATTGCGGAAGCCACACGGGCGGCATCCGTTTTTTGCAGATACGCAATTTGCGGACCGCAAAAAATGGCACGGTCATGTGCATGAGCCCTTAATGTGAGAACTTGTGGAAGTCCAGCTAGTAATAAGCATGTGCGTATGTTTTTGGTGCTCATCTATATATCCAGTATGTTGGAAAAGATTAATAAAATAATAAAATGAACTTAGATATGAATCCATTGATGTGCCTTTTAGGAAATAGCAATGTTTCTGGATTTCAACTTGGCCTTAAGATGTGAGAGAATGTGGGAATTTAATAGTACACTAAAGAGAAAAAAAAACATCTGCAGTGTTGAATCATATTATGCATAGACATCAAAGGATTTGGGACATGTGGTCCAAGGACAAAACCAAAGCTCGTAGCTAATGAATGTTAGGTAATATTTTTTGTGTTTCTTCTCATTCTCCTCCTCAGAATTGGGCTTCTTCAGGAGAAGTGTAGTATAAACTTATACAAATAGTTTTTAAGTGTTTTAAGTGTTTGTTTTTAATCAATCTCACCTCAATACCCCATATTGAGAGAGTGAAAACTGAATAGAAATATGTGCACATTTATTAAAAAGGAAAAATAAAAAAATTGCATGGACATAATATTCACACCCTTTGCTATGACATGCCTACAACATAACAAAATGTGAAAGTGTCTAAAGACTTTCCGAATGCACTGTATGTGGGAATACAGGAAGCTGTGTGTATATGTAGATGTTGGTGTGTGTGTGTGTGTGTGTGTGTGTGTGTGTGTATCACTTGTAATGTTTATTGTGCGGGTTATAAGTAATATAGTGATATGTTTAGTGGGGAATGGATGACAGCTGGGACATAAGACAGCTGTCATCTCATTCCTCTCTTTATTATATAGAGACAATCTCACAGGAAAGCAACCCATCCCTGCACTTTAATCTGTCAATGCCTTGGGAGTGTGTGGATAGTTTAGAGATGGCTGTAGCATGATGCAGTGCTGACGCCTTGTAAGGGTTATGAATACTAACCATCTACCCAGTGCATTGATGTCTATATTTCACAAGCCTAAGTAATCTGAGATTGTGTAGAAAATTACAAACAGATAATAAAGTGATTCTCAGATCTGATAATAATGCACATGAGCAGTCACCAAAGTATTTTCTTTCTACAACTTGTTGAAAACATACACACTTCTGCAATTCTTTAAGATTAAAGGGGTTGTCCAAGATCATAAAAAAAAATCTGATATACTGATATATGTGTATGTGCACTTAGGACACAGGTCAGGCATCATAGTGCCTAATTTATCATCTACGACTTTTCAACACCAAAATTTTTTGTGCAGGTGGCGTTTCTCCACTACCTTTGCCACCTTCCCAGAAAAGGGGGCATGGTGAGGGCGGGTAGGGGCGTAGGGCACAGGACCACATTTATGTTCTTTTATGGAAGTTTTCTGGTGTATGAGAAGAGTGCCCAGATGGCTGTCATTTCTGGACTGAGTTTAAATAGCATGATGCTACCTTCGAAGTTCATAAAACTCTAATGGACTTTAAGACAGTGGGGATGAAAAGGGTAATTAGGTGACAAGGGCTTTACTGCTACTGTAGTACATTTTACCAAGCATTGTTGATTAGAGTGCCCCATGAAACCCAGGAAACTCAACTTCTTGCTCAACTGCTGAAGGAATGATTTTTTCATATATAAAGTTTAACTTTTGAGATACCTTTATCATATATTCAAGGAATTACTTTTTATTTTATTCATTTATATAGCACTAACATATTCTACAGCTCTGTACTGAGATTGTCATCAATCATATTGGTCCCTGGTCCCCTTGGGGCTTGCAATATAAGTTCCAATCAACCTGTTAATATGTTTTGGTGGGTGTGGGACGAAACTGGAGTACTCGGAGGAAGCCCATACAAACACAGGGGAGAAAATACAAACTCCATACAGGATTCATACCCATTAAAGGGGTTGTCCGCTTTTGTTATATTGATGACCTATCCTCATCAGTATCAGATTGGCAGGGGGCCGACACCCTCAGTGATCAGCTGTTTGAATAGACCACAGCGCCGGAAGGAGCACTGTGTTCTCTTTTCTGTTTACTGCTGCAATGGCGATGGCGAGCAAGTGTAAGTACAACTTCGCCATCCAAATTCGACGATGAGCTGGTAAACAGAAAAGAGAACACAGCGCTCATACGAGTGTTGCGTTCTCTTCAAACAGCCGATCTGATATTGATGACCTACCCTGAAGATAGGACATCAATATAACAAAAGCAGAAAACCCTTTTAACCCTACTATCTACTAAGGCAGTTGAGGGATTTACAAGTTCATAGGGGCGCATGTACTACACCTCCTTCACCAGCTTTCTAGCATCAGAAAGTATCACAATTTGGTGCAAACATATGTGACTTTGTGGGGTTTTGCACCACACTCACAACTTTTCCAAAAATGCAATGTGGGGCCAAGTTGGACTAGCATATTTATTACAATTTACTACTCCAGAAAACCGCTATAAATTATACCTGCAATCTACTCCAGCTCTGAGCTGGCATAGATTTCAGTTCTAAGGCATGGATGGCCTCGGGATATGCCACTCTTATTAGACCAGGGGGCTACAGATGCCAGTCTTAATAGAGAAAAATGCCCAGACACTAAAACATTCTACTATAGGCCTACATTAAATTTTGGAGAGCCAATTTTGATATGCACTTAAAGTAACCCTGCCAGGTCCTAAAAGATATGACAAAGTTTTAGCACGGCAGTCTCGCTTAGCTCAGACCATGAATGCAGCCAGGGAAAACCCCTGAAGCAACGCAATTAGAGCGTCACACATTGCACTAATCAATGCAAGGTTCTTCTGTGGGCATCTTTATCTGGGCCTATCAAGAGAACAATAAAGCTGTCATACTGTCATCCCGATTCTACAGCTACTATTATAATGAAGATTACCCAGCAGATAACATCTTCTAAGAATGTACTGCCTATCTACTTTAGGAGGTCTTATAATTTGTGTGGACTGCTACAGAAGAACAATATTTAGCATTTCATTTTCAGTAGCATAGTACTGTAAAATAGATAAAGAAAAACAAGTGAAAATGCCAAAAGTTGTTTTTTATATTGAATTTAAAAATAAGTGTACCTTTAAACCCTTAAGGACTTAGGACATACCGGTATGCCATGTTTGCCGAGTCCTTAAGGACCCAGGACGTACCGGTAGGTCCTAACTTTAAAACTACATAGCAGCGCGGCGGAGGTTAATCGGAACAGGATGTCCGCTGAAATCATTCAGCGGGCCTCCTGTCACAACGCCGGGGGGGTCATGTGACCCCCCCGCATCGGCGATCGCAGTGAACCGCAGGTCAATTTAGACCTGCGGTTTGCTGCGTTTCCGGTCCATTCGGGTCTCCGGTGACCCGATGAACCGGAAAAGGACGGTGATTGGTTGTGTGATTACACACCACCAATCACAGTCCGAGCATTTGGGGGCGGCGGTGCTGTCCTTGGTGCTGGCGGTGCTGTCCTTGGTGATGATTGGTGCGGGGAGAGAGACGGGAGATTCAAACTCCCGGCGCTCCTCTCTCCCCTCCTCTTCCTGCTGCTGCACCTGCACTGTCCTGCACCGTTCTGCACCAGCTCCTGTGAACCCCCCGTCGGCACCCATCACCCTCCTGCACCCATCACCCTCCAGGCTATCAGCAAGGCATGGTGGGAATTGTAGTTTTACAACATCTGGAGGGCCGCAGATTGAGGATGCCTGCTTAGTGTCTCCAAAGTCTGAGAGCCATACATATTGGGCATCGCCACGTTCGTAAAAAAGCAATTTTTTGTCACATAACATCACAAAAAGTGTAATAGCGAGCGATCAAAATGTCATATGCACCCCCAATTAGTGCCAATAAAACTGCCATCTCATCCCGCAAAAAATGACCCCCTACATTAGATAGTCGCCCAACAAAAAAAAAAACAAAACTGTAGCTCCCAGGCTATGGAGATACTAAAATAATTTATTTTTTGTTCCTAAAATGATAATATAGTGTAAAATCTAAACAAATTTTAAAATGTAGAAATATTAGGTATTGCCGCGTCCGTAAGTATCTGTCCTATAAAAATAACATTTGACCAAACCCCTCGAATGAACAGCGTTAAAAATATAAAATAAAAACGGTGCCAAAACACGAATTTTTTGGCAAAATTTCCATTTGAATCCTTTTTTTCCGGTAATAAAGCAAGGGTCTAACAACCAAACAAAACTAAATATTTATTGCCCTGATTCTGTAGTTTGCAGAAACACCCCATATGTGGTCGTAAATGGCTATATAGCCACACGGCAGTGCATAGAACGAAGGGAACGCCATATGGTTTCTGGAAGGCAGATTTTGATGGACTCGTTTATTTACACCATGTCCCATTAGAAGCCCCCCTGATTAAGCCTAGACTAGAAACTCCAAAAAAGTGACCCCATCTAAGAAACTACACCCCTCAAGGTATTCAAAAGTTACTTTACAAACTTTGTTAACCCTTTAGGTGTTCCACAAAACTAAATAGCGAATGTTGAAACAATTTTAGAATTAAAAATTTTTGTTACCTTGCCTCAAAAAAGTGTAATATAGAGCAACCAAAAATCATATTTACCATAATATAGTCCCAAAACAACAACCACCTTATCCCATAGTTTCCTAGATGGGGTCACTTTTTTGGAATTTCTATTCTAGGGCTGCAACGGGGGGCTTGAAATGGGACATGGTATAAACAAAACCAGTCCTGCAAAATCTGCCTTCCAAAACCCATATGGCGTTCCCCTCCTTCTATGTCCTCCCGTTTAGCCAAATAGTAGTTTACGACCACATATGGGGTGTTTCTGCAAACTACAGAATCAGGGCAACCCATATTGAGTTTTGTTTGGCTGTTAACCCTTACTTTATTGCTGGAAAAAATGGATTAAAATGGAAAATGTTCCAAAAAATTGAAATTCTAAAATTGTTTCTCCATCTGCCATTAACTCTTGTGGAACACCTAAAGGGTTAACAAAGTTTGTAAACCCAGTTTTGAATACCTTGAGGGGTGTACTTTCTTAGATGGAGTCACTTTTTTGGAATTTCTATTCTAGGGGTGCAACGGAGGGCTTGAAATGGGACATGGTATAAACATAACCAGTCCTTGCAAAAACCATATGGCGTTCCCCTCCTTCTATGTCCTCCCGTTTGGCCAAAGAGTAGTTTAGGACCACATATGGGGTGTTTCTGCAAACTACAGAATCAGGGCAACCCCTATTGAGTTTTGTTTGTCAGTTAACCCTTGCTTTGTTACTAGAAAAAATGGATTATATTGGAAAATTTTCCAAAAAATCGAAATTCTGAAATTTGATGTCCATTTGCCATGAAGTCTTGTGGAAGACCTAAAGGGTTAACAAAGTTTATCAAATCAAATTCTAAACTTCTAAGCTATGTAACATCCCCAAAAAATAAAATGGCATTCCCAAAATTATACAAACATGAAGTAGACATATGGGGAATGTAAAGTCATTACAATTTTTGGGGGTATTACTATGTATTACAGAAGTAGAGAAACTGAAACTTTGAAATTTGCAAATCTTTCCAAATGTTTGGTAAATTTGGTATTATTTTATGCAAAACAATTTACTTTTTCGACCCAATTTTAGCAGTGTCATGAAGTACAATATGTGACGAAAAAACAATCTCAGAATGGCCTGGGTAAGTCAAAGCGTTTTAAAGTTATCAGCACTTAAAGTGACATTGGTCAGATTTGCAAAAAAAGGCCAAGTCCTTAAAGTGAAATAGGGCTGAGTCCTTAAGGGGTTAACAGCATTCTACCCAATATAATTTGGACTTGTAGTACTCAGGAATCTAAAACTGAAGGCACTAAACCTTACAACCTCTAAAGGTGGATTTACACTGCACAATTGTCAGCCTGATTATCGGGAACGAACATTACTATGAACGCTCATTCCCGATAATAGACCCATGTAAATGTGCTGCTGATCACCTGATGAACAAGCAAAATGTTCTTCAGGTGAAAAGATTGTTCACACCTAAAGGCCCCTTTACACTGTCCGAGCATTGGGCAAATAATCAGTAATGAGCGTTCATAGGCTTTAGCAATTGCTCCTCCCTATACTGTGGAGGAGATCGCGGCATGTAAATGCAGGGGTCTCTTTCAGGGACGAGCAGGTGATTGTCAGGAATATTGTGCTATATTGTGCAGTGTAAAGGGGCCTTTGATCATAGTTTCTGGGCAGCAGATTGTGCTGTGTAAGCAGGGATCTGCCACCCAGTAACAATGAATCTGTATGAGGATGGGTGATTGCAGTAGCCATCACTCATTTCCACTAACAATCAGGCAATTATTGGGAAGGAACTGTATCTTCCTGATAATTTCCTGCTCAGTGTAAATCCAGCTAGTTAAAGATTCAGATACATCATCTCTTCAGGTGATGATTTTGCAATTTTGCTTGATTTTTCAGTGTATATGAAAGTTGGTCCATAGGTTATCAACATTATAATAAAGAGACTCTTTGTATTGTATAAGATATTATTACAATATTTTTCCAAAGGGAAATGCATCAAATAAAAGCATATACTGATCACCTGGAAGGCTCATCTTATAAATAATATGGACTGCTGAAATAATTCTTATGCAAGTGTCTGAGGATGAATTTACCCTAGATATGTAAGAATTGAGATGTTCCTGTGCCTGGAAAGTCTCAAGAAGAAATACTACTAGTCAAATGGAAGTTAAACACTGTAATTGTCAAGTGATGTCAGATCAGTTACAAAAACAACAAAATATATAAGTTTTCACTGTATTGGGCGAATTATCTCTCCATGTATAGCTAGCTTATCCCTTTCATGTCTAGACGGATGTTGGTCCTTAAATTTTAGCATGTGCAATGATACATTAGAAAGGTAATGTTTTTTGGGTCAGTCTTCCAAATCCTGTTTTTGTTTTATTTTGTAGAGTACATGATACTTTCTCTGGTACATGGGAACCAATGTATTTCCATTTCATGGGCCATGACAGCCACATAAAATCCAGGGAATGCAGGTCAGCATGCAAGCCAAGTACACTTTGCTTGTAACCCCGTCCGGTGCCATTACAGCTTTCATCGGATCCAGGGATGCAAGTACCAACATGCATGCTGAACCCACCATATACTTCTCCTGGAGCCAAATGGCTAATGGTAGGTTCTATACAAGCAGACTCAGTTTTATACTGACTTTAAAACCAGCCTCAAGGACAGATTAACTGGTCAGGTGTGCAATGACTCCAAGGAGATCGCCACGCCTCCAATATATACTACAAAGAAAAAAATAAGGGGTTGGGTCAGCACAACCTGCCTGTAGGTGCAGATCGCTATGGCGAAATACATATACAAACGGAAAATGCAAATGTGATCGCACACTACATCCAGCACTCTGCCCTCCATGCTGGATGAGACATTGGTTTATATTTTGGCCAAAGCATAGTAAGCCACTCACCGCGTCAAGGCTGTCTCATGAGTGGTCCCTAACTCTTGTTCCTACCTGTTCATGGGCCATGACAGCCACATAAAATCCAGGGAATGCAGGTCAGCATGCAAGCCAAAGTGTACTTGGCTTGCATGCTGACCTGCATTCCCTGGATTTTATGTGGCTGTCATGGCCCATGAACAGGTAGGAACAAGAGTTAGGGACCACTCATGAGACAGCCTTGACGCGGTGAGTGGCTTACTATGCTTTGGCCAAAATATAAACCAATGTCTCATCCAGCATGGAGGGCAGAGTGCTGGATGTAGTGTGCGATCACATTTGCATTTTCCGTTTGTATATGTATTTCGCCATAGCGATCTGCACCTACAGGCAGGTTGTGCTGACCCAACCCCTTATTTTTTTCTTTGTAGTATATATTGGAGGCGTGGCGATCTCCTTGGAGTCATTGCACACCTGACCAGTTAATCTGTCCTTGAGGCTGGTTTTAAAGTCAGTATAAAACTGAGTCTGCTTGTATAGAACCTACCATTAGCCATTTGGCTCCAGGATAAGTATATGGTGGGTTCAGCATGCATGTTGGTACTTGCATCCCTGGATCCGATGAAAGCTGTAATGGCACCGGACGGGGTTACAAGCAAAGTGTACTTGGCTTGCATGCTGACCTGCATTCCCTGGATTTTATGTGGCTGTCATGGCCCATGAACAGGTAGGAACAAGAGTTAGGGACCACTCATGAGACAGCCTTGACGCGGTGAGTGGCTTACTATGCTTTGGCCAAAATATAAACCAATGTCTCATCCAGCATGGAGGGCAGAGTGCTGGATGTAGTGTGCGATCACATTTGCATTTTCCGTTTGTATTTCCATTTGTATGCCAACTCTAAGCTAAGGGTACGTCACCCTAGCGTTAAAGTTTTCCTATATTGAGTTCCGTCATAGGGGCTCAGTACCAGAAAAAAACGTATCAGTTTTGTCCTAATGCATTCTGAATGGAAAGCAATCCATTCAGTATGCATCAGGATGTCTTCTGTTCCGTCCCTTTTACGGTATTTGGCCAGAGAAAATACTGCATCATGCTGCGTTTTTTTTCTCCTGCCAAAATCCGGAACACTTGCCGGATTGCCGGATCCGGCATAAATTTCCATTGAAATATATTAATGCGGTACCAAGTGTTCAGGAAATGCATGCGCAGACCTTTAAAAATGGGGGGGGGGAAATACTGGATCCGTTTTTCCGGATGACACAGGAGAGACGGATCCAGTATTTCAATGCATTTGTCAGACGGATTCACATCTGGATCCGGAAACAAATGATATCCGTTTGCATACGGAATTCCGGATCCGGCAAGTTCCAGCAACGGAAAGTACCCTAAAATAGGCAAGAAAACTCAAACACACACACTAAGGATCATTTTATAGAAAGTTAATAAAGCTACCAGTATGGGTTTGAAGTGTGGGAGGAAATGCATGCAAGCACATACTGACTCCATGCAGACAGCAGCCTTGGAGAGATTTGAACCAAGGCCTCTAGCGCTACAAGATAAGGGTAAGACTACTCGGCGCACTCGTTTCATGGTTGTGATATGGCTGCACTGCGTTTGAACACTGAGCTGAGCGGGCCATAGCAGGCTCTAATTAAACTAATGAAGACCACACTATTCATTTGGTCTGGGGCCTGTATTGTTAATGGCCGCGCACTATTCAAGGTGCCACGCGGCCATTAACAATACAGACTCACTGAACAGTGAGGTCTTAATTAGTTTAATTAGAGCCTGTGACAACCGTGCCATGTGGTCGTACCCTTACAGTGCAAAATATTTAGGATAGGTGCACATACATCAGTCTGCCCACTGCCAGACACAACTGATATATGTGCATGTGCACATAGAGTACAGGACAGAAAAATGAAGTATGCAGTACATCCAGCATGACAAGTGATGCACCTGACATATGACAATAGAAAAACTACAGTATCAGTTCTTACTTCAGTTTCACTCCGCCGTTTTCTGCACTAAACCAGAGGGAAACAGAGCCAGATCATCGGAACCCACCGGGAACAGAACCCGAGTTCGGGAAAAAAATTTTACAGTACAGATTGATTTATGAAGTTATTATGCGAAGTCTCGTGAGACTTCACGAAGTAATAACTTAGGCTCATCGGAGCCAATTGGCTCGCTCCGTACAATATTCAAACAAAGTATTATGCGAATCGACTTCAGATGTTTCATCCGAAGTCGATAAACTCATCCCTAGATATGAGCAACGATGGGGGTTATAGTACTCTTGTCTATCTTTCCAAAGTCTTTCTCTGCCGAATCTAAAGCAGCCAATAAGGTTCTTACAAACTTGTCTGTAACCCCCCAGGCTGAGGAGTACAAGATTAAGATACTGCTGGCCAGGACTGTGTTAAAGTGCGGATGTACTGTATTAGCAATGTCCCTCTCACTGCAGTAAAGTCTTTATCAGCCTTAAACAGCAAATACCTTACTGACTGACTCCAATGCTGGGCCACGCAGATTCTGAACCTTCTAGTTCTTTCTTTCTGTCTCTGGAGTACTGTAAAGTAGAGATGGCTTTCTTGATATGAATGTTTTAGGTCTAGTCTTCACAGGAGCAAGCACATGTAGCTCCTCTCTCTTCCTCAGCCAACTCTAGAACTCACTGACTGAACCTGGGGCAGACCTAAGTCCATCTCCTAGACTTAGGATTGTTAACTCTGACTTATCCATACCAAACAATACAGGTAATATAAGACATCAAAACATTAAATGACCAACATTTTTAACTATTTTGGGGTACTGCATTGAGAGGGGTAGTGTGTCCAAGAACATCCCCCTCATTCTCTGTGTTCCTTCCAAAGCATGTTTTAGGGAACAGTTCTGTTAAGGTCTGTCCTAGAGGGTCACTGAAAAGGCGAATAAACAATGTTGTTCTATCTCTGGAACAACACCACTGTACCAAGTAATTATCCAATAAATATGAGGGTGGAGTTCTATTCTTTAAAAAGTTGTGTCACTTCAGCAAGTGACATTTATCATGTACAGAAAGTTAATACAAGACACTTACTAATGTATTGTTATTATCTATATTGCTCCTTTGGCTCACATTATACACTGCTCGTTTCTATGGTTATGACCACCATGCAATCCATCAGTGGTGGCGATGATTGCACACTACAGGAAAAAGTGCTGGTCTCTCCGGTGGGAGCTCACATAGGCTGGTGCTTTTTTTCTATAGTGTGCAAGTACTACCACCGCCATGGAAGCTAGCAGTGTACAATGTGAAGGAAACATGAACCAAACCAGCAAAGGAAGCAATATGGATAATAACAATACATTAGTAACTGCCTTGTATTCACTTTCCCTACATAATACATACAATTTGCTGAAGTGACACGTCCCCTTTAAATTGTCTCTTCATGTGAGTATATACAATATGTAGACAGGGTCATTGCTGAATGTATAGATGGTTCCGTTCACTTTCTAAAAATCTCACGATTATAATTCCTGTAACTCAAATGTTAAGTCTCCACATAAAGACATGTGAAAGGGAATTACACAAGTTCTCTGGACAACATGCATGTTTCGGAAACCAGAAATGCTAAAAGTAGATGGCCAGGAAGAAACATGCTTAAAATGTTTTATTTCCAAATGAGTCCTAATTAGGAGTCTTAGGAAAAATAATTAGTGAAAGCTGACTCCCCCCTTCCTGTCTCCAGATAGCAATTACCCAGCAGGAGGGGGTGTTCACTCAATCTCCTTGGCTCAGAAAAGCCTTGGAAATCTATATGTTTAAGAACAAACTATTTCTGAGGCATGATTGGCATAGTTAGAGAGGAAAGCCATGTCATATGGCAGAACAGTGGTCACCTGACCAGGCATTATTATTTTTACTGTACATGAAAAGATTGTCACATTGCTAAACTACCAACGCCTTGTTTAATCATTGGTGATTCAGATCTTTAATGGACAAACATTCAATTGTGCTCCAACTTAGAGGGTTTTTTTATATTTTTGTTTTGTTTTAAATCAACCAGTTTCAGATAAATATTGAAGGCACTGTAATATTCATAGAGCTATGAATACCACCAAAAAGTTAGAATTCTGTTTAATGATCTTATTACATGCCAATTCATTAATAAAAATGGACTATGTGGCAGATTTTATACAGGCTCATCATATTCCTCACATTCATAAAATAACAGTGTAATCTAGACTACACTACATTGGAGAATCTCTGCAGATAGATGAAAGATAGATATGGATAGATAGATAGATAGATAGATAGATAGATAGATAGATAGATAGATAGATAGATAGATAGATAGATAGATAGATAGATATAGACAAGCAAACAGATGATAGATAGATAGATAGATAGATAGATAGATAGATAGATAGATAGATAGATAGATAGATAGATAGATAGATAGATAGATAGATATAGACAAGCAAACAGATGATAGATAGATAGATAGATAGATAGATAGATAGATAGATAGACAGACAGACAAGCAAACAGATGATTGATTGATAGATAGATAGATAGATAGATAGATAGATAGATAGATAGATAGATATAGACAAGCAAACAGATGATTGATAGATAGATAGATAGATAGATAGATAGATAGATAGATAGATAGATAGACAGACAGACAAGCAAACAGATGATTGATTGATAGATAGATAGATAGATAGATAGATAGATAGATAGATAGATAGATAGATAGACAAGCAAACAGATGATAGATAGATAGATAGATAGATAGATAGATAGATAGATAGATAGATAGATAGATACAGTGGAGGAAATAATTATTTGACCCCTCACTGATTTTGTAAGTTTGTCCAATGACAAAGAAATGAAAAGTCTCAGAACAGTATCATTTCAATGGTAGGTTTATTGTAACAGTGGCAGATAGCACATCAAAAGGAAAATCGAAAAAATAACTTTAAATAAAAGATAGCAACTGATTTGCATTTCATTGAGTGAAATAAGTATTTGAACCCTCTAACAAAAAAAGACTTAATACTTGGTGGAAAAACCCTTGTTTGCAAGCACAGAGGTCAAACGTTTCTTGTAATTGATGACCAAGTTTGCGCACATTTTAGGAGGAATGTTGGTCCACTCCTCTTGGCAGATCATCTCTAAATCCCTAAGGTTTTGAGGCTGTCTCTGTGCAACTCTTAGCTTGAGCTCCCTCCATAGGTTTTCGATTGGATTAAGGTCCGGAGACTGACTAGGCCACTCCATGACCTTAATGTGCTTCTTCTTGAGCCACTCCTTTGTTGCCTTTGCTGTATTTTTTTGGTCATTGTCGTGCTGGAACACCCATCCACGACCCATTTTCAGTTTCCTGGCAGAGGGAAGGAGGTTGTCGCTCAGGATTTCACGATACATGGCTCCGTCCATTTTCCCGTTTATGCGAATAAGTTGTCCTGTGCCCTTAGCAGAAAAACACCCCCAAAGCAAAATGTTTCCACCCCCATGCTTGACGGTGGGGACGGTGTTTTGGGGGTCATAGGCAGCATTTTTCTTCCTCCAAACACAGCGAGTTGAGTTAATGCCAAAGAGCTCTATTTTGGTCTCATCAGACCACAGCACCTTCTCCCAGTCACTCTCTGAATCATTCAGGTGTTCATTGGCAAACTTCAGACGGGCCTGCACATGTGCCTTCCTGAGCAGGGGGACCTTGCGAGCCCTGCAGGATTTTAATCCATTGCGGTGTAATGTGTTTCCAATAGTTTTCTTGGTGACTGTGGTCCCTGCTAATTTGAGGTCATTAACTAACTCCTCCCGTGTAGTTCTAGGATGCTTTTTCACCTTTCTCAGAACCATTGACACCCCACGAGGTGAGATCTTGCGTGGAGCCCCAGAGCGAGGTCGATTGATGGTCATTTTGTGCTCCTTCCATTTTCGAACAATCGCACCAACAGTTGTCACCTTCTCTCCCAGCTTCTTGCTAATGGTTTTGTAGCCCATTCCAGCCTTGTGCAGGTCTACAATTTTGTCTCTGACATCCTTGGACAGCTCTTTGGTCTTTCCCATGTTGGAGAGTTTGGAGTCTGCTTGATTGATTGATTCTGTGGACAGGTGTCTTTTATACAGGTGACTAGTTAAGACAGGTGTCCTTAATGAGGGTGACTAATTGAGTAGAAGTGTCTAACCACTCTGTGGGAGCCAGAACTCTTAATGGTTGGTAGGGGTTCAAATACTTATTTCACTCAATGAAATGCAAATCAGTTGCTATCTTTTATTTAAAGTTATTTTTTCGATTTTCCTTTTGATGTGCTATCTGCCACTGTTACAATAAACCTACCATTGAAATGATACTGTTCTGAGACTTTTCATTTCTTTGTCATTGGACAAACTTACAAAATCAGTGAGGGGTCAAATAATTATTTCCTCCACTGTAGACCCCACCCTTCTTCAGTCATGATAGATAGATAGATAGATAGATAGATAGATAGATAGATAGATAGATAGATAGATAGATAGATAGATAGATAGATAGATAGATAGATAGATATAGACAAGCAAACAGATGATAGATAGATAGATAGATAGATAGATAGATAGATAGATAGATAGATAGATAGATAGATAGACAGACAAGCAAACAGATGATTGATTGATAGATAGATAGATAGATAGATAGATAGATAGATAGATAGATAGATAGATAGATATAGACAAGCAAACAGATGATTGATAGATAGATAGATAGATAGATAGATAGATAGATAGACAGACAGACAAGCAAACAGATGATTGATTGATAGATAGATAGATAGATAGATAGATAGATAGATAGATAGATAGACAAGCAAACAGATGATAGATAGATAGATAGATAGATAGATAGACCCCACCCTTCTTCAGTCATGATAGATAGATAGATAGATAGATAGATAGATAGATAGATAGACAGATAGATATAAGATAAATCAATAGATATGAGAGATGATAGCTAGTTTATTAGCATTTTAAAATCTACACATATAGGTACAACATTTTGAAATCTTTATATATTCTCTGTATTAACCCCTTCCCTGGTACCCACTTCTCTGTCTTTCTTGAGCCTTTCAAACTATGATTGCTGTTCCTCATAATACACTAGCAGTATGATGTCCATTATTCCTGTGCTTGTTTCCTTCCAGATCATGTTGTCTCTGCTTCCATGTTTATGTTAATTAGTGTGGGTAAAACAAATAAAATGCATAAACTGATTAAAAAATAACGTAATTTTACAAGCATAGCAATAGCTTGATATCCAGCAATTTATAACTTAAATTATCCAAGAGGATTGTCTATATTATTTGAACTTTCTTTCTAGCAATCTATCTTCACGCTTCACAAATCATACCCCTGATGTTACTGTATGTGGGACACAAGCCTTCAGTATAACCCCCATCAGCCAGTCTACACGATGTAGGTTAGAGTTTTCACCTCAGTGTGAAAAATACCAAGATATTCCATAGGAGAGATTACAGGGAGGAAAGTCCTTATCATTAGGAACTGCCTTATGATTTCGATCTAGTCTATTCTTCCAGATTGTTAATGCGCTTTGATAATGTATTTACTAGTCAGAAATTAGCAAAAGTTATGTATGGAATATTTTTTTAATTATTATTATTTACATTATATTTATGATGTATCTTCCGTGGTATAATCTGAAGTTACTAATTAGCGTATTTATATTAACAAAAATAAATTAAGACAACTAAAGTATTATTATCATTATTATTATTATCAGGTAGAGTTCAGATTAAGATTAGGTTATCTATTCATTTTCTCTAGAATTATTAGAGATTTCCAGTCCAGACTTTTAATTTTTCATAGTTTTCAAGTAAGGAACAATAAAGGTTTGAAAGAAAGCTCATAAATCAGGTTTCACGAAATGTATCGGATTTGTTATTGTGATTGACCTATATTTTATTTTTATAGATAGATAGATAGATAGATAGATAGATAGATAGATATGTATGTGTGTGTGTGTGTGTGTGTGTGTGTGTGTGTGTGTGTGTGTGTTAGTGCATTTGTGAAGATAGATTCAATTGATAATATTCTGTTTTAGTACTTAGCACTGATTATGTGTATTCTTTGCATTGCAGGCCGCTGTGAACACTACTTCTTCCAAGACCCATAATTCTATCATTACTATGTTCCATATTAAATACAGCGATTAAAACTGAGAATGCCACCCTGGAACAGTTTGTATTCAATCTGCTTGTAAATTATAGTCGCAATATCCCCATCGTTATAATGAATCATTGCTGTACTCATCGTCATAGTTCAGACGGATCTGGTTACCTGATTTTCCACTTAGCCCTCATAGAATATTGTTTCATTCTTCAACCCTACTTTAAATTTTCTTTTATGATACATGGGAGGAGGACCTCCTGGGTGCAGACTAAAAATACAAAAATATATTTATAGATAGATAGATAGATAGATAGATAGATAGATAGATAGATAGATAGATAGAAGAGAGATAAGTAGATAGATAGATAGATAGATAGATAGATAGATAGATAGAAAGATAGATAGATAGATAGATAGATAGATAGATAGATAGATAGAAGAGAGATAAGTAGATAGATAGATAGATAGATAGATAGATAGATAGATAATATGTAGAAGATAGATAAGTAGATAATAGATAGAAGAGAGATAAGTAGATAGATAGATAGATAGATAGATAGATAGATAGATAGATAGATAGAAAGATAGATAGATAGATAGATAGATAGATAGATAGATAGATAGAAGAGAGATAAGTAGATAGATAGATAGATAGATAGATAGATAATATGTAGAAGATAGATAAGTAGATAATAGATAGAAGAGAGATAAGTAGATAGATAGATAGATAGATAGATAGATAGATAGATAGATAGAAGAGAGATAAGTAGATAGATAGATAGATAGATAGATAATAGGTAGAAGAGAGATAAGTAGATAGATAGATAGATAGATAGATAGATAGATAGATAGATAGATAGATAGATAGATAGATAAATACCTGGATTCCCCTGGACCACTGCATTGCATGGCTTGCACACTGGCATCCCTAGTGGTCCTCCTGACCACTGTCCTTGTGGAGATCTGGAGGAGCCTCAGTCAGTCTGGGTCCTTGAACCTTGACAGCTCTGAGAAGATTATTGCTTCTTCAAACAGCGGCGGGATGTTATCTGTGGCTGTGTTTAAACTGAGCCACTGCTGGGGCGAGGGGTGAGGAGGTTAATGTAATTCTTCCAATTTCTGGAGAGGTGTTTGCAGGATGTGGATTCATTGTGACCCCCTGGGCAGGGGCAGATGACAGAGGCTCACCCTCAGCCGCTGGAGCTGTAAGCAGCCTCCGATTTCTAGCATCCTTTATGATGCTGATAGCTTATTATTATATTGCCAGCTCTAATACTTCAGTTGAGATGTGACAACCTTGTCTCAGTATCAACACATTAGCAGTCACTGTGACAATGGCATGCTTTAGACATAATGGTGGAAATGACTACAACCATCAGCATGCACATTACCTCAGAGTATATTCTGCAATGGCAGGGAAGCTGTACAGTCCATAATGTTATTACATGGAAGTGACTTTGTCCCCATGTTTTCTATCATAGGAAATGTGTTCAAATGGCAGACCCCAAAGAAAAACATGATATATGACTAAAATAAATGGTTCCCTTGTGTTTATAGCGCTATTTTTCCTGTCAAACCCACTAAATAAACAGTGTATACGCTCTACCAGTCTATAGGACATGTACAAGTGGAATTCCACTGGACGTGCCTACAAGGTGTCCTTCTATTACCAGGGACATCAGGCATTGTATACTGTGCCAGCTGCCTTCACATGCTCCACACTCTGCCTTGTAGATGTGCTGGGACTATAACTACCAGCATGTCTTGGAGGTCTAGATGGAAAACCTGGGAACATTATTGACAGGCCAACCCTGAATAATACCCAGTAGAGTCAAGAAATCCAGCAATTGTTCAGACCTCCAGCTGGGAGGATTTATCATTATCTTTTAATGCTTGTCTGTGTATCAGAAATGATTGATTCTATGGAAACACTATACTGAGACATGGACTACTGCCATTCATATAAGTGTATCTAGAGGAATGGAAAGCACATTCATAGATGAATGCTGTTGTGGGCACCAGGTAGTAATCCTGGGCTCTATTTATAAGGATATCGGGAGGACTGGTCAGCAACTTGCCATGAAATCAGTCTATTGTGTGATCATCATGTACCAGAAGCATGAATATGGTAGTGTGTCAGCATGTGCTCATAAGAGGAAGGGTATAGAGGAGGCAGAAGCCCACTTGTATATCATGGCAGAGGGGCTTGTGCTTTAACAGCTCCCAAAGGATCAGCTTTCCTGCCTCTGGCTTCTCTTGGTTCCTGGTGCTGTCTGCTCTGGAGACAGGGCATGAAAGTTCAGCCACCACTTCAGCTGTCCTTAGTAGATTTTTGCAACAAGGCACTAAAATATTCATTCTGTACTGCAGTTGAGAATAGTTTGTCCAGAAACTGCTGGATGGTAGAATAAGGGGCATATAAAAGTGATAATTACAAATGGAGCAGGTTCATCTATGGGAGCGATCAATAGAAAGATTGAGAGATTGCTGAATGAATGAAGAAAGTGTGTGAGAGAGAGGGAGATGGATCAATGGAGAGATAAAGGGAGAGAGAGAGAAGATAGCAGGGGCGTCTCTAGGTCAAAACATTCGGGGCTTGAGCCCCAGATGTTTTGTCCAGGGCCCCGAATGTTAAGGCTGGTAGCTATACAACTGCCTTGCCGACCTAAGTACGGTGATACAATTTAATTACTGTGGCCGCTTGCTTGTAGAACGGCGCAGGCGGTCTCCGCGCAACTGCCTGTGCGGGTCTCAGGCGCTTGATGATGTCATCGTGCACGCCTGCGCCGAGACACAGACGGCGCAGTGACTTCAACATACCCGTCTGAATCCAGAAGCCTGCAACTTGGACCTCCGGTGGTGTTAAGTCAGGTGAGTATTTTTTATATCTTGTCCACAGTGGGGGCTTTGTGAAGGCTATGGGCACTAAATGTTGGCATTATACCTGCTGGAGCCACTGGGAGATTGGTTATAAGTACAGGGGCCCTTGCAAGTACTGGGGACACTGAAGAGGTCATTTTACATGCGGGCACTAGGTGGGGGCCATTATAACTGTTGGGGGGAACTATAAGTATTGCAGGGGGCATTATACCTTCTGGGTCACTATAACACTAGGGGGGACCATGGGAGGGCCTTTTAACTACTTGGGCACTATATGAGGATATTATACCTATTGGGGGCAGAACAGGAGAGACTTATTACTACTGGAAATAGTGGCAATAAGAAGAGAAAGGCGCTCATAGGGTGAGTATGTCAAGTGAACATTAAATCCACAGATAGTGGGAATTGGTTTGCTCACCTGTTTGGGTTGCACCAAATTGGGCGCAACCACAATAAAGGCTAAATGGGAAGGGTTAATGGTTGATGCAGCCTAAACTTCTCCAATTACCTTGGGTGGGAGCCACACCACGAGTCGGGTAGACAGTAGAAATAGAAGAATGCCAGCCCATAGGAGTCAAGCGTGTGGACAACAAGGGGCGCACTTTTACAACCGGTTATATTATATGCTGGGTGCACTATGGTGGCCATTATTGGGCACAATATGGAGGGCACTATCACTAACAGGGGCACTCTTGGGGAATAGTATCATTATTGGGGGCATTGTAGGGGTCACTATTACTAAGAAGGCTACTCTGGGAGGGAATTATTGCTATAAGTAGGAATTTTATATTATTATAGGTGGACTAATCTGTATAGCAGTATAATTTCTGTGGTAAAGTATTTAGGGGCATTGGGGAGCACAGTAGGCAGAGTATTCTGGGCAGCACCAGGATAATACTGTTGGGGTAGCAGGGTGGGGAGGAGGATGATATTAGAAAAGTGAGGGACCTAAGATGACTGTTTGATAAACTCTGTAGAGACTAGATGCGTTGAAACATTAGTGTAACATTAAAATAGGTTAATGTATTTTCTACTTATTCAAATTGCCTCTAAATTATTATTAAGACAATTAGGGATAGAAAAATAGACAGATATAGATCAATAGATAGACAGATAGATCTGTATCGATATACACAGACACAGAAGGCTGTAAATACAAAACTATTTAGCGACCGAGGTTAAATAATATATTTCAAATGGTAGATAATAGATATATTTTATTCTGTATAAATATTCAGTTCTGTATAAACAGGTCTACAGTATATACTCACCTTCATGGTAGAGATCTCAATGTATGGAGCACTAAACCTGGGCTATGGATGTATACATTCATATTCACATCCAGTTGGTCTCTAAAATGCACAACACAGTACAATGGAGATCTGAGCACATGATTATTCTTTATCTCCATAATTCCCTTTTTAAGTTCTGTTAGTTATATTCAATAAATAAAGTAATATGCTTTATAAAATATTCTATGAAAATACGAATAAACAGTAATTGATGTGATTATTATTTGTGCTTGATGGCAGTCTGATAATAGTGTTTTTAGATCTCTCCGGAATACATATTTCTATACAACATATAGGGTTCAGGCTCCTGGTTTTACTGATCCACGAAGTTCCTACAGAAAGAGTACATAAACACAGCGGCTCTTATGCTGTTTTACCGTTATTTAATATTTTTCTGATTTTGATTTGACGTTCAGCATTTTTAATGCTTGCATCAATGTCTGAAGAAGGTCCTGATGAAGTCTACACGAGGCCCACATCACCAATGACTGTATTGGCAGATTTGACAATTTCTTTGCATATGAACTCCTGCGCCACAGAGTTCAATGTTTTATTATTCATGTCTTGTCCCTTGGACGTGGATTCAATTAATTTTAAGGGATGTTTGCAGAGATCAACTTTTTGAGAAAAAAAATCCAAGCTGAGATAGTGAATGGCTGTCCAATCAGTTTACATCAGCAGCACAAAACGGTAGACAACAACAAAAACGTGCAGCAAAGCAAAGCTGATGTGAAACCGCACAATACAAAAGCATAGGTATCCTTACATTAGTAACCTGCAACCTGTTGCCTGCTGTTGAAGAACTACAACTCCCTGCTATCTGCAGTGTTCATGGTATACTGTTCTTTTTTTTCTTTTTTTTTTTAAACAGCTGGTTGCAGTCAAAAAGCTCCTGCAGTATTAAGTGACATATACCCCCAAGACCAAAGCAAGCTGGTGCTTTAATTGGAGAATATTACCACTAAATGCTACTTTACACTGGTACAAGAAGGAAAACATATAGTCCTGTTTTTTATCATTCAAACGTTTTATTAAATTTCAAAATATAACAGCTCATAACAAGGTTACTGGAGTACAACAGGATCGTATACATGTTTTATCACCTTGTGCTACACATGGAAATATGGATATTATTGAGAAATGCCACAACTTTTTAAACTGCACTGTCCAGGTACATGAAGAGCACATCCATGTGTCCCCAGTTGTCTAGCCTCCTCTAGCAGACTCCATGTTGCCTTTTAGCTTGTTATACTTTGACTGTACATATGATTAGTATATGAAGATCATGATTGAGGCTGGAGCATCAGTTTGGTAGATAGCAGAGCAAGTAATAACTTCAATAGTCCCAACCATACTAAATATATTATAGTCAGGGAATGAACTAGAACAATAGCTGCCTTGTTATATGAGATAATGGCCCATTTGCATGTGTTCACACATGTTGCAGATGCCAGCAGGAGCACCAGGGTATTCCCACTCCAGCCATTCTGCTGTCCTTCTTATGTCAATATTTTCCCCATGTAACATTATGGAATCCCCTCTCCAATCCCTATGGACCTTTCCTTTACAAATCATATTTTCTCTTCTGAACTGTGACTTCATAAAGCTTTCTAGGATTGGGCTCGTTTTCATTCTGAAAGCTGAGAAAAATGCAAACAGACAGAGCTGAGGCTTTCAAGTCCCTTTCATTAGTGGCAGGAATTTCGCCCTGTGTATTGTACTGGCTCCTCCAATTAATGAGTTACTGATGGAGAAAGCATTAACTGGAAAACGAGGCCTTTTCCATTGCTCTCCCATATATGCAATAGTGGTCTGATGAGAGCATGTCCCAAAATATACAATGTTACCAAACAAGTGCTGAGTGACATTCAGCTTTAATGTGTCATCAAAACACCTTTCTAGACCATAGACACAGCTCTAGCCCTGCTCTGGGTATGAAGGGGTTAAAGCCACCCAAGGCCATCGTCGGTATAGGTTTCCAAAATCCATGCATTAATGTATTGCTAGCATTACTTTATGCATTTTCTGGTCCCCTGCTTCTTGGGGACTTCTAGGCTTTACCACACAAGTGGCATATTTAGCATTCTCTTCCCACCAAAAGCCAGGTGTGAACTGTGTTTTCATCACAATAACAGATAACAAGGTATAGGGATCGCAGCCCCCTCTCTGCGAGCTGAGAGCTATGTGCAAGTGTTGTGCCCCTGGCCCCAGCACCAGCATTCACCAAACATACACACCTCCATGGGGTGCATTGTAAAGTTAAAAAAAAGAACATGGAGTGTTGTGTTTCCAGGTCTGGAGAATGGAGGGGTTCTTCCTGAAATCTAAAAGTGAGGTATGTACTGCACAGGGAACACTGCACTGTACTGGGACTGGAGGACTGACTATTACTACCAGACAGCCACAGACCAAAAACATAGATACTTAGAGACATTGTCATAGAGAGAGACACTAATATAACATATACATGAACTCTATATGTATATATGCATTTATGTGCGTTTAGCTGTATAGACAGGTAGACAGATGACATTTTAATACAAACGTATTTAGAGATAGATTTATTTAGAGATTAGATAGAAAAGAAAGACTAGATAGATAGATAGATAGATAGATAGATAGATAGATAGATAGATAGATAGATAGATAGATAGATAAATAATAGATAGATAAATAGATAGATATTGCTTCAGATAAATAATATATAGTGAAGATATGTATGCATATTTCATTGAGAATAGACTGATCATTGAATATGCATTCATGGATAAGTTTGTCTATAGACATTTATATAGAGAGGCAAATAGATAATTGGTGTATATATGTATGGATAGATTTAAAAATTGTTAAAATATACGGTACCTATATACATAGACAGAAAAGGCTGTAATTAAGCAAAACTATTTAAATATAGAGGTAACTTAATATATTTAAAAGGAAAGAGATAGATAGATAGATAGATAGATAGATAGATAGATAGATAGATAGATAGATGATTAGATAGCGATAGATAGATAGATGCTTAGATAGCGATAGATAGATAGATAGATAGATAGATAGATAGATAGATAGATAGATAGATAGATAGATAGATAGATAGATCAGATACAGATATTTGAATCATTGTTGGTTTCAGACTGTACACAGGGTCGGGGATATTTCAGAAGACTGACGGCTGACTATGCAGATAGAAAGGTAAATAGCGTTTTGCTTAGGAAATCCTTCAGTGACTGAGCAAGAGAAACCTGTCATCTTGTGGGTAAAGTGACCATCTCCTGAGAAATGATCTATTGATCGCCTCACAGGAGGACAGAGAACAGATAGATACCTGTGATTTACACTGAACCAGTCCATGATAAGATGTCACCTGCCGAACATATATATATATATATAGGATGATGGGTGTGCTGAAGCTCTCCTCGTCTGATATAATATAGCTGCATGATAGAAATATCTACATGGGGAGTCATGTCCCTGCTCAGATACTAAGCCACAGATCCCATCCACTAAGAGAAAAAATATTTTAAAATTCTTATATAAAATTGCAATCATCCAATCTGTTTTCTGGTATCCATATTCCCAGATCATTCCCGCTCCCCACACATTATTCTCCACTCTCTGCAGAAAAGTGGAGCTGGGACAAGTGATCACCTACTGGTGTCCTGGTCAGAAAAATACCTGCCCGGGCTAACTTACCTGTGTGGACGAGCTGATCCCACAGAGCATTACTAGCAGTGAGGAGCAGAGAACAAGGGCCACCAAGGCTAGCAATCATCTTCATAGCATAATAATAGTATAGTAAAGACTTTAGGTTCTCTTCTGTAGGGTGACCGTGATTCTGTAGGGTGACCGTGAGTATTGTTGTAATTGTATACTGTCATATATGTATTCTGTGATCTAAAGCTAACGAATTGATATATATATATATATATATACAATTATTTTAAATATATTATTTTAATTGTATCCATTAAACTATCAATACCTTTGCATTTACTGCTTTCTATACATCTATCTAGATGGGTATAAAAAGTAAATGCATTATATATATATATATATATATGTTTCTAGCCTTCTATCCATGTATGTATATATATATATATATATATATATATATATATATATATATACATACATAATGTAACTATCTCTATATGTTTTCTTTTATATATATATATATGTGTATATATATATATATATATATTTATTTTTTTCAAAATCTCTCTCTATATCTTTCTAATATCTATGTATCTATCTCTATATCTTTCTAATTATCTATCTATCTCTATATCTTTCTAATATCTATCCATCCATCCTTGAATTTGGTTTGTTCTGGGTCAGAGAACACTTCCCACCAAGTGTATGTGCCCAGTGACAGATTTATCAGATGCGATGTGAAAAAAGGAAGAATTGGAATAACAGGATCCTGAGACATCTATATTCCTATGTGCTGTATACATATAAGGGTCGGGCGAGGAAAGCTGAGTTCTTACTTATTGTTGGTAAATTGCGAGAAAACCATTTCTAGCTAATCATATAAGTTGTACTATAGGACTTGGGAAGGTGATGAGTGATATTAGACAGACAGGCAGATAGACATATGCACAGGAGCAGCCATAAATATTAGGAACAATGAATAGCTCTGATTCTTAGATAGGTGAAGGGTTTTGTCTCATGGGCAGGGTTTTAATGCTGTTTTTGAAGCCAGAACCAGGAGTGGATACATAGAAAAGTTGAAGTCGTATTTGCTTTTAATACTTTTATGATCCACTACTAATATTGGCTTCAAAAGTGCATAAAAAAAAACATGCTGTAAAAACAAGTGTGCCCATGCTGTAACCAGGGGCTGTGCCCAGGAGCAGACACCTACACCTAGGGATAGCTGGGGGAGGTCTTCCTATATTTCCCCATACTGACTGCCATCCGGGTACATTACAGGGCACTGCGCAGTAAATTAAGGAAGAGGCAATCCGCTGGATTCACTTGTTCCCCTCTAAACGTTCTGGAAAGAAGCAGCCGGATGCCAGACATGGTGGTTGGCTGGTGAGTGCCATAAGAAATCCTGCGCTGGATTTATAGGGCAGAGAAAACGGAGCCAGGACTGCATGCTGTGATGGGGACAGTATAAATAAATCCGGGACTACTGCTGCCACATCCCAGCGCCAAGGCTCCTCTGAGGACAAGTGAATGTTTTCACACTGGAAGCTAAGACGTAAGTAGAGGTTTTCTTCTTTCTGTGATGGGGGTTCAGTATATTGGGGAGCTCAGCAGTACATACCCTCTGTCAGGTGTCTCTATGTGTACACACTATAGCCAGAGAGACCCAGCTAGGGACCACAAATCAGACACTAGTGCCACATTAAACAGGTACATGTATTTTCTACATATTCCAATTGTCTCTTTATTATGATAGAGACAATTAGATAATAATGATGGTAGATAGATAGATAGATAGATAGATAGATAGATAAATAGATAAATAGATATAGATAGATAGATAGATAGATAGATAGATAGATAATAGACTAATAATTAGTAAATAAATAGATGATAGATAACAAGTAGATAAATAAACCGATAGATAGATAGATAGATAGATAGATAGATAGATAGATAGATAATAGATAAATAGATAGATAGATAATAGATAAATAGATAGTAAGTAAATAAATAGATGATAGATAATAGATAGATAGATAGATAGATAGATAGATAGATAGATAGATTTTATTGTATGTAAATATTCAGTTCTGTATAAACAGTTCTTGAATATATACTCAGCTTGAGATTGGTATTATATTGGTAATGTATTATGATCAGCACATGTTTTCCTATAAAGAGTTTTATTCTAGAAGGAAGCTAAGATCCTTCCTGGAAGATACAGGGGTATTTGTAACCCCAGCAGGTCTAGATTTGCGGATTTCACCCCATTTCTGGGCACATTCCTTGGAGCTGTGAGGTAAAGCAGGCTGAGCTGGTGACCTTGTCATTTCCCCTGTACTGTCAGGAGAGATGTGACACATTCACCATTGTTAGCAGGACTCAGGTCTGTAGAGGGGATGTAATCAGAATATTTGGGGGTATTTTCCAGCCCCACCGTAGTGATCTCTTGTTTCGTGCAATGTAATAAGTGTCAGCAAATATGTTAAGACTTGGTCTGCTTTCCATCTAGGGGGAAACAAATAAATAAGGAATGCAATGAGGAAAGTGGAAGGTTGTAGCACATAAGTCATCTGATCTGTTGATGTGAGGATTAAGTGATGGTTAAACACAATATGGTAACTGGGGCTGGACAGGAAATTTGCCTGGTGCTCAGGATCTCATTACTGCAGCATAATAAACAGGCAGATTGATGTCTCCTGTACAATATGCAGGGACTGAGCGGCTCCTCCTTTACTGTCCACATCCCATGGACCAGCACTTTTCCTCACTCATGAAATATGCTAACAATGTCGCAGAGTCTGGATAGAACTGTATTATTTAATCAGAGTGCGGTTTCCTGCCCTGGTTGGTCAATTCAGTATAACAGCAACAGGAAAAAATAACAAAAGACACAACGGTGGGTGTTGACGGTCCTTTAACCCTTGAAAGCCGAGGCATAGGCCACTGTCTGTTGTGTGATGACATCGCCTGGTGCCAGCCCTGTGTTATCTGCAGGTAGAGATAGAACTGGTAGGAAGATGCTGCGGAAATGATTCTGTATCCGGAGTCCTAGCTGTCTCACGCTCCTTTGGAGTCATCTGTAGATAATAATAATAATTCTGCAGCAGTATAAAAGGTTCTTTAAAATAGAAGGACAAATATTACACTAAGACATGTCATGGTGACTTTCTACCTTTGGGATAAACAGAAGAATCTCGTTGTGGCTGCGCTAATGCACTGGATGCCAGGCCTGTCCCTGGGCCCCTTTAAATGACTGCAGCCAGGAAGTGCCGACTTACCTCTGCCTGTCTACCTGTCATACACAGGAGTAAGTACAACTGTCACCACAAAACACAACTCACAAGACCTGTTCTCCAGTGCTGTACAACAGCAATACGGCAATATTTACTGATTGCCTGGAGTTCTAGATAGAGAAAGAAAGAAAGAAAGAAAGAAAGAAAGAAAGAAAGAAAGAAAGAAAGAAAGAAAGAAAGAAAGAAAGAAAGAAAGAAAGAAAGAAAGAATATCTTAATAGATAGATAGATAGATAGATAGGAGATGGATAAATAGATATTCGATTAAACATTATTTTCAATTCATCATGATGTACAGTATACATTCTAGTATATATTGGATAGGATATATAAGCACATGCAATTATATAGGGTTTTGCGACTCCGCTTTTAGAGGCATCAAACACATAATATAATGTTATGTAAAAAATAATAAATATATATATATATATATATATATATATATACATAGATTTAACAACAAAATAATTCATATAAAGCACAGACATTACTTCTGAGTCCAGAATGCTAGATAGGTGGATCAATATTTTACTTCTACATATAACATGTAATTATTATAGTATTTTCTGCTTTAGTCCTAAATAAAGTGTATTATCTGAGAACATTACATGTTGGAAGAATACTGCGCATGCTATACTGTATGCAGAAAGAAGAGTAATGATGGTCGTGACTTGTAGGTTCTGATTAGACATTCAATGAAATGAGAGGAGGTGAGGAAAAATGATAGGTTACAGGAGAGCTTATCTGATTATGTGATTTATTCGACTTTTAACTGTAAATCAGTGAGGACAGGGGTGTGTGAGAGGTGCATTGCTATAGCCGCCATGTACATTCCTGATGGAGAATAGATGCAAGCACAAGCTGGAATATAACCATCACCCAGCATGTGCCTCGAGGGCTTTAGTTCCATGACACATGATATATATACTGTATTCCCTGCCACTCCAGAAACCCATCAATAAATACCGGTCCATCCTAGGACTCCAATTATTATAATAATAAAAGATCAGGAGCGGGAACAAGAGAACAAACCATACAGAGTTCATCATCTGGATGCGTGTAATCCTGACATTGTGCGTGAAATAATAATATAAATTAATAATGATGATAATAATAATAAAAGTAATAATAATAATTGTAATAATAATTGTAATAAAAATTATACTAAAATAATAATAATAATAATAATAATAATAATATAGTAGAAGTATTATTATACAGACACGCAGCAGGCACTTCTTCTATGGAGATTGCAGTACTCAATGACTTATGAATGCGATCTCAGCTCTACCAGTTAGTTGGCAAATGGTAGTAATATCGACAATGAAATCTGTAGCCACTACATTATGCATCTCATCCTCATACACTGCTTTCGGACTATGCTGTGCACTACCTGCTTTTTTGCCACCAGTTCTTCTAGGCAAGGTATATTTGTGAGGACACATGGAATGCATATCCCTAAAAGCTGGTAATTCTCAGGAAGCATCATGTTTGTGAGAGAGCTTGTGAAAGGGCTATTTCATCAGGTAATATGAGGAGGATACATCCCAAAATCCTCTGCTAATGAGATCTGCCACTATTCTGCACCAAGGCCTCCTTTCTTTCCCACACTGATATCTGGGATCTATCTGCACAATATATATATATATATATATATATATATATATATATATATATATATATATATATTGGTACATGAGTTCTCCGGACATCCTGGCTGCAGTGACCTGCACATAGTCTCCAGTTGGCACTTAGGCTTGTGATTGACAGGACTCTATTTAAATCCCAATCCTGCAGAACGTGCAGCTCCAGGAGGCGGGCAGCTCTCTGCACTCACACTGGTGACATCACCCAGCTACTGGCTGCCACTGGGCACAGATAAGGGCTACACAATCACATCATACCGATGAATCAGGGGAGGAGGGGGTGATCCTAGAGCAGACAATGGAAGTTACCGATCCACGGGACAGAAGGGGTTGAAGTGACTGTTGGCACCCTGCTGTTGTAAGGAGCACTTCTCTATGTTTGGGTGACAGTTTCCTTCCCTTGAATGGTGTCACAGAGGGACTATCTGGAAGGGGCGCTGCTATTTTTGCTCCCCTATGGAAGAGAGCAGCCCTCTCTCCCCTAAAGCCAATGCTTTCAGTATCGCCTCTCTGATTTCAGCCTCAGAACAAGTGGACACAGAGGAGCCCAGCGCTGCCCTGGAGAAGCTCTGCAGGTTCCAGTGCCACCCCATGAGCATGCACTTCAGTGCTGTTACCAGGGATATGGAGGGTAAGTGTCCCTGTCACTAATCATTCCCATAAGTAGCTCTCATCATCACATTTTCTCAGGTATCTCTTTTGTCACAATGCCTCAGCCTGTCTATGCCAACAAGTGCCCTCGGTAATGCCCTGGATCAGTAATGTGTCACGCAGATCCCTAATAATAAACTCCTCAAATGCCTTAATTTGTTCTTGTCCTCATCTTACCCTCTGCTGGCCACATGAAAGGCTTCTTGTGCAAATGTACACAGCACACTACTACCCATGTACAGGAACCGCTCATATACAATATCCATGTGCAAGAAGCGCTCATATACAATATCCATGTGCAAGAACCGCTCATATACAATATCCATGTGCAAGAACCGCTCATATGCAATATCCATGTGCAAGAACCGCTCATAAACAATATCCATGTGCAAGAACCTCTCATATACAATATCCATGTGCAAGAACCGCTCATATACAATATCCATGTGCAAGAACCGCTCATAAACAATATCCATGTGCAAGAACCGCTCATATACAATATCCATGTGCAAGAACCGCTCATAAACAATATCCATGTGCAAGAACCGCTCATATACAATACCCATGTGCAAGAACTGTTCATATACCATACTCGTATGTAAAAATAAATGCTCATATACAACATCAATGTACAAAAACTGCTTACATACAGTATCCATGTGTAAAAACTGCTCATATACAATATCCATGTACAAGAACTGCTTATATACAGTGTTCATATGCAAGAACCGCTCATATACAATACCCATGTACAAGAACTGCAATTATACATATATACTACCCATGTGCAAAAACTGCTAATATACAATTCCCCTGTGGAAAAACTACTCATATACAATAACCATGGACAAGAACTGCTCATATACAATATCCATGTGCAAGAACCGCTCATAAACAATATCCATGTGCAAGAACCGCTCATATACAATATCCATGTGCAAGAACCGCTCATATACAATATCCATGTGCAAGAACCGCTCATATGCAATATCCATGTGCAAGAACCGCTCATAAACAATATCCATGTGCAAGAACCTCTCATATACAATATCCATGTGCAAGAACCGCTCATATACAATATCCATGTGCAAGAACCGCTCATAAACAATATCCATGTGCAAGAACCGCTCATATACAATACCCATGTGCAAGAACCGCTCCTATACAATACCCATGTGCAAGAACCGCTCATATACAATACCCATGTGCAAGAACCGCTCCTATACAATACCCATGTGCAAGAACTTTTCATATACCATACTCGTATGTAAAAAAAAATGCTCATATACAACATCAATGTACAAAAACTGCTTACATACAGTATCCATGTGTAAAAACTGCTCATATACAATATCCATGTACAAGAACTGCTTATATACAGTGTTCATATGCAAGAACCGCTCATATACAATACCCATGTACAAGAACTGCAATTATACATATATACTACCCATGTGCAAAAACTGCTAATATACAATTCCCCTGTGGAAAAACTACTCATATACAATAACCATGGACAAGAACTGCTCATATACAATATCCATGTGCAAGAACTGCTCATATACAAAACCCATGTGCAAGAACTGTTCACATACAATATCCATGTGCAAGAACCGCTCATATACAATACCCATGTACAAGAACTGCTCACATACAATACCCATGTGTATGAACTGTTCATATACATTATACCTATGCAAGAACCGCTCATATACAATATCCATGTGCAAAAACCGCTCATATACTATATCCATGTGCAAGAACCGCTCATATACAATATCCATGTGCAATAACTGCTTATATACAATATCCATGTGCAAGAACCGCTCATATACAATATCCATATGCAAGAAGCGCTCATATACAATACCCATGTACAAGAACTGCAATTATACATATATACTACCCATGTGCAAAAACTGCTAATATACATTTCCCCTGTGCAAAAACTACTCATATACAATATCCATGGGCAATAAGTGCTCCTATACAATATCCATGTGCACGAACTGCTCATATACAACATGTATGTTCAAGAATTGCATATGTACATATATAGTACCCATGTGCAAAAACTGCTAATATACAATTCCCATGTGCATAAACTGCTCATATATTATAACCATGTTCAAGAACTGCTCATATGCAATATCCATCTGTAAGTACTGCATATCTACATTATCCATGTACAAAACTTCTCATATACAACATCCATGTACAAGAACTGCACATATATACTACCCCTGTACAAAAATTGTTCATACATTACAACTATATGTAAAAACTGCTTATATCCAACATTCATGTACAAGAACTGCTCATATACAACACCCAACCATATACTGCTCATATACAACACCCAACCATATACTGCTCATATACAACAGCCTATGTATCTGGCGAAGTCAAGAGTATTGTTCCAAGCAAATCCGAATTTCAGGTTCACCAAAGAAAATACAAGTTTTCCCCGCACACATTTGTATCTATTGCATAACATTAGTCCGTTACTATATAGAAATGTAGCCGAAAACAGGGAGAAATATGAGATAATAGCATTCATGTGAGCAGCCATCACGGGCGCACAGGTCATAAACAGGTCGCATCTAGCCTGAAATCCACTGATGCAAGAAAACCAGGTAGAATATCAGTACCCCAAGGGATCAGCAGATTATTACCAGCGGCTACTTATTAACACTGCTTAATTATGACAGCCTTAGACAATACTGCACATGGTGAGAGGCGCTGCTACAATATTACCAAAACAGATAACAGATAAAAAAAGAATTCAGTCATGGAGTCAATGCAACATGACAGATGTTTAGCAATGTGGGAGTTTGTGACAGAAAAAATAACCACACAAATTAATTCAATGAATACATACCAGTAAAAAAGGAAAAAAACGAATGATATTTATTTGTATTTTATTTTGTCATAAACATATAAAAGCATATTTAAAAAAAATAATACCTATTGTAATAATAAACATCACCATATAGTTCCCAACAAGGATAGTTCCTACATTACCCAATGTCAGCAGGCTTTACATATTTACAGTTAAGTGCACTGGATCATCTGCAGGATTTCTGGGCATCCATATATGTTTCTCCTGTGCTTACCATAGTCATTATCACAAATATGTCACACATATGGGCAGGAAGAAAAGGATCCATTCATTGTGAGTACAATCCCTGTCCTAGCAGGCAGATATAGGGCAGGTACAGAGGAGGGTATGTGGCACCTCATTGGTGCTGGATGTTTGCTTTTAGTGGCAGTAAAAATGCCCTGTTTGTTTAGTTGAGGATGGAGGTCTACACAAGTGTGTATATCTATTGTTCAAACAATAGGAAGGGGAGGGCAGTAGTGGGAGAGAGGAGGGGGTGTAGCAAGGGTGACGCCTTATATAACTGCTCTGAAAAGTGGGTGTCATGAGGAGGAAGCTCTGGTAAGAAGAGGCACTTGTGTGTCAATCATCCCATCAGGGTCCCACAAGCGAGGACAGGGCGCATTACCTGCGAGCCCAAGCTTCTGCTTCTCCAAATAGCAATAGGAACCGGTTCTCCAGCAGAAGGGGGAGGCCCTGCCTTTCTGAGCAGGCGAGGAGATAAGACACAAGACTCAGGGCTGAAGCCCAGCACACAACCAGGAGCTCTGCTGCTCTTCCCAGAGCCACTCGACCCAGTCCAGTGCCAAGGACAGGAAGGATCTGACTGGCCCCAGCAATCCAGGAATGTTGTCCACAGACAGGTTACTCCAGGCAGCCGGGGGACTATAGCTGCTCGTAGATCATCTGGGCTGAGCAAACACCAGGAAGGGAGCAGCCTCCAGATCACCTACATTGTTCTCCCAAATTCCTGCATGCAGCAGTGTTAGCCTGGACTCAGGTAGCCGCAGCCCTGCTTGGAATAGCTTTGTCCTCTGCTTTATTCTTTTTGCTTTTCTTTTTCATTATTATTTTTGGGTATGATCTCAGCAATCTCCAGTCCTTGGCTCACTCAGCTCTCGCATTTCTGCGATGTTGCAGCTTTCACAGCCAACAGCCTGAGTAGCCTGAACGCTTCTGGGGGCTACCACCTCTCCCCATCTCCGGGGGACCCCTACAGCCAGCACGAACCTCACTACGAACCTTGCTCTGCGGCTCAGCATTCCTACAGCTTCGGCCCTGGCTCCAGCCATGCCTGCCCGGAATCGGAAAGTGCTGGAGCCTCGTCCTCCAGCTGCTCATCCTCCTCCACTCCTGGGAGCAACAGCAGCAACAGCAGCAAAGCCCCGGTCAAGAAGAACCCAAAGGTGGCCAACATCACCGTGCAGCTGGAGATGAAGGCCCTCTGGGATGAGTTTAACCAGCTGGGCACAGAGATGATCGTAACCAAGGCTGGAAGGTAAGGAGAGACTCCTCTGTGCGACTTTTAGCCCCCATCCAAATGGTAGGATGCATTGTGTGTTGCATTGCTAAAATTAGGACACATGTGTAGCTGGGTTTTAAAGGGATCATATGTATTGCAGACCATAAGACGCGTCCTGTCACTGGGAATATACTGGGAGACATTATGTTCTGCTAGAATTTCCTTCACAATCTGTCAGGAGCTGGTGACCAGGGTGAACTTCTCCAGGCCTGAAAACAATCCACCGGGGAAGTTGGATGCTGGCAGTGGAAACTGTGACCCTTTTAGAAAGATGATTTCATAGTGGGAATATTTCTTGGTGTAATTACAATAATTGGCATAGCCCATGTGGAGGGAAAACCTGAATAATTTACAGTGAGCGGTTATGAAAACATGGTCACTCACCACCTGCTAGGATCCATTATGTAGTGTCATCATATAACATGCTATATTATAGCATTACACACTGAAAGGTTGATCCCAGCAGGTACATTTACTGACACCAAGACATTCATTTCATTAATTCCCCTCCAAGACTCCATAGCACGGAGGCATAAACACCACTGGGATTATAGGAAAAAAGGGGAGATTTGTGCCTTGTAAAAACCTGGAGGCCCTAGGGTGCTGACTGCACAATCTGGAGCTGAACCATCAGGAGGATTCCCACGTCAGGTAGACAATGGAGGAGATCAGGAGATCCCACAAATGATTTCTCCAGAAACCCTGAATATATGGTGTGAAAAGAGGCCTGCAATCCCCCTGTGAATAATAATAATAATAATAATAATAATAATAATAATAATAATAATAATATAAATACTACTACCACTAATAATAATAATAATAATAATAATAATAATAATAGGAAAAAAAATACTAATAATATTAAAATAAATACTAATAATATTAAAATAAATATTAATAATATAATTATAAATAATGATAATAATAATAATAATGATAGTAATAATAATAATTAACTTGGAATAATGATCGGAGTGGGAGATGCAGGATTCTACTTCAGCGATGTATTCCCCATTAAGCTCCACGTTATCCTGGCTTTAGTAAATACAGAATACTTTACATTTATGTTTTATTAAGTATCTGTGTTATATTCAGGGCATTAGTGCACACATTGTGGAGGGCCCTGGCCTTATCTGTATTGTCCCCAGGCTTCCTCTAGACCTGACCTCCTGTATCTCCTCTATCTCCTAGGTGTTTGCTCCTTTTCCTCTCGGAGTTCAGAGCAAATATTATCCCAATTACTGAATCCAATTACATCTCAACAGGTGATTGTGCAGAATAGATAGGACGAGCAGAGAAATGTCAGCTCCAGGGCAAAGACTGAAACGCAGGTTCTTCCTGTCCAGTTCTGGGTGCTACATGGCCTGACACCCCCTGCTGCTGCCGCTGCTGCATATCACCGGGTGAAAATCGATTTAAATCAATTTCAAGGACAAATAAATACCATCACTCTCACTTATATCACACTGAGGACCCCCGGGGCCAAACCTTTTGTCAAAGTCTGGACTTCATGGTATTAAACTGTATATTCTACTCACTTCATATCCCAATAATATTTCTTTTGTATATCTATTCCCCATTATACAAAATGCCGTGCCCCCTAAAACTAGAGAAAATGACTGTTTCCGAAATATCGCAGAAATAGCCTAAAAACTATAAGTACATCTGGGCACAATATTTACTGAACTGTATGAGAGATGATAAGATATACACTGATTTACTTAGCTAATTTTAATAAAAAAATAAATAAACATTTACTGAATGCTATGAACGATTATAAGATATATAGGTATGAACTAATTGAAATTTAATACATAATATTTTAAGAAATCGCCTTATTCAATTATAATACATCTCTAATGCCATGAGAGATTATACCATATACACATATTGCCTTGTTCCATTTTAATACTACACATTTCCAGAATAACATCAGGGATTATAACATATACAAATATAGATTTATTCCATTTAATGCTACATATTTACTGAATTCTATGAGATATTATAACATGTAGAAATATTGATTTATTCGACTACTATGAGGTTATGAGAGATTTATTGATGTATTTCATCTTAATACTATGAGAGATGCTACCTATATACATACTGACTTATACCATGCTGTAGGTGATGAGGGAGTAAGATGGCAGGTTTTCCTTCTGTAGGGCACAATCTGAGAAGAAAGTCCTGAATTAGTCCCACGGGTCACCGGCGCTGACATCTCCAGTAGGTGCAATGGATGAGGTGACATCTCCTTACATTAAGAGGCTATTGGAAACCAGTTCAGGAGTAAAATGAGTTACAAACGCCTTTGAGCAGTGGAAGTGATGGGGAAAATCAGTGATGTGTGTGTCAGCTACCTGTTTGTCCCCGCATTGTCCTGGTGACACCGCCACCGTCCGCACCGCATCCCGCACAGTCCTCATTATGCAAGTTCACATTTCAAGAACTCAAGGAATGGACAAATCCTGAAAGAGGTTTTTTTTCTGTGTGCAAATCATAGGCAGGAAAAAAATTAAACACCGGGGTCTCATTAATCACATAAGCTGGATGGGTATAAATGTAACAAATATAGATAAAAGTGATAGATATAAAAGTAACACATAATAGATACAAGTAATAAATAGATGTGTATATATATATATATATATATATATATATATATAATATATATATATTATATATAGATAGATACATAGATATAAAAGTAAAAAATATAGATAAAAGTAATAGCTTGAATGACTACCAGTCAATTCAAAGATCTTCTGTGTCTGATCTATATATTAATCTATATCTATATATCTCATATCTATATTTCTATTATCTATCTATCTATCTATCTATCTATCTATCTATCTATCTCATATCTATATTTCTATTGTCTATCTATTATCTACCTGTCTATCTATCGATCAGCTTTCTATATAGCAATGTAATAAAGTGAATTTGGAGGGATGTGGTCAGGGATGAGGCCCTGCTATCAGCAGGGGGGCAGTAGCCTCAGGGGCTTGGGATAGGCAGGGAATAGAGGTAACATTATAGGCTCATCAATCAGGAGAGGGGACTAGGTCTGCTGATCAGATAGGGGGCATCATCTCTCCTCTCCCTCCCCCATCAGGCGCATGTTCCCCACCTTCCAGGTGAAGATATTCGGGATGGACCCCATGGCTGACTACATGCTGTTAATGGACTTTGTACCAGTGGACGATAAACGCTATCGGTAAGAGATCCTTCTAGAGTATTGGCTTCTCCTCATGTACATGTCCTCTCTGGGTGACTCCATGACACATGTGTGGGGCATTACATATGTGTATATCATAGGAGGTCTGCATGCCGGCCAATGGAATGAATGTATATCTGTCTGTATCACTGCTGTTGTACTATACATACTTTCAAAACCAGTATTACAAGTGTCTTGGACTCCTTACAGTACTTTTAGTGCCAGTGCAATGACCTGCTGTGTACATTAACCTTGCACTGTGCACACTATTGCGATATCCGTGTGCATGTATGAGAGGTGCTGAGAAGATTATGTAGAGATCCTATCCATGATATAGCTGCCCATAGTATATACATTACAGGAGTATATACCGCCTCTGTGTCCTAGAGAGGTCCCTTATACACTACAAATAGTAATAGTATACACATAGTATACACATTATACACATAATATACTATACAATATACACATTATACAATAGTACACACATAGTATACACATTACAGGAGTATATACCACTTCTGTGTCCTAGAGAGGTCCCCTATACACCACAAATAGTAATAGTATACACATTATACACATAATACACTATACAATATACACATTATACAATAGTACACACATAGTATACACATTACAGGAGTATATACCACTTCTGTGTCCTAGAGAGGTCCCCCATACACCACAAATAGTAATAGTATACACATAGTATACACATTATACACTATACACATTATACAATAGTACACACATAGTATACACATTACAGGAGTATATACCACTTCTGTGTCCTAGAGAGGTCCCCCATACACCACAAATAGTAATAGTATACACATCGTATACACATTATACACATAATACACTATACAATATAAATTATACACATAATACACTATACAATATACATTATACAATAGTACACACATAGTATACACATTACAGGAGTATATACCGCCTCTGTGTCCTAGAGAGGTCCCCTATACACCACAAATAGTAATAGTATACACATTATACACATAATACACTATACAATATACACATTATACAATAGTACACACATAGTATACACATTACAGGAGTATATACCGCCTCTGTGTCCTAGAGAGGTCCCCTATACACCACAAATAGTAATAGTATACACATAGTATACACATTATACACTATACATTATTCACATAGTATACACATAATACACTATACAATACACACTATACAATATACATTATACAGATAGTATACACATTATACACTATACAATAGTATACACATAGTATATACTACCTGTGGTGTCCTAGAGAGGTCCCCCATACACCACAAATAATAATAGTATACACACAGTATACACATTACAGGAGTATATACTACCTGTGGTGTCCTAGAGAGGTCCCCCATACACCACAAATAATAATAGTATACACACAGTATACACATTACAGGGGTATATACTACCTGTGGTGTCCTAGAGAGGTCCCCCATACACCACAAATAATAATAGTATACACACAGTATACACATTACAGGGGTATATACTACCTGTGGTGTCCTAGAGAGGTCCCCCATACACCACAAATAATAATAGTATACACACAGTATACACATTACAGGAGTATATACTACCTGTGGTGTCCTAGAGAGGTCCCCCATACACCACAAATAATAATAGTATACACATTACAGGAGTATATACTACCTGTGGTGTCCTAGAGAGGTCCCCCATACACCACAAATAATAATAGTATACACACAGTATACACATTACAGGAGTATATACTACCTGTGGTGTCCTAGAGAGGTCCCCCATGCACCACAAATATTTACTCAATACCACAAATCCCATAGAACCTCACCTATATACACACTGCATATGTACACGGTACATACTATGGAAGACGCACTAAGAAACGTTCATACACACAGTATATAATAGAAATACATATCGCATATCACTATAGAGGTACGTCCAGACGGTCAGGATTCCTGATGAAGTTTTGGAAGCTAAAATCAGGAGTGAATCATAAAAGGAGAGAAAGCATAAAAGACAGATACAGCTTCTGTTTCATTCACACCTGGTCTTCTCTTTCAAAATGCCACCAGGTAACCAGAGTGGCCGTGCCCTCACTTCACCTGAGGGGCACATACAGACATATATGTGCATGTACACACGGCTATACATCACACCAGGCCTATGTACACACCGAGGTCGGACATGTGTGTGTCAGATATGTGGTGCAGTGATGGTGACCACCAGTGATGAGGTGTCCTGTGCCTTCCCCCCAGATATGCCTTCCACAGCTCGTCCTGGTTAGTGGCCGGCAAGGCTGACCCCGCCACCCCCGGCAGGGTTCACTACCACCCCGACTCTCCAGCCAAGGGCGCCCAGTGGATGAAGCAGATCGTTTCCTTTGACAAACTGAAACTCACCAATAACTTACTGGACGACAACGGCCATGTGAGTGCGAGCCGAACATATCTGTGATGCCACCATAGACTGGGGCTGCTGTCTGTTATCTATTCATTCTATCTATCTATCTATCTATCTATCTAGAGAAGACAATTCCAGGGCACTCCCAGGGTTATGTTCAAAATAGTGTTCTTTATTCACCAACCTGAAGTTTCAGTCCTCTCACTGGGACTTATCTATCTATCTATCTATCTATCTATCTATCTATCTATCTGTCTGTCTGTCTGTCTGTCTGTCTGTCCGTCTATCTATCTATCTATCTATCTATCCGTCTATCTATCTATCTGTCCGTCTATCTATCTATCTGTCCGTCTATCTATCTATCTGTCCGTCTATCTATCTATCCGTCTATCTATCTATCTATCTATCTATCTATCTACCCGTCTATCTATCTATCTATCTATCCGTCTATCTATCTATCTGTCCATCTATCTATCTATCTATCTATCTATCTATCTATCCGTCTATCTGTCTATATATCTATCATTTCTCTCTTTATCTATCGACTGTTATCTATAATTGTCTTTTCCATTATATATTTAATAATCTATTTATTTTGTTGTATTCTGGTCATTTTATTATATTATATGTTATTTATATCTATGTTTGTATCTATCTGGTATAATATCATATCTATCTACATCTATCATCTAAAATTAATATCATCTATTTATTCGTTTTTTTTATTCTTATCTATCATTGTTTTTTTTAATCATATATATATACAATCATCTATTTTCGATCTATGTATATCTGATCTTTTTTTATTATATATTAACTTATTTTTTTATGTTAGCTCTATTTTATATCTCTATTTTTCTATTAGTTGTCTGTTTGTTTACAGATTTATATCTACACATATCTTTCTGCTATTACACAATTATCTCTATTATCGGAATACAATCTATAGTCTATTATTTTCTGCCTACTGTATTATACCTTTTATGTCTATCGATCTTTATATATTTATGCTCTAATGTGCCCCACTGATTTCTACTGGCCGTGTACTCCTTTACCTCCCATTATTGATTCCAGCCATTATTAGATTTCTTTATATTGCACACGGGGGAATGGATACAATAGTTTGCTGGTGACTTGTGGTAAAGATTCGGGCTTCTTCCCTGTCCTGCAGATCATCCTGAACTCCATGCACCGGTACCAGCCGCGCTTCCATGTGGTGTATGTGGACCCCCGGAAGGACAGTGAGAAGTACGCAGAGGAGAACTTCAAGACCTTCGTGTTTGAGGAGACCCGCTTCACAGCCGTCACCGCCTATCAGAACCACCGGGTGAGTGTGCGCCCGCCCCCGAGTATCTTCTATCTACGCTGCCCCAGTGATGGCGGAGAGGCCGTGGGCTCCGCTCAGGACACCAATGCCAAAATAGGATTTATAGTGATAGTTTATTGTCATATTGTATGGCCCCGAGGAGACAGTATAACGCACACATGTCTATAGGAATCTATAGCTGGAAGGGAAATAGGACTGCACATAATGGAGTTCTGACTGAGGAGACTGGCTCCGCTTCCTTCAGTGCTTCCGCACTGCAGCAGTTTCATGACTGAGAATTTCCCGCCAAATATCTGAAGTGTAGCCCAGGGGCCCCACAGACAGTGTGACGTTTCTTAATTCATATTATCGTTTCCTTATCGTGAGAGTCACCAAATCTCACGATATTTCCTCTCCCCTATCACATAACATAGAGGAAGGGCTGCTTATTGTGCTTTACTGTTATCTTATGTTCTTATTTTTACTATGGATATTTCTTAATAGGCAGCATGACTAGTAATCTACTGCCAGGGCTATAGGAAATGTGTCTGCAATAGGATTATTATTATTATTTTTTTTTAACCTGGCTAACTTACATAAAAAATGGAAATCATATGAACATTCACTGGGAAATATAAAATTATGATAATTACAATAATAATAATAATTACAAGCTCCTCCAGCTTAGAAAAATCATAGACACATCAATTATTTTTTATGACAGTAGAATTTCCCCCCCCCCCCCCCTACTTTTACAAGCTGTCCAGGAACTTTAATGACATGCTAATAAGGACATATAGATCAGCTATTATAATGGCCCCCCATCTTCTCCAGTGCCATCTGCTCAAGGCATTGTCCAGCAGCTCCTCCAGCTCTGGCCAGTAATGCAAGTGATGGACATCAGGAGGCAAAGAAAACAAGCCTGAACCCCACAGGGATACCATTACCTATGTAAACCCAGAGCCGCTGCACTCTGACTCCATATTACTTCCCCACTGTGACATGTCAATCAGGTTGTGTTTGGACAAAGCTACTTCTCTGTTTTCCTAGATGTGCCAGGCCTGCTGTGCTAAGGAAGTGCCTGCCACTGCTCCATAGCCTCCAATATACCCATGTAAACTAGACAGATAGATATAGATGACTACAGCAGGATATGCAGTGCACTATGTGGTACTATAACTACAGCAGACTATGCAGTGCACTATGTGCTACTATAAGTGTACCAGACTATGCAGTGCACTATGTGGTACTATAACTACAGCAGGATATGCAGTGCACTATGTGGTACTATAACTACAGCAGACTATACAGTGCACTATGTGGTACTATAACTACAGCAGGATATGCAGTGCACTATGTGGTACTATAACTACAGCAGGATATGCAGTGCACTATGTGGTACTATAACTACAGCAGACTATACAGTGCACTATGTGGTGTTATAACTACAGCAGACTATGCAGTGCACTATGTGGTACTATAACTACAGCAGACTATGCAGTGCACTATGTGGTACTATAACTACAGCAGACTATGCAGTGCACTATGTGGTACTATAACTACAGCAGGATATGCAGTGCACTATGTGGTACTATAACTACAGCAGACTATGCAGTGCACTATGTGGTACTATAACTACAGCAGACTATGCAGTGCACTATGTGGTACTATAACTACAGCAGGATATGCAGTGCACTATGTGGTACTATAACTACAGCAGACTATGCAGTGCACTATGTGGTACTATAACTACAGCAGACTATGCAGTGCACTATGTGGTACTATAACTACAGCAGACTATAACTACAGCAGACTATGCAGTGCACTATGTGGTACTATAACTACAGCAGGATATGCAGTGCACTATGTGGTACTATAACTACAGCAGACTATGCAGTGCACTATGTGGTACTATAACTACAGCAGACTATGCAGTGCACTATGTGGTACTATAACTACAGCAGACTATACAATGCACTATGTGGTATTATAAGTACACCTGCCCATACAGTGCACTATGTGGTACTATAACTACAGAAGACTATACAGTGCACTATGTGGTACTATAACTACAGCAGACTATACAGTGCACTATGTGGTACTATAACTACAGCAGACTATGCAGTGCACTATGTGGTACTATAACTACAGCAGACTATACAGTGCACTATGTGGTACTATAACTACAGCAGACTATACAGTGCACTATGTGGTACTATAACTACAGCAGACTATACAGTGCACTATGTGGTACTATAACTACAGCAGGCTATACAGTGCACTATGTGGTATTATAAGTGTACCAGACTATGCAGTGCACTATGTGGTACTATAACTACAGCAGACTATGCAGTGCACTATGTGGTACTATAACTACAGCAGACTATACAGTGCACTATGTGGTATTATAAGTGTACCAGACTATGCAGTGCACTACGTGGTGTTATAACTACAGCAGACTATGCAGTGCACTATGTGGTACTATAAGTGTACCAGACTATGCAGTGCACTATGTGGTACTATAACTACAGCAGACTATGCAGTGCACTATGTGGTACTATAACTACAGCAGGATATGCAGTGCACTATGTGGTACTATAAGTGTATCAGACTATGCAGTGCACTATGTGGTACTATAACTACAGCAGACTATGCAGTGCACTATGTGCTACTATAAGTGTACCAGACTATGCAGTGCACTATGTGGTACTATAACTACAGCAGGATATACAGTGCACTATGTGGTATTATAACTACAGCAGACTATACAGTGCACTATGTGGTATTATAAGTGTACCAGACGATGCAGTGCACTATGTGGTACTATAACTACAGCAGACTATACAATGCACTATGTGGTACTATAACTACAGCAGGCTATACAGTGCACTATGTGGTGTTATAACTTCAGCAGGCTATGCAGTGCACCATGTGGTACTATAACTACAGCAGGATATGCAGTGCACTATGTGGTGTTATAACTTCCGCAGGCTATGCAGTGGACTATGTGGTATTATAACTTCAGCAGGCTATGCAGTGGACTATGTATTATCAATATTATTATAAGATCATGCAGGTTTTTGTTGTTCTTTAAATTATTATACAGTCATGCAGTTTTGTTTTCTCCTACTTATTATTAGCAGGCCACGCAGTGTGTTGTTTATTATTGTTTTCAGGCCATGCAGTGCACCCTGTGTTGTTTATTATTATGGTATTACTATCAGTGCAGCCTTTGTTATTATTACTTATTATCAGGCAATGCCATTTGTTGTTTATGATCAATTATTGCCATTATCAGGCCATGCAGTGTGTCGTTGTTCTTTTTATCATTATTATTAGGCCATTCAGTGTGTTGTTCTTATTATAAGGCCATTCAGTGTGTTGTTGGTTCTTATTATTATTATCATCATCAGGCCATGCAGTGTGTCGTTGTTCTTTTTATCATTATTATTAGGCCATGCAGTGTGCAGTTGTTCTTTTATTATTATAAGGCCATTCAGTGTGTTGTTCTTATTATAAGGCCATTCAGTGTGTTGTTCTTATTATAAGGCCATTCAGTGTGTTGTTGGTTCTTATTATTATCATCATCATCAGGCCATACAGCGTGCTGTTGTTCTTTTATTATTATCGGGACATGCAATGTGTTGTTCTCATTGTTATTTTCAGGCCATGCAGTGTGTTGTTGTTTTTATTATCAGGCCATGCAGTGTGCTGTTCATCTTATTATTATCATCAGGCCATGCAGTGTGCTGTTCATCTTATTATTATCATGAGGCCATGCAGCGTGATGTTGTTCTTTTATTATTATCAGGACATGCAATGTGTTGTTCTTATTGTTATTTTCGGGCCATGCAGTGTGATTTTCATCTTATTATTATCAGGCCATGCACTGTGTTGTTCATCTTATTATTATCAGGCCATGCACTGTGTTATTATTATTATTATTATCAGGCCATGCAGTGTGTTATTATTATTATTATTATTATTATTATTATTATTATTATTATCAGGCCATGCAGTGTGTTGTTATTTTTATTATTATTATTATTATTTTTATTATTATTATCAGGCCATGCAGTGTGTTGTTATTTTTATTATTATTATTATTATCAGGCCATGCAGTGTGTTTTTGTTCTTAGGCCAGTTATTTCAATCAGTTATTGTGAGCCAACACCAGGTGTAGGTCAAACGCACAGAACAAGTGCAAATCTTTCCATTATACATGATCTTTGTGGAGGCTTCATTACAGGTTTTGGCTCACCGTAAGGCCTCATGCACACAACCGTATGTATTTTGCGGTCCGCAAAAAACACGGATGACGTCCGTGTGCATTCCGTATTTTGCGGAATGGAACAGCTGGCCCCTAATAGAACAGTCCTATCCTTGTCCATAATGCGGACAATAATAGGACATGTTCTGTTTTTTTGCGGAACGGAAATACGGAAACGTAATGCAAACGGAGTACCTTCCATTTTTTTGCGGACCCATTGAAATGAATGGTTCTGCATATGGTCCGCAAAAAAAATGGAACAGACGCGGAAAGAAAATACGCTCATGTGCATGAGTCCTAACTGTTGGAAATAACTGACCAAATAACTGGAGTGTGAACTCCACCTTATTATCAGGCCATGCAGTGTGTTGTTATTATTATTATCAGGCCATGCAGTGTGTTGTTGTTATTATTATCAGGCCATGCAGTGTCTTGTTATTATTATCAGGACATGCAGTGTCTTGTTATTATTATTATTATCAGGCCATGCAGTGTCTTGTTATTATTATCAGGACATGCAGTGTCTTGTTATTATTATTATTATCAGGCCATGCAGTGCACTGTGTTGTCATTATTACCACTAGTTTGTTATTAATAGAGCATGCTATGCAGTGCACTGTGTATTGTGGGTACTGTAGGTGATGTACTGCCCCGTGTCTTACTATGGGTACAATAGGCCAAGCAGTGCACTGTGTGTCGTTTAGGGTAGAGAAAACCATGCAGTGCATGCACATCATCACCTATGACTGACACAGGGAGAAGGAAGCAGTAGTCCCCGGCACTCTTGTGAGCTTGGCATTTTCCTGATGACCCGGGACAGCTGCTCTGTCTCTCTCTCCCCCTCTCATTGCCTCTCTCCTGGTTTCTATCACTTTGACCTCTAAGTCTGAAACTGTCACAGAAAGGGCTTAAAGTTTGTTTTTCAACCCATTCCGGAAACTCACAATCACATACTTTATCCACTGATTTACTTAAATTTAGAGAATGCCCAGCCTTGTCCCAGATGAGCCAAATAAATACACACCAGTGATCTGTCTTGCTGCTCTGCTGGTGACCCATCTCTATAATGTGCCATGTTCTTACAAGTGCATGCTACACCCCCTCCTATTCTCCCAGTAACCTCAATCTGCTAGAACTGAGGTTTTTGAATGGCTCTGCTTAGTTCTGTGGAGAAAAACCCATATGTTCATTTACAGACCCTAAGGCCTCTTTCACACGAACGATACGGATTGGCTCCGGCTGCGTTCAGTAAAACTCGCACCATTTTGCAAGCAAGTTTAGTCAGTTTGGTCTGCGATTGCGTTCAGTTGTTTCCGCTGCGCGGGTGCAATGTGTTTTGATGCGTTTTTCACGCGCGTGATAAAAAACTGAAGGTTTACAAACAACATCTCTTAGTAACCATCAGTGAAAAACGCATCACATCCGCACTTGCTTCCGGATGCAATGCGTTTTTCATTGAAGCCCCATTCACTTTTATGGGGCCAGGGCTGCGTGAAAAAAAAAAAAAAACGCTCATGTACACAGACCTATTGAAATGTATGGGTCATGATTCAGTGTGGGTGCTATGCGTTCACATCAGGCATTGCACCCACGTGGAAAACTCACTCGTGTCAAAGGGGCTAATGGTTGTTTCTCTACCTCTTACACCTAGAGGGATGTGGTATGAACAGAAGAAAGGTTCAGCTCTGTAGAAGGCTTCTCTGTCCAGCAACACACTCAGAAAAATATATTTCACGCTAAAAGGGCCTATGGAGGTTGAGCGATTATTACTTGAATTCTTGTATAATTGTTGGATTGTCGCATGTAACAGTGTGCTGTGATCAAATGACAAACGAGAAATCATTTTCCATGGATCGGACAAATCTGCCTGACTAAAAGATTACTGTTAGTCGCCACCGAATCCTCTCGTCTGGTCAGAAATCTGCCGGTCATTAGCAGTGTAAATGAAAGAAAAACAATTGTGATGAGCAAACAGCAAAAAATATTTAACGTGTATTTCACGTAATTGAACTTCTTCTGAAAGCAAACAACTCGCTAAATCATCGATCGCTGCGCGTTAATGAAAAAATATTTTTCTGACTAATAGGACCCCGAGAGCTCGATCCAGACAGTAATCTTAATGCATTAAATCTGCCCTAAAGGAAAACTGTACGAGAACAATAATCTCCCACATTTATCTATTTCCCTCATATGACAATATTACATATAAAAGAAAATATACTTATGACGTCAATGAATAAAACACGTTATTATTACGGATTTGCATCTTTGCACTTTATCACTGAAAGTGTTACTAAAATGTAGTAAATTTATAAAATAAATGCTGACACTAAATAATAATACATTTATGTATATTTGATGCACACTTTCCTATTTCTGGTTGATACTTTATTTCATCTAGAATATAATCAAACTGAACGTTTTTTATTTACCTTTTTATTTTTTTGTAATGTGAATCAATCCGTTATATATTATATTTTTTCCCCACTTTTTGACTTATGTTCCGAATTTTTAATAATAGCTCAACCTTGCTGAATATATTCAATACATTTAAAAAGTCTCCCTTTTCCTGCCAGCTGACAAAATAGTTTTCTCTTATGTCGCATGGCCATTTTAGTACTTGCAGGTTTAGCTCAGACCAACAGGTTATTGCACATTGTTCACATATTTTATATTTTTGCATGGTTGTTGTTTTGCCATGAGTCTTTAAAAAAATATGGATATCACTGATCTGTTAAGCTCAAGTTCTCTTTTGATTAAATAGATATTTTTTTTTTATTAGAAAAATCCAGCTGCTTTGTAGTCGTTTTAATACTTCATATCACAAGCACTGAAGCACTGCATTACGTTTGGTGCCTTTACTTACACTTAGGCCTTGTTCACAATACAACTGTGAAAGGAAAGCTAAAATACAGAGCTAAGATATGAAGGATTAACTCATCAAATCAGTATTATTTTTAAGCTTTGCTATGTTTCAGGGCTTTTAATTTGTATCTTGATATATTTTTTTTAACTGTATTTTCTCTCATGTGAAAGCTATAAATATTGATCTGTAATACAGATGTCATAGAAATGGCTACATCAATCCCTATTATGGACACCTTTTCCCCCAGCTCCACTCTCTTCTAATACGACATGTGATGGAATATAACTGTATTGAGTTATGCATGCTCTGTATGGAAATACAGCTGTGAAAACATATGGATGTGTACACTGTCTCCTCCACTAAATTTGGCTCTGTATTACAAATCAAAACAAAATGAACTGCAAGCAAATTTTGTTGTGCATAAGACCTTCAACAATTATTAATTTGATGATAAAAGGGGTTGTATGAGCGAACTAAAAATTCTAGCAATGTCCCCAAATCCTGTCAACATAAAAAATAAATGACATACTGTGCTCTTCTCTGTGATGAATGTAGCTAAGGACAGTGATTGGCTGCAGCAGTGATGTGCCGTATACCTGCATGTCACCACTGCAGTCAGTCTAGAGACCGAAGCAACAGCACGGAGAATGGCGCAAGAGAATGAGGCGAGTATGCAATCCGTTTTTACAGCATTTGGAAGCATTCCTTTAAGATTAATTATCTCAGACAACTCCTTTAAGAGCAGGTGTCAGAGAAGCATCTTTCATTAGAATTTTCAGAATTGCGCATGTGTTCGCAATTCTCATGATAAATCACGTATGTCAATCGGTATTTGCACAGCTCGTCCTGTGATAATGTGAGGAAAATTGGCTTCTACCTCACAGGTTTTTTTTGCCTTCCTCTGGATCAACTTGCAGGATGACAGGCCGAACTGGATGGACAAATGTCTTTTTTCGGCCTTATGTACTATGTTACTATGTTACTATGTAGATACATCCTCATCTGTAGTCCTTAAAAACGACAGCCTCAGATGTGCCAGTATAAACGAGCTTAATGCTCTCTAAATTGTTAAACTGTGCTAAATGTAAGCTAATTGGGTACAAGCTATATAGTTAGCAAAAAACATGAAATGATATATCATGTATAATTTATATATGGCCATTGAAAAAAAATCTAGATTTGGAAGAAATATGTTTTCCTCTAGTTTGAGCAAACAAGAGAGTAATTTTCTACATTGTGATATGTTGTATTTTTGCATAGTTTTATGTCCTGTGATAGGTCATCATTTTAGTAACTTTTTTTTTTTTAGATAACACAACTTAAAATCGCTAGTAACCCATTTGCCAAGGGCTTCAGAGATTGCGATCCAGAGGACTGGTGAGTAAAATAGAATTACCGCAAATGTTATTTATGGAGAAGAACACATACAGTATGTAGTTACCCTATCAACCAATTAAACGCCACCGTATTTTATTATACTTTTTATCAATACAACTCAGATTAAAACGATTAATACCTAATATTCATAGCAGGTCACTGACATACCCTTACATTTGTAGTTTTATAAACTGGGTTAACTTGCAACAAGCAAATCTTTACAAAACAGACACTTGCATCATATTTTCATAGAACAAGTGCCTGCTTGTTTCAGGCCTCAGTTCAGTGTGTTTACACAAGGATATTACAAATTCACCACACAGTGGATAGGAGTAAAGTGAGGGTAAGAGGCTACCAGAGGAAAACAGTGTTATTAAAATAGCTACTGACTAATTTATCACTAGATTTACTACTAATTAAAAAAAAACGCAAAACACTTGTGTAGGTCGTGTCCTTCATATGAAATCTTCTTATCTTGAATATAAGACAAAAGAGCTGTATAATAAAATGATACGATTCTGCTTAATGGAGCACACATGCTGGCACAAAATATAAAGCTTTATTAGATAGGTTAGAATTGTGTGGGGACAAATGTTCTGAAATGTTTATGATGTGTGTCACCTTCAGGCCCAGAAACCATAGACCCGGATCCCTCCCACTCATGAGCGCATTTGCAAGGTCCAGGAATCTGGTTTCATCACCTCCACAGAATGGAAGTGACAAAGGTCAGTAAAATGGCAGCCTAGGCAATCGTGAACTTGTTCAATGTGGGGGTGGGGTGGAAATCGGAATCTTACAATTGTGTTGTCATATTGATACAGTCTGACATTATATGTTATGTATTTTATATACATTTTGGGGGGAATTTATTAAGACAGTAAGGCAGTTTGTATACCTCTTGCGCACACTTCTTTATAATTATGGCGCAGAACACAACGGAAATCTACACCAGTAGGAGCTGGCATAAATTTTAGTTTTGTGGTGTAATTGATAATAAATGTTCTGGGCTGACTAGGCTGGCCCCCCACTGCCAACCTCATTCCCTGCCTCACTTTGTGGAAAATGGCTTGTGTCAAAGTTTTCAACTTTCTGACACCTGAAAGCTTGTCAAATATGTCTCACTTTGTTTGACCACCACAGCACTAATACACCTTCATAGTCAGAATGAGTAATACTTATATGATAAAAACAAGCTTTTTTTTTTTTTTTTAATGTTGCTTATACATACCCAACACATCCGTATCAATCACATTTGGACTTTCAGGTCCTGAGTGGTGATAGGCTTTAAATGTAATTATCTACAACTTTAAATTTTTCACCAACTTGTAGACCTGTTTATTCACATTCTTAGATGGCTTTTATTTTAGATTCATCTGCTGGCTGACTGTAGAAAAAAAAATCACAACATTTGGCATCTTTTGGGCATTTTATCTATTTCGTTCCTTATTTTTAGCGGAACGCGAACAACAACAGTAGTCCTCATTCCCCTCCATATGCTGTATTTTCAAAGCAGGAAACGATTGGCAGACTATGGGCCATATACCACACACAATCACACACAGTAGGAGTTTTTCCTGCTTCTTACACTCTAAATTTCAAAAATGTCACATACTGGTACATTTTGCATGCATTTATTTTCCATTATGCAGTGCAAACATTTCTAGAGACACCAAGAGGGCCCATCCTCTAGAGCACACTTTGGGTCTGGTCAAACAAAATGCAGTCTGTGTTTGTTTAGGGTTACACAACATTAAGAAATTTCAAGCGTGCACATACTTGTCAGTCATTTCTTTCAGATTTCATCCCTATAAGAATGTCTTGTCAGGAGGACACAGCTTTCAATTCAGCACAATGATTAGGATTGGAGGGGTTTTCCGCACAACGGTTCTGTTGCTTTTCTTCCCCACCCTGCACTTAGACTGTGGAGTGCTGGAAAATAGACAGCTTACTTTTTAGATAGATTCGCTTGCATTGATAGCAGCTTTTGCTCAGAACAATTGCAAAGCCCCCTGTTTATTTTACTAACAGGGTGAAAGAACATCTGATCCACTGAATACAAAACAGCAATAACAAACACTTTTTTTTTGTATTAATCCATGAATTTAATTTTAGCTTTGTGCTTTCCTGTTCAGTGCCAGATATGAACATGTCAGGCCTGCAGGATGCCAATTGGAATGAATGATAAAATAAATTAACTAGAAGAAAGTGCTGAGCTGTTTAGAGATTCAGAGCTCTTTGACACGTTTTCCGCACTGATGCGATGCATTTATTGAATGCGAGGCATCATCTTTGTGTTCAGGAAAAATCTTGCATGTTCTATATTGTGCATTTTTCTTGCAACTCTGGCTTCATAGGAGGAAACAGGGCTTGTGTGAAAAACAAAACATCCGGATGTAATCAAAATGCAATGCATTTTTTACTGATGGTTGCTAGGAGATGTAGATTGTTATCTTTCAATTTTTGTTCACGCGTGTGAAAAAAACATGCAATCTGGACGGAAATAACGGACAAAAACACAGTTGCAGAGCTGATTCAACCTAAATGCAAAACCATCACTTTTCTCCTAGACACTTGTGTGAAAGAAGCCTTAAAGTGGCCTTTTAATTGTAATTTTCAGACCATACAACCATGGTCCTAGTGTGTACAAATGCTCCTTCAATAGTTTTGGACAGGTACATATTAAAAATGTTGCTTGTTAGACGAGACAATTGTTATGATTAGAAAAATCTATAAAAAATATCACTGTGTGTAACCGCAAGCTAAACTATCACATATATATGGTCTATGCACAGAATATCTTCCAATATCATACAGATTTCTAGGGATGAGCCTACATACACCACCAACAAACATATATGCGAAATACATCTCCACAAACAAGAGTATAGAATGCTCCAATCATAACCACAATCAAATATAACATATCTGTACAAAAATAAAAAAAGTGTGCAATTATTGAATAAGACACGAGTGGTAATAATACAGGTCAGACTGATTTCCTACATTCCTACAGCCCAGATTTCTTTCAAAAGTGTCTAATGTTTTCTTTCCCAGTGCAGTTAGATACAGTTTATATCTGTAGAGCACAGAATATAATTTAATGTTAATTCAATTGTTTTGCAGATGGAGACAGGAGAGATTACGAAAGGGACACCAGTGGCACTCCATTACACGGGGATGCAGCCCATCAACAACTAATGTCCAGAGTTCTCAGCCCATCACTTCCTGTGCCCGGTGGACTTGTATCTCTTAGTACTGGCAGACCCAGTCCTCCCCATGAACTCCGATTGGACCCTCATTCTCAGGGTTCAGAACCTCTCCATCACCACCCATACAAGTACCCAACAAGCTATGATCACTATCTAGGAGCAAAAACCAGACCAAGTCCCTATCCTTTACCAGGCATCAGAGGACATGGTTATCACCATCATCATATGAACCCAGCAGCCGCCAATATGTATTCTGCAGCTGGTGCACCTAGCAGTTATGAATATGGACCAAGATAACGGGAGTGAATAATCTTATTGAACAACTATTTAAACTTATTAGACAATGGATGTTTTATGCATGATTTTAATTGTCCAGTAGTGTATGCTTTGGATTACATTACTGCTGAAATTAAAGTTGCTCTCACCCTAAATTCATTAGGGTAGACATAGTTACCATTGTGACTGGGACAGCAACCAACAAGCACGCTGGATCTTCCACCTAATCCTGCTGATGACGCTGAGTCACTAGAAAGGACATGCTTTGCCAACAAAGGCACTTTGAGATGTGTCAGTGCAATGCTGTGCTGGGGGAGGGTGATGAGCACAGAGACTAAGGAGGAGCAGTAAATTGGACTTTTATACAAGTTCAGCTTTACCAATGCTACTGGAAAAGAAAGTGCAGTATCGGCCCCCACAGCTGCTCTGTTCGTGAACCAGTGATCCCGACCTATTCACACAGGGCATTGACTTCTGCAGGGTCAAGTGCACTATTCTTGCTTTAAAGAAGCCATATGCTTTTGTTGTGCTGTTTTCTTGTATTTCCTGGAAATAAATGTACAGTATGGTGGGCTCAGTTGCAGATGAGCCTTGAGGTATTAAAATAACTTTTCTTTTTTTTTTTTTACCTTTGGAGAGTGAAGTTTTGGCTGCACTATTTGTGAATTAAATGCACATTATGTGCTATTAAACTATAACTATGCAAGTCTTTTACTGTGTAGCCTATGTTCCTTCACGAAGTCATCAAGTAATTTAATAAAACTGCTTTACAAATGAGCACACTTGAGTAGACAGTAAATGTATAGTGGTGCATCAAGCAGCTATGTCCTTATTCGCTTGTTCCCAACCACCTAACAGTGGAACGCAATGAGACACTACAAGATGTGTGCTGTGTAAACCCAACTTTTATTCATTTGCTGTGTATTTTCGAGATGTAAGTTTAGTTACCGTGCAATTATTCATTTCAATATGATGCCACCTTGTCAACACTTATTTATCGGGTGATAACTAATGTTTGAACTGCGTTAGTCTTACATCCGTTTGGCTCAACTCATAGGTTTGTGCAAAAACTTCTGATCAACCCAGTGGTTTAAAGGAAGCACTGCTCTACTACACTGGCTAGACTAGAAGCGCCCATGAAGTTTTATTTATTTAGTTAATAAACAGAATAAAGCTACTCTTATTTATTTTCCAGATGAGATTGTATGATAGCATGCCTACGTTACCAGATGCCCTTGTGCAACTAACAATTCATTTCTGCAAGCACTGTAAACACAAGTGTAGATACATTTGTAGATATGTATGTAGAAAAACAACCTGTTAAACTGAAAAAAGAATGGTTTCCTATAAATGTTATTTTTGTCTTCTTTTGGAATGTTCCCTTGTGTTCTTTGTGTGTACAGTGGGAGACTGATGGTTAGTAACAGCAGAACGGCATTATATCATTTATAAAGGTATAAAAATATTGCCTTGCAAAGCATATGGCAATGTATGCAGCTGCGTGTAGCTGCTTTACAAAAGTGTGCGTTCTCCTTATAAGGGCTCAGGCACATGACCGTATGTATTTTGCGGACCGCATGCGGAACTATTCATTTCAATGGGTCTGCAAAAAAAACGGAAGTTACACCGTCTGCATTCTGTTTACGTATGTCCGTTCCGCAAACCAGTAGAACATGCCCTATTATTGTCCGCATTACTGACAAGGATAGTACTGCTCTATTAGGGGCCAGCTTTTCTGCAAAATACAAAATGCACACGGACGTCATCGGTGTGTTTTACGGACCGCAAAATTCATACGGTCGTGTGCATGAGCCCTAACAGGGAAGAGGACATTTGTTCAGTATGTACTTACCCTCATGTCAAGTCCAAAAATTATATATAGATATTATATATTTTCCATACAACATGGTTTGTACCGTCCGTGTACTGCTTCACTGTATATGTAGTCGTAGGACCAGTATCACATTCTGCAAAACAAAATAGTTATCAACAGTGTTTGAAAATTCTGTTTTTTGTCTAAATTCAAATTCCCCCCGCCCCCCCCCCCCCAAAATCTTAATATATTATTGTACCTGAAGACACTGACCTTCTGTTTCCTTTAAAACAAATGGCTATTTACAGAACCCAAGCGGGCTGAAATACAAACAGTACTCTGATGGTTGGTCACCGCTTCCAGAGATTGTAGGGTAAAACTCAGCTTGCTGAACAGAGCTTAAAATATATAAAAGAATCAGAATGTAAAAATAGAAAGGACTTGTTAACTCCCCTGACATGTCTGTTTTTTTTTTGTAAATTATTGTATTCCTCTTGAAATGACCATTCTGGAGTATCTTTTCTCAGACCTCTCTGTTGACGTTGCTTTGATATTTTTTAGAAGTTTATGAGTAAACTGGATGTTACCAATTGGGGAGTGCCCCTATGTATATACATATGTATATAATACATTACTGAGTGCAGGTAGTTGACACTCAGTGCCATAATAGTACATCGTAGCAATAGAGTGGGCTCACGATTTATGCCCGTACCATTGCTTACAGGTGTCAAATGTATTGTACAGCAGTCACCCTGCTCTCACTGAAGGCAGATAACTAGATAGCAACCACTCAGTAGTGACCACAACATAAACATTTTTAAAAATATGTAAAAAATAAAATAAAAGCCCCAATATATATATATAAAATACATTTTCCCATTTCTCACACACACACACACACATACACACACACACAGGTAAACACAGATGGTATTGCTGCGTTTGTATTGACGCAATCTATTAAATTATCCCAATAAAGGGGTTATCCAAAGTCTAAAATATTCCCCCAACTGCTCGGGCCCCTGGTGTACGTTATACTTACCTGCTACCTGTCACCCACGTCGCTCCGGATCCTTGCGCCGCTGCATCTCCCCATCCCGTGGTTCAAAACATCCGACGATGGGGTGGAGTAGCCAATAGCAGGCTGCAAAAAGGATGAGCCTCCCTAGATGCTAACCCGCACAGTGAACGCTGTACACAAAAACCCCAATGCCAGAATTACAGTTTTTTTTTGTTACCCTGCATCTCCCAAAAATGAATAAAAATGATGAAAAGGTCAAATGTTCCCATATTGGTATTAATAAGAAGGACAGACCACCTCACAAAAAATGAGTCTTCACGCAGCTCAATCGGTAGAAAAAAAAAAGTTACGGGTGTCAGATTCTGGTAACACAAAGCAATCTTTTTTCTAAAAGCACTTTTTAGTTTTTTTTAAAAGTATTAAAACATAACAAAAACCATATAAATAATCATAATGACCCTCAGAACGTAGTAACGCCAGCTTAACATATATGTAGCAGTCCAGCTCAGTTCCCCTCTGACGAGACACAGAAAACGCTAGAGGAAAACTAAAACTAGAACTTATCCCATGGTTTTCTATGGGATCGTTCATATTTATCCAGCGCAACACTGATGATGTCGAATGTCAAAAAACCCTGCATGCAGCATTTTCCTGTCAGGCACCATCAGTGTACAGATGCTGGATGTGTGCACTGAAGTGCAGCACGCATACAACTGATATATGTGAAGGGCACCCTAACATGTCATTTTTTTCTGCCAAGGGAAAATCGTACAAAACAACTGGCATAAGTGCATTGTTTTTCACACTGTTTCCCCCCACACACTTTTTTAAGTTATACAATGCAGTAGCGGTACCCCTAAATGGTGGCATTAAAAATACAGCTTAAACCAGATAAAACAAACCTTCATATGGCTGTCAGGAAAAAAATAATAATATTATGGTTTTTGAAATGTGGTGATGAAAAAACTTAACAAGAAAATTGTTGGTGCCTTAAAGTTTTTTTCTGGGAATTATTAACTATTTATATAAAGATCCTAGCATGGCTCACTTAATGAAATCTCCACTACTCCGGTCCTGCCCCTGGTTCCTGTTCTGCCATCTTCCAGTGCCTCGCTTGTTTACTTACAGCAAAGTATGAACATGGCCCAAGGAGTAGATTCAGTGGTGATGTGTCCCCAAGTGGCAGTGACTTGCTGCTTGGGGACTGTCTTCTCTGAAATCAGTAATTGACTTTAGTGGTAAATTTGACCATATCAATACCTTGGCTGAAGTAAACAAGCTGGGGAAAGAAGATGGCGGAATGAGACTCAGGGCTAAGGACTGGAGTGGGTGGGGGGCAGGTAAGTATAAATCATTCATGAGGTGATAGGGGCCATAAGGTAACAGTTAATAATTCCTGCAAAACCCCTTTAGGTACCAAACTAGGCTATGTCCTTAAGGGGTTAAAAGGGTTCTCCGGGAAAACAACAAAAATAATTAGAAACGTCATTATAAATATATGAATGCTTTTAATTAGGAAAAAATGCTTTTCCTGGGGAACTAACCACTTTGGTAAATGAAAATAGCCACTGTCCTGCTAAACAGTCAGGAACTCATCCTAAATTGTAACTAGGAAGGATGCTTGAGATCTTTGTGGGGCAGTATCTGTCCCACAATTAGCTACGGAGGCTGCAGTCCATGACTTCAAAATCCTGGTAGGCTGACTGAGCAGAAGATTCACCTCAAGGCGCCCTGAAAAGGAACAAGATATAGGGTGGCCCACGAAAAAGTAGCTCATCTCCAGTGGCAGTATGATAGGATGAACGAGCAAATTGATATATATATTTTTTTTAATTACCCACAAGTCACAAAATGCTAAAAGTGGTCCCCGTTGAGGTCCATGCATCTTTAGGCCGGTCGGATTATGCTAGTTGATACTGCCTGCTTGTTCATCTTTTTGTGGGACACCCTGTAGTATTGCTTCTCCACACCTCCACAGATAATTCTAGACAGACCCCCCCTCCTCCCAATGCAAGTAAGCGCCTGTCCTAGTTTCATTCTAGGACAGGTTCTTGACCGTATAACAGGATGGTTGTCATATTAATTTACTACAATGAGTACCCCACTAATTAAGAGTATTTTCACACTAGCGTTAAAGGTTTCTGGTATTGAGTTCCGTCATAGGGGCTCAATACCGGAAAAAACGCTTCAGCTTTGTCCCCATTGATTGTCAATGGAGACAAAAAACTGAACAGAACGGAATGCTCTAAAATGCATTCTGTTCCGTTTAGTTTCGTTCCCAGACCGCAGAGCAAACCGCAACATGTTGTATTTTGCTTTCCATCCTGGGAAAAACCGATCCAGCATTACCCCTAATCCAAGTCAATGGGGACTATGTTTTCTCTGCCACAATAGAAAACGAATCCATCCTCCATTGACTTTCAATGGAGTTCAAAACTGATCCGTTTATCTAGAATATGTGGCTGCAGTGGTGCTTGGATGTTTTTAATTAGCTAAATCTAGCAATTATGTAACTCTGGTAACTTGAGGAAGTCACTTTCCCACATGGGTGAAACGGACACTGTATAACTTGTTCCTTTGCCAGCGATGCCAGTTTTTTTGTGGGGGGCTGTCCATGTCCAGCCATGCACTGCCCACTCTCCGTCCCACTTTATCCAATTTTTAAATAAGTGGCGAGCAGGGATGAAAACCACTAAGAAGTTGCATATTTTTGCTCAAGCTTGTCGTGTGCCAAAGTTTGCGCCTATTTGATGCCAGTTTTGTGCCCTCAGCATGTCTAACCCTTTCAATCAAGGGGAGGCGGGAGTGTTCAGAGCACAGGGGGTGTTACAAGGCAGTGCTCAAAGGATTCAGGCCCGCCTCCTGGTGCTCAAACTTCTCATTTGCATATGAATAAAAAGGCAGATATCTCTGCAGCAGACAAAAGAAAGGAATTATTTTAATCAGCATTATGAGCCCTACCAGTATTTCTGGTTTAATAGGGTTGATCCTAGTGACAGAGCCTGTTTAAAGGGAAGCTGTCACCTATTCTTACCATTTGTAACACGTGCCAATGCAATGTAGTGCCTTCATACATCATTCCAACCATACTTTTAATATGCTTAGGCCTCGTTCCATTGCCATGTCAGTGTCACGTCCGTAACAAAAAAGGGTACGTGTTTCATCCGTGACGTATCCGTGGTTGGTCCGTGTGTCAGCCGTAACTTACGGAAGTTGCGCAGCTGAAAATTAAATTCCAAAGAATCTCCTATTAGTCTTTAGTGAAAAACAGACGCAACACGGACATAACACGGATGCCATAGACTTCAATGGGCATGCTTGGTCTGCATCACAGATCAAAGTAGTGCATGTCTTTTACTGTCCCACAGTCAGTAAAAAAATACTGAAATGTGAACAGACACATTTAAATCAATGGGTACGTGTACTGTTCGGAGAAAAAGCAGACAGTACACGTTGGTGAAAAACAGAAATGGCAACGAGGACTTATCCACGTTTCTTATCCCCCAGAAAATTAGCTTTTATCAATATGCAAATGAGTCTCAGGGCATCATCAATTGTTCAAAGTGCCCAACCACCTCCCACCGCTTCACTTTGTACTAGTATCTCCCCTTGGAATTACAACTCTGTCCCCTCTGCTGCAACGCCAATACTTCCACTCCCTTCCGCCCACTTCATCAGCTTCTCTGTCTTTGAAATCTTGCGCAGGTACAGACCAGGAATCGGCCAGCACTTGCACACTGACTTACCTACAGTGGTCGTCTGACTCACTGAATTTATAGCGCATGCCCCTGGAAGTACTGATGTCGCAGCAGAGGGGACAGAGTTGTAATCACAAGGGAAGGTGCTGGCACAAAGTGAGGAGGCGGTCTGGAGCTCTTGGGGGTGGTGGGCTTAGGCTCTTTAACCAATTGATGAGAGGCCTGCTGGGCACTTTGAGACTCATTTGCATATCGATAAAAGCTAATTTTCTGAGGGTGAGAAATGTGAATAAAAACATCAAAAAGTACGGTTGGAATGATGTTTGAGAGCACTACAGTGCATTGACATGTGTAACAAATGGTAAAAATAGGTGACAGTTTTCCTTTAACTCTCCTTTTATCAAGATTTCTCAAGCATAAAACGCCAACACATAAAAAGCGAGGGAATCTTATAAGGCAGAGTAACAGAAAAGTACTGAATAAAAGCCTGTAACTAGGCCAAATATAACATGCACTGTAACATAGTATCAATCAAATTAGTACACTGTTACTGTCTACGGAATGTGCAGAAACCTATGTTGTACAGAGAATCAACAAATTGCAGAAATTATTTGGTTCTGTAGGGAATAATTAATGAAATATCAAGCATAAAACAAAGTATCTAAAATGCAAGCCAAAATGCACTGAATGTTTTTCTTTGTTTAGTTGGGTATAGTATTTCTCTACCAGTTGCTCAAGCCAGGGGAAAGATTTATTACTCACATACATGTGTAAAGCAGCATGACCATTTTATTTTGTTCTAGAGATTCTCTAATGTAATGTAGAGAATGAACACAATGTTTTTTATTCTTTGCCTAATATCTTCCAAGGTAACTCACTTCTCAATGATGACACTGGCCCAGATATACTAATGTGTCTGTGCCAAAAATCTGTCTAAAAAGTGGTGCAAAATGGCACATCAGGGTTTTTCCTCTTATGCTTACAGAAAAGGGGCAACACTTAGCTGAAAGTGAGCAAAGTTTAGCGGGGAAGAGGCGGGGCCTAAGATGTGCCACTTTGGTGCAATACTAGCATAAGAATCTAGAGCATACAAAGGTAGCAGCGCTCACCTAAAAAACGACTCCCAGAAGCACGGACGCAGCCTGGATCAGCTGCTAACTTGTATTATGAAGAAAAAACGGAAGGTCCCGCTTCTAAAAATCCAATTTCTTTATTCCAGCGGTTTAAAAGTTTTCCATACACAGGACAGTAGTATACAATCTACGCGTTTCGGACTCACAAATTACAGTCCTTACTCATAACAGAGTATGGCATAAGAATCTGTCTCAAAGTAAGCCAACCAGTAGTTGGTATAGAGTCAGAGAATAGTGTCTATCCCTGCACTACATGTATCACCCAGCCACTGTGATGATGATGAAACTGGTGCAGGTCTAAACAGTCTGTCTAAAGGTGGATTTACACGGCCCGATAATCTGGCAGATTATCAGGAACGAAAGTTCCTGCGAACGCTCGTTCCGGGCAATCTGCCCGTCTAAATGTGCCACCGATCACCCGATGAACGAGCGAAATAGCAAACCTGGGTCACTTTGTGTAATAAAGCATTTTGCTTAGGTATGTTTTTTTAATCAATTCTCATTTTATTGAGTTTATAAACATAACATACATACAAGCATTGTTCAGTGCTCTCTACAAAAATCGGTGGGTTACAAATCACTGGATTGGAAACAACGTAACTAAAGTTCCACAGAAATTCGTCCTACAATAAAGAGGTCTTCAGGGGCTAGTCTGCCCTACATCACAAGTGTCGTGAAACCTATAACGCTGTATAAAAAGTAAGTTACTGGTTGCACCAGAGAGTATATTAAAGTAGGCACAAACATAAACTTAAAGGGGGAGGGAAGGGGGAAGAACAGGGAGTAGGGGAAGTGTCGACCTGGGTCTCTCATCCAAAAAAATATCATATGTAGTCATCATATAGTCTGGCTTTAACTTAATATCTCAGAAACGCAGCCGTGATTATTTCACAGAGTCTAGTTCCATCATCTCTCTCATGTGTGTCACCCAAGGTTGCCATATATCCAAAAATGCTTTCCTATTGTTCTCCCAACCTGTCAGTTCCTCCATACGGCACAACATGGTCATTTTGTCATACCACATAGTGATAGTCGGGGGGTTAACATCTCTCCACTTCAATGGGATGAGAAGTTTCGCCGCCGTGATCATGTGTGTCGCTTAATTTGACTTATCTGGTCTAAAACCACCTTCAGGGAGCCAGAGGAGCACGAGCGGGGCAGATCATTTTAAATGAGTGGAGCATAATTTATTAATCACAGTTTCCACCTCTGTCCAGAATGTTCTCAGTTTGGGACATGACCACCAAATATGTGAGAGGCTACCAGTACCCGATGAGCACCTCCAGCATTGATCCGAAGGTGACAATTTTATCCGGTGAAGGTACTCAGGGGTACAATACCACCTAGAAAGTTTTAAAGGAGTTTTCCTGAACTTTAACACATCTAGAAAACCAGTGAGAATGGGTTTATATAAATGATCTACTGGGGCCATCCAGTTTCATGTTCAACTCTCGTTCCGACTCTGTCAAATAGCTAGGGTCTTGGAGGTCGCAAGATGACAACAGTTGTTTATAAATTAGTGAGAGGCATTTAGTTGGCAATGAAGGAATTAAGACATAGTTTTCTAACAAGCAGGGGTCAGGCAGAGGTAGATGCCTGGATTTTTTGAACTTATTGCAGGACAGTTCAAAGTCCCATTTTTGCAATATGTTTCCTACTCCAAAAGGTGCTCCAGTGATAGCTAAATAGTATTCCTTATCTGCTTTAGAACGAGACAGGTCCCCTAATCTATACTGAGAAACGGGCGCCCAAGTTTTAGTAACTTCCAAGGGTCGTTCCACAAGGATCTGTGGTAATATGTGAAGTGGAGTTAATGGAGACAGGCGTTTGCTACTTATGTTTAACGTACTGGAAATCTGGAAATGGTGCTTTTGGTAAACTCACTCACTAATTCCAGTCTGTTTGGCAAAGGTGTGTTGTACCATAGTAGGTATTCTCTATCGTTCCCCAGCACAGCCTTTTCCATGTCCATATGTATAGGAACCGGGTCAGGGTGTGATAGTGTAACGGTCGCGTACACACACACACAGGGGGGAGGGAAGTGACCACTGTGCTCCACCCTTACCCCTGGCCCTGCCTACTTGCCTCGCGAGTCCTAATGACAGGGGACAACTGTACGGCAATCCCTAACTTGGAGTAAGTGCAGGGATGACAGACAGACAAACAACAGGACGTGAACGGACCGAGTCAATACCAGGAAAGCTGCAAAGTACAAATGGAGCAAGCAGAGAATTGTCAGGAGAAGCCGGGGTCAAAAATACCAGGAGAGCAGAGAAGTACAAGAGGAGTCCTAAGAGAGTAGTCAGGTGGGAGCCGAGGTCACAATACCAGGACGGAAGCGCAGTACAGGAGGAGCAGGCAAAAGGATGGTCAGGGAACAGGATCAGGTAAGTATTCAGCAGTCCAACAAATAGCCAGGAACCTAGAAATTAACAGGCAACCTGTAGCCAGCAGGCTGCCTGTATTTATAGTGGGGAGTGAGGGTCATGTGACGTGGCCAGCGTCACATGACCGACAGACCAACCAGTCGAGCACCGAGTGATCAGCTCGGCGCTCAAGGCAGACTAGGAGCAGGGAGCCACCCAGCTAGTAAAGCCGCCCTGAGAATGAGGTCAAACACAGAACCTCATTCCAAAAGCTAAGCAACAGTTCTGCGGGCAATGGGGGACCGAGTGCACCTTCGGAACCCCGTGACAGATAGTGTCAACTAGAGGTGGGACGAATCCAATTTTTTTAGAATCAGAATCCAAAAAGGTTCTCGAATCTTCAGAATCTCGAATCCTGTACATAAGAATTGTGTGAACGGTGTAAGAAACAAAGTGATCCAAACTCAATATTCTTTTAATATGAAAAAATAAAGAGTCCTTACTTTTTTAACAAAGTATTCGGATTTGAAAAAAATTGGAAATACAGGGTAATACAGTGCACATACCTCTTACATCCAGTGATGTCTATTTGACGTAGATGTTCTCTTTCCTCATCTTCTCCTTTTAGACCTTCAGATCAGACCTCCAGTTTTCAGCCATTTTTCGTCTCTGCAGTTTGACAAAAAAAAAAATCTTAGTTTACTACTTTTCCATCATTCTCGCATCTTTTGGACAAATCATCCTACCACAATACTGTGCCGCTGTGCTCCCCAATACAATACTGCAGGAACAGATAAACCCCCTGATAATGCTAGTACCACACAGAGCCCCCCCCCATATAAAATACCCCTTCTTTGTGGCCTCAGTAGATGCCCCCATAGTGTCCCCAATAATGTGCCAGTAAGTGTCCCCATAGATGCCCCTCATGTGCCAGTATCAAGTGCCAACCCCCCCATGTGCCAGTTTCAAGTGCCTCTCTCCTTCCCCCCCATGTCCCAGTATCATAGTGCCATCTCACCCCCCACCAAAGTGCCAGAGCTGAGTGTGCTGGGGCAGCTGTCATATAGAGATTATAGCAGAGCTGGGTGTGTTGGGGCAGCTGTCATGTGTATAGATGTACACTGGCTAGAACAGCTAGAACAGAGTCTAGAGTAGAAGTCTCATATTTGTTCAGTCAGTAGCTATACAGCTCTTATAGCTGTGTGGGTAAGTGCCTTGCCTCTGATACAGAAGGTCGTGGGTTTGAGTCCCAGCCGACACTCATCTCCCTCTCCTGCTGAAGCACAGGCAAGGCATCTGTATCGCTGTCCTGAGGATGACTATGCCCGTGATTTGTCCGATTCGAATTTTGTAAATGAGGTCGGGATTCGAGTTTACGAATCCTTCGAATCCAGCAAGATTTGAGGGATTCGTGGATTCAACGGATTCGTCGTCCCCCCTCTAGTGTCAACCATCTTTCCAAGTGTATAGCATGTAAATATGCATTTATGTTTGGCAACGCCATGTTTCTTTTTCTTGATAAGGAGGGAGATTTTTTTGTTAGCCCAGAGGAAATTGCTGAAGATAGTCTTCAGTTTAGCAAGAAATGTACTAGGTATGGAGATTGGGAGAGAACGAAATGTATATAGCAGTTGTGGTAGAATATATGTAACTAACACATTCTTCCTGCCCAGCCAGTACAACATGGGCATTGAGATGCCCGAAAGAAAGGCCTGAATTATATTTAGTAAGGGAGTGTAGTTAAGTTGGAAAAGCAGGTTTGGATTGGCAGGAACCATGATCCCCAAGTACTTGATCGCATTAGGGGGCCATTTAAATGGGGTCATGTCTTTAATTCTCTGCAATTGAGAAGGGGATAGTGAGGTCCCCAGGGCTTCAGATTTATCCAAAATAAAGGGGTTGTCCAGGATTGGGGATATTGCTCTAATAGTACAAGTGTGGCATACACATTACATACAGAAGACTTAAAGGTAGGCAGACAATGTCATGGAGCAGCAGGAAATGCTAGCAGAATGCTTGGGTGTATAGGGAGAGGCATTACCAGTAGAAAGAGGGAGGTGCTCATGCCGCTCTACAGAGCACTAGAGAGACCTCATTTGGAGTATTGTGCGCAGTACTGGAGACCATATCTCCAGAAGGATATTGATACTTTGGAGAGAGTTCAGAGAAGAGCTACTAAACTAGTACATGGATTGCAGGACAAAACTTACCAGGAAAGATTAAAGGACCTTAACATGTATAGCTTGGAAGAAAGACGAGACAGAGGGGATATGATAGAAACTTTTAAATACATAAAGGGAATCAACAAGGTAAAAGAGGAAAGAATATTTAAAAGAAGAAAAACTGCTACAAGAGGACATAGTTTTAAATTAGAGGGGCAAAGGTTTAAAAGTAATATCAGGAAGTATTACTTTACTGAGAGAGTAGTGGATGCATGGAATAGCCTTCCTGCAGAAGTGGTAGCTGCGAATACAGTGAAAGAGTTTAAGCATGCATGGGATAGGCATAAAGCCATCCTTCATATAAGATAGGGCCAGGGGCTATTCATAGTATTCAGTATATTGGGCCGACTAGATGGGCCAAATGGTTCTTATCTGCCGACACATTCTATGTTTCTATGTTTCTAAGCATGTAGTACCTTTGGCACAGATTTCTGCAGCCCCGTTTTCATCTTTGAAATTCATGGCCGGAAGTTACTGTTTTCTTCTCCTCATTGACGTACCGGGTCCCTTGCAGGCAAGCAAAGCTTCCTCTTACGCTGCTCAGGGAGCCCGGTGATGTCACTGGCAGCATAAGTAATTTATGCAGAGTGGATGGAGGGGCGGTAACTTGGCTGGCCAACATCGCACTAAGCCCCGCCCCTCCAGTCCGGTGACATCACAGGGCAAGGAGCTTTAGAATTAATGGAGGTGAATATTGATGAGGGGGTGAAGTTACAGCGGAGCAGAGAGACAGCTGTAACCACCTGATGCCGCGCTGCCCCAGGACCCACAGGGCAGTGCAGCCGGAAGTTAGGGAAAGATGAACAGATATATGAACAATGAGTGGAGCCACATAGAAGTGGCGAAAATAGCTGAAAATATATGGAGGCACCTTTCTTTAGATGTACATTGTGAGTAAACATGTTTTTTTTTAAAAACATTTGGTCCCGGACAATCCCTTTAATTTTAAAATTAGAAGCCTTGCCAAATGCCTCAAATATGTCCATCACAAACGGCATGGCTGTCTCCGAGGTTTGAAATCAGCAAAAGTAGGTCGTCTATGAACGCTGCCATCTTGTGGACATAGTTGTTTAATCGCAGACCTCTAATGCTGGCAGTTTGCCTGAACTTCAGAAGCAGTGTTTTCAATGTTAGGATAAAGAGCATTTCGAATGACAAAAGTTTCTGACATAGAAACATAGAATGTGTCGGCAGATAAGAACCATTTGGCCCATCTAGTCTGCCCAATAGTTCCGTTTACTAGTATACGAGTTGAAGGGGAGGAGTATAGTGTGAAGATGGCATTTATAAACCTGTCTGGAAACCCAAAGGATTCAAGGGTTCTACACATAAATTTCCAGTTCACCCTATCAAACACTTTTTCTGCGTCGGTTCCTAGCAGGACCAGGGGTGTTTTTTTAGTTTTAGCATAAAAAAATGCATGTAAGACTCTACTGACGTTGTGTCTGCCCTCTCTGCCTGGGACAAATCCCATCTGTTCCTCACCAACAAGACCAGGGAGCAAGGCAGCAATCCTGTGGCTCAGCAGTTTGGACCACCACTTCAAATCTGTATTAAGAAGAGAAATGGGTCTGTAACTGCCACATAATTCCTGATCCTTCCCCTCTTTGTGAATGATAGTGATATGCACTTCCTGGGCTTGGGCAGGAAGGGCAGAGCCCCCCAGCAGGTCGTTACATAGCCTCATAAAAATATGGGGTAAAAAAAGTTCTGAACTTCTTATAATAATATATAAGGTATCCATCTGGGCCTGGGCTTTTGCCGGAAGGTATAGTGCACAGGATCTTGTCTACCTCCTCTATTGTAAAGGGCTGTAGGAGTTTGGATTTATTGTCTGAAGATAAGTTAGGTATTGTAATAGAGTGGAGGAAGGAGTCAATGCAAGTATTTAAATGTTGTTGGTTCGGGCCTAACTTTGGGTCCCCATTCTCTAAATTGTATGGAGTTGTGTAAAAATTACCTTCTTTAGTTTTAGTTGCATGGTTAAAGGTTTTGTTTCTTTGTGAGCATAACATTAGACATCAGTTTAGATCCTTTATCCTCATGGGAGCAGTACTTGAAGCGTAGTGATTGCATATTTTAGCCGATTTAATGTTTAAGAGATCTTCAACCTGTAATCGTAGAGATTTGTGTGTTTTGTATCTCAGCGGTTTGTTTTGTCTTGTGCAAAGTTTCTAAGGTAGCAATTTGTAGTAACAAGGAGTCTAATGGGTTCTTTGCTTCTTAATTCTGGTTCCTAAACTAATTAATTCCCCTCTAATAATTGCTTTATGAGCTTTCCATATTATGGGCATGGGGGTTTAAGGACTATCATTTCCATAAATAATCTTTGATCTTTCTTTTTGGCCTCATCTTCCAAAAGAGTAGTATTTAGGCGCCATGTCCATACTCTAGGCGGAAGATCCTGCAATTTCAATTGTATTGTAACTGGTGCATGATCAGAGATTGAGGAGGTACCTATGTTTGCACTAACTATAGAATATAGTGAACTATTAGAAATATACATATAATCCAAATGCTGGTAAGAACCATGGACATGTGAGAAAAATGTGTAGTCTTTCTCATCCGGATTGAGGACCCTCCAGACATCCAAGATCCGCAGGTCTGATAATGCTAATTGTAGTTTATGTACCTGCTTTTTAGAGATAAATGAGGTTTTGGAGGTGGAATCCATGGTATGGTCTCCACCAAGTATCAACATACCTTCTGCGAACGTCTGGAGGGTATTCAATGTCCGAAGAAGCCACTGAACCTGTTTAACGTTTGGAGCATAGATGTTAGCCATAGTGATCATTTTATTTAAGACATTACCCTTGACAAACAAGTAACGTCCATGTGGGTCCACTAGCTTGGCTGTCAGAGCAAACAGTATATTTTTACTAATGCCAATAAAGACTCCCCTAGCTGCAGAGGAATAAGTGGAGTGGTACCAGAGAGGGAAGCACTTACTCATCATATTAGGGACATGAAGGTGTCTGATATGAGTGTCTTGCAAGAAGACCACCTGAGCACCTTCTCTTTTGAGGATATGATACGCTTGACTACTTTTTTGAGGGATATTAAACCCGTTGACATTCAATGAGTAAAATGTGACCTTAGCCATGGTACCTATCAATCAGGAAGCTATCTAGCCACAACCAGAACTTAAGATTCCAAGTCGACATAAGGTGAAAAACAAGGGTAAGTATAAGTATAAACAAAAAAGAAGGGCTCATAGACCCCAACAATGCAAACCTGCGCAAATTTGCTTTGAAGATCAAAGTGTATGAGGCGGGGACGGGGGGACATAGGCAATAGAGCCTATTTAGTACCAGAGACTCCTCACACCCGACCTATGTGGAATAAAACAGAACCTATTCACTTACACAGCCAGCTGAGGGACCAGAAAGGTGGAAACTCTTGGCTGTAGGTGGAACCAAATGGCCCAAACGGATGTATCTCTACTGTATGGGCATTATCCACATCTCCCAACTGGACTCCCAGCTGAAATAAATGGCTCATATATAACTGTAAATGGAGTAAACTTAATCACAACCTGCTACCAGTTTTAACTTTGTCAAAGATAAAAACAACTCTGCAAGACATCTTTCTGCTAGTATATAACAGTAATCCTGCAACCTATGGTGTGGTTACGTATCAAACCCTTGTCTCCTTATAGGGCAACGCGTCAGTTCATAGGTGCCAACTTCTTCCTTGGGGATATGAATTTAGACGTTAGTTGCCACGATGGAGGCGAGGGCAGCTTGGGGAGATCTTCTGAAGCAGCCGCCGGCAGCCACGAGGGTACGGTATGTCCAAAGGTGCCATCGCTAAAGCTTCCCAAATCTTAGGTAGGTCGTCCAGATGTCTCACAGTTATTTGTCGGCCCTTGACTGTGGTGCTTAGGCCAAAGGGGAACAGCCATCTCATAGGTAACTTCTTTGCTAGCAGTTCTGCTGTTAAGGGGTGCAGGATCCACAGGATCCTGTGTTTTGCAAGAGTGCTGGCTGCCAAGTCCTGTCATCCTTTTCTCTTGCTTTTTTGAGGATTTCCACGGTATCAAGGTAATTTAATAGAGTGCAGACCGTATCTCTTGGTGGATTCCCCGTTGGAGGTTTAGGTCTAAGAGCTCTGTGTGCCCTTTCGATAGTAATGGCGGCTGCACGTGTCTGACCCACCAGCAGGGAGAAGATCCGGCATACAGTGTCTGTTAGCTCTTCAACGGGTACAGACTCTAAGTCTCACATTCTTCCGGTGTCTTCTATTTTCTTGGTCCTCCAGGTAGAGATAAGCATTATTTATCTGTGAGCGTAGGGTTTGTAACTGAGTTTGTATCTCCCTGTTGTGGTGCACAATTTCAGATTAAGAGTTTTCAAGTGTTTCAACTCTATGCCCCATCTGTTGTACCTCCATCTTTATATCAGCTAACTCTTTCATCACCGGAGATAGGGCTTGCGACAAGGAGTGTTTTAGAAAGGACCTTGTTATGGGTATCGGGTAAGCTTCTCCTTGAGTCTCTGAGTAAGCGCAAGAGCTGCCGCCATCTGAGTCCTCCTCATGCGCTTCAGAGCGTGTATCAGCTGCCGCCATTTTCTTCCTTCCAGCCGGAGAGGACAACTTCTTATTTAGGAACCTTGACAGGTCCCCTTGTGGTTTCTGGGCTTTCGGCGTGCAGTCCATCTCTTTGCCCCTCTCCTTAGTTAATTTGCCCATGCTTGAACAGGGTTGTTCGGATGTAAAGTTATATGGCCGGTGTGGTGAAGAGATCAAGCCTTAAGCGTCCACGACCATGCTAGACTAGCTCCGCCCCCGCTTAGGTATGTTTTAACACCTATAAATTCAGCAAAATTCCAAGCACACTGAAAAGTTTGATGAAAAGTTGCAAGTTGCTTTATTACACATGAAGAATTTGGATGTGGTGTTCCATCTTTTCCAATATCAAAGACTTCTTCATGAGGGAACTGTTTTCTGTAGCAGAGCTATTTATGCTATACTATAGTTCTTCAATGCTGGAATTTCTTAAAACAAATCTAGACCATTCAGAGTAGTTATTGAGCACCTTCTCTAGAGTAGCACCATCTGCATGGGTGTAGCAGGTTACCATGGGACCCCACAGAAAAAAATGGGAATGGGGCCACATTCCATAATGACCACTTTCAGCAACATTTTCAGAAAAGCTTATGATTGGTCTCCTTAATGTACAGGGCTAAGGTACATATTTATATTATAGTACAGGGCAGGGATAAAGCACATAGTGATGGAATAATGTGTACAATGAAGTCACAATACAGGAATAGTGCTCACATTGATGTTATAATATTGGCATAATCTAAAATGATACGAACAGCGACATCACATGCGAGTATATATGATGTCACAGCACACAAAAAATGCAAAACTTAATGGCACACAGAAGGAAAAATGGCAATTTTATATATAATAAAGCAACTTGCAACGCTTCATCAAGCCTTGGAGTGGGCTTAAAATTCTGTTGAATTGGAACTTAGGAGTATGCAATCCCTCTACCTATAAGCACCTCCCCTATGTACCCAGAGTGCTCACCCCCCTTGATTGTTGACAACCATCAATGTCATTATTCTTTTTCATAATAATGCAGCTGAATGAGTGAGCATTGATCAGGAATGAACAGTTTGTTCTCGATCAATGAACTGTGCATTGGCCCATGTACTTAAAAGGGTTTTCTGAAATTTTTATACTGATGAACTATCTGGGGACCCCCGCCGATCATCTGTTTAAGAAGGCACTGCCACTCCTGTGAGTGCCACGGCCTTCCCCGTGCTCACCAAATACGCCGCCATACTATGTACATCAACTGTGCTTAGTATCGCAGCTCAGCCCCATTCACTTCAATGGGGCTGAGCTGCTCCTAGGCCAAGTGACAGATGAATGTTTTGTCACTGGCCTAAGAAACTCTGAGAGAAGGCAGAGGCGCTACTGCAAGTGCCAGTGTCTTCTTAAACAGCTGATCGATGGGGGTCCTTAGGATAGGTCATCAGTATAAATCTCGTAAAAAATCTCTTTAAAGCCTATTCACATGGGCTGTCTGAGAGGGCAATTATTGGGAATGAACCATTCACTACCAATAATTGCTGGCTCATCAGAGGAAGTGAGAAGTGAATTTAAATGCAGCAATCCCTTCCGCTGTATGGGGATAAGAAATTGCTGCTGCTGCAGTCGCTTGTCCCCATACACATTTGTTGCTATTGGGCAGCAGATTGCTACTTACACAAGATGATCTGCTGCCCACAAACAAAGGTTATAATGTCCACATCAACGATGCGTTCACCCATTGAACAAGTGCATGTTCGTTCATTGCGTAAATGGCAGCACCTTTAAATGGGCCGATTATCATCCTCAGTAAAGAGACCTTTATAGAGGCCCTCTAAATGAGCTCAATATTTATCTTATGTAAAGGGACCTTGAGAGTGGCTACATATTTGTATCTATAAGAATCGAAGGACATGTAGTAGTTAAGGAGATAGTGAGTGATTTAAGAGAGGAAATTAATACCAGGAACACAGCAAAGTTTAGAGAATATAGCAGCATGGGCTGCTACCTATCAATGTAGCGAGTAGATTGAAAAAGTAGTATAGTGAAGGTAATCGAGAAGAGATTAAAAGCTGAAATGACAAAGGTTAACTGGAATCATTGGGGATGTTGTTGTCATCCATAGTGAAAGAAGGTATTTCACTGCATAGCTAATAATTGCATATTTTAATTAAAGAATGATTAATTACACCCAAGGTGCACCCAAACCTTGTAAAATTAATAGTATACATTATTAAAGATGATTATGCCGAGAATTACCCTTGGGATTATGCCATGATTGATGTAAAAAATTAAAATCAGACATCATCTGGTACATGACAATCTCTTTCTAACAAAGCTAGAACCAGCCCTGTACCTCACATGGATCTAGAGATCTCCCCATTCATTGCTTAAATTACTCTGCTAGATAATCATCAGCCTGACAGATCAGGGATGTGTCCTTTCTGCTGCAGCTCTTTCCCTTTACCTGCCACAGCTTCTAACAGAACATATGGCTGGTGGCAGTTGAAGATTTAGGCCGAGTTCACACGAGTGTGACCCGTGCCTGTGCTGCGGCCCGCAAATAGCGGGCCGCAATGCACGATCGCCGGCCATAGGTCAGCCGCATCGGATCGCGGACCCATTCACTTTAATGGGTCCGCGATCCGCCTGTTCTGCTAAAAGATAGGGCATGTTCTATCTTTTTGCGGAATGGAAGTACGGGACGTAACCCCACAGAAGCACTCCATAGTGCTTCCGAGGGGTCCCGTCCCGTGCGGCCGTTCCGCGATTCCGGATTTGCGGACCCATTGAAGTGAATACAGCCACGGATCACACACGTTCGTGTGAACTTAGCCTTAAACTGAGCAAATTTGACCATCTCAGTGGGATGGACATAAAAAAAACTAATTAAAAAACAAGCAGCTGGTGGCACTATTCAGATACATTTTATTGAATAGCTTAGTGGCTAGTCTAACTTTTTTATTACATGCAACTACAAAAATATCCAGGTGGTGGTTTGAAAAATGTAGAATTTGTTTCATGACACAACCCCTTTAAAAGGGTTTGTTAGTTGTGGAATCCCTTTTTACTTTGATAACCCATCAATGAGATAGGACATACTTGGCCAGAAATGAAGACAATCATATGCCATCAGTCTTCAAGGAGATTAATGAGAGCACAACCTAGTTTACGCTTTCCATCTGTCACAGTCTCCATTAAGAGTGATACTCTCTAGAAAGAATTTAAAAATGGATGGAGAAGAAAAATGATTGTTATAGTTATTGACACAAAACTTTAAAAAGGGGAGTAAGGAGAGCTTATAACTAATTCTTAGTTATTAAACCCTCGCTGTTGATAATTTTGGGGATGGTAAGCAATAAACCTGAATGTATAATTTGTTGAGGGGCTTGACGATAGGTTATCAATATCCAAATTGGGCTTTGGTACCAAGGTACCAGCCAGTACAAAGCCCACCTTGGATTTCTATTTTAAACTGTTTTAAAATATGTAGATATGAATAGAGTAGTAATTCAATGAAGTCTTGCACGACTTTGGGCGATAAGAACTTTGCTTACACTGACCCAATACATTTTAATGCTGTATGGAAACAGCATTAAAAACAAAGGTTTTGAACAAATTGACTTTGGATCTATGATTCAAAGCTCGATTTGCTCAAGCCTCGATTTGCTCAGGAAGAAGGTGTTTCTTCCCAACAATCGCCTGATCATAAGGGAAGGATGAAACTTCTTCATATAAGAAGAAGCCTGTAGCAGGGAAGTTTTAGTCTCTTGTCAGATATGGAAGTAGTTACTCACAGTGGATTTGATTGCCGGAACTCCAGAGGAGACAGGGACTGGAAGAGGAACCTGTAACTGGGGGCCAAACAGAACAAAGCCATTTTAGAAAATCCACATCCAAATTGACTTTGGATCTATGATTCAAAGCTCGATTTGCTCAAGCCTCGATTTGCTCAGGAAGAAGGTGTTTCATCCCAACAATCGCCTGATCATAAGGGAAGGACGAAACTTCTTCATATAAGAAGAAGCCTGTAGCAGGGAAACGCAAAATACAAATGCAATAGCACTCTGCAACCAGCACTCCGCCCTGCCTCCATGCTGGATGTTGAATGAGGCATTGGTGTACATTTTGGCCAAAGCGTAATAAGCCACTCACCACGTCAAGGTCGCCTCTATGAGTGGTCCCTAACACTAGTTCCTACCTGTTTAGGGGCCATGATAGCCACACAAAGTCCAGGAAGTGCAGGTACAGCAAGCACGCCAAGCACACTCTGCTTTTAACCCCGTCCGGTGCCATTACAGCTTTCATCGGATCCAGGGATGCAAGTCCCAACATGCATGCTGAGCCCACTATATACTTCTGGAGCCAAATGGCTACTGGTAGGTGCTATATAAGCAGACTCAGTTTTATACTGACTTTAAAACCAGCCTCCAGGGCAGACTAGTTACTCACAGTGGATTTGACTTTGGATCTATGATTCAAAGCTCGATTTGCTCAAGCCTCGATTTGCTCAGGAAGAAGGTGTTTCTTCCCAACAATCGCCTGATCATAAGGATGAAACTTCTTCATATAGGAAGAAGCCTGTAGCAGGGAAGTTTTAGTCTCTTGTCAGATATGGAAGTAGTTACTCACAGTGGATTTGATTGCCGGAACTCCAGAGGAGACAGGGACTGGAAGAGGAACCTGTAACTGGGGGCCAAATACAACAAAGCCATTTTAGAAAATCAGTCGACCACTACACAGACTACAGTGCATTTCAAGTAAAGAGGAATCTCAATGATAAACTCCATGATGACATGTTGCCAAGAGACATCAGGCACTACCAAGGGAAGTAAAAGTCCTGTTTTGGAGTGTTTTCTGGGCACAAGTGTAACAGCCGGCTACATAATCCCAGACATCCTTAGAAAGCATAGGCCATCAGTAAAGTCGGGTAATCAAGCTAGCAGTTTTGCAGAGACCTGAGTGACAAGCGAATTTAGAGCGGCGAGACCGACCAAGTTAGGACCTGACTCCTCTTGGCCACAGGAACATGTCTTTCTGGGTGTAATTTTTCTTAGCTTGGTTTGAAATGCAGAACAAAATCAAATGAAGCAAAGACCAGCGACCACTGGACTTGATGAGCATTGAGACACTGAGCTGACTGAAGTTAACTACTTGTATTCAGTGTAGATAATGGGATGACAGGCGCTCTCCAGAAGATGACGTCACTTCTCTAGGGCCATCTGAATGGCGACCAGTTTTCTATCTACTATACAATAGTATTTCTCTGCAGATGATAAGCTGCAGGTAACCATCATACTGGAAGAACCCTTCTGAGTAAGGACAGCTCTGGCTCCTACGGAGGATGCGTCCACTTCTAGAACTGTCTGGAAGAGTCTGAGTGCTGAAGAATCAAGGCAGAAAAAAAGGACTGCTTGAGGGACAGAAGTGAGAAATTAATTACTGGTAATACATGGCAAAGTCTAACAACTGTTAGATGGCTCTCAGGCCTGTCGGACGAGGCCAATCCAGAACCACAGTCAGCTTTTTTTTTGGTCTATCTGAATAACATAATCAGAAATTATATAACTCAGGAAGGGATGTTCTGTTGTAAAGGCACATCTCAAACTTTAGTAAATAAAATCTGTTCTACCAAAGGTGATGGAGGACTGTATGGACATGTTTTAAATATGTAGTCAGATTTGGTGAACCTACCAAGATATCATCCAGGTAAACCATGACACAGGTAATCAGCAGGTCATGGGAAAAATTCTTAACAAATTCTTGGAAGGCAGCAGAAACATTGCACAGGCCAAAGAACATAACAAGGTTCACATAATGGCTGTAACAGGTGGTCTTCCACAATTTTCCCTCTCATATATGGATCAAGCTATAAACCCCTTTGAGATCCAACACTGAACACTCTGACGTTCTTCACCTTATTCAGACCACGTTAATCAATATATGGCTACATGCACACAACCGTGGAGTGTTTTGCGATCCACAAATCGCGGATCCGCAAAACACGGATGGCCTTTAATATAACTGCCTATTCTTGTCCGCAAAGCGCGGACAATAATAGGACAGGTAGTATTTTTTTTGCGGGGCCACGAAATGGAGCAACGGATGCAGACAGCACACGGAGTGCTGTCCGCATCTTTTGCGGCCCCATTGAAGTGAATGGGTCCGCACCCGAGGCGCAAAAACTGCGGCTTGGATGCGGACCTGAGCTACGGTCGTGTGCATGAGGCCTATGGCTGAAGAGAAGTATCTAGATCCGCAGGAAAGGAGGACTTCCGGATTAATCCTTTTTCAAGGTTCTCCTCAACATAATGAGAAATGGTCTTAGTCTCAGACAGAGACAGTGGGTAGACACAGCCATATGGTAGAGTGGTTCCAGGCATAAAGTCGATGGGAAATTTTTAAGGCTGTTGTGGCAGAAGAGTCTCAACCTTTTTGTTGAACACATATGAGTAGCTGGCATGAGAGGGAGGCACACCTTGCAAACTGGGCACAATCTGTCTGTTGTCCCAGTTGATTAAAGGTGCATGAAGGCAGAGCAATGGTAACCCCAACAGCAGGGGAATTATAGATTCAGGCAGAACGTAGAATGAGGTCTTCTCATAGTTAAGAAGTCCCACCTAGAGATCCATGGCCACAGTGGCATACTGAATGTGTTCTATAAGAGGTACTCTGTTAACTGGCGCCACCAGAAAAGATTTCTCCAGGCACACAGTATACGGTGCCAGGTCAAAAAGGCCTAATGCAGGAAGTTACTTTCCGAACTGGAATCCAAGAAGGCCTGTTCAGTAAACCGAATGTCACAGTATGACAAGGTCAGGGGAACGGTTAATTTTGGAGATAGAGTACCTTTACAAGGTCATCTCTCCAATCAGCCCTAGTCACTGGAATTTCCCAGTGTAGTGGCCTTTGCCACCACAGTACAAATGCAAATTGTTACTATGTCTGGGTTGACACTCCTTCTCAGATAGTTTGACTTTTATAGGTTTCAGAGCAGAAGTCGAAGGAACAAGGGTACGGGAATTGGACTGCCTTTCACATTCAGTGGACTGATGTTCTCTTTTACTGAAAACATCCTATCCACTCTTGCTCTGCATAGGAGTCCCGTGTCTGGCTCCATATATGGCTATTTCCATATATAGAGTGATCGTTTACAGTGTGGTAAAATCTTTGGAACAGTTTTATTTATCCAAGCTATTCTGAGATTGTTTTCTCGTGACACATTGTACTTCATGACAGTCATAGATTTAAGTCAATATATTTCACCTTTATTTATGAAAAAATCCCAAATTTACCAAATATTTAGAAAAATTAGCAATTTTCAAAATTTCAGTTTCTCTGCTTTTAAAACAGAAAGTGATACCTCAAAATATTTATTACTTAACATTTCCCATATGTCTACTTTATGTTTGCATCATTTTGAAATGTCATTTTGTTTTTTTTAGGACGTTAGAAGGCTTGGAAGTTTAGAAGCAATTCTTCAAATTTTTAAGAAAATTTCCAAAACCCACTTTTTAAGGACCAGTTCAGGTCTGAAGTCACTTTGCGTGGCTTACATAGAGGAAACCCCCCATAAATTACCCCATTGTAGAAACTAAACCCCTCAAGTTACTCAAAACTGATTTTACAAACTTTGTTAACCCTTTAGGTGTTCCACAAGAATTAAAGGAAAATGGAGATTACATTTCTAAATGTCACTTTTTTGGCAGATTTTCCATTTGAATACATTTTATTTTTTACAAGATTCATCTGACAGGGTAGATCATGTGCTATTTTTTTTTATAGAGCAGGTTGTTACGGACACAATGATATCAAATATGTCTACTTTCTTTGTTTGTTTCAGTTTTACATAATAAAGCATTTTTGAAAAAAATTATGTTTTTGTGTTTCCATTTTCTGAACGCCATATTTTTTTACATTTTGTGCCAATTGTCTTGTGCAGAGGCTCGTTTTTTTGCAGAAAGAGTTGAGGTTTTTATTGGTACCATTTTTGGGTACATAGGATTTTTTGATCATTCATTATTACACTTTATGGGGCAAGGCGACCAAAAAATTGGTTGTTTTGGAACAGTTTTTATTTATTTATTTTTACAGCGTTTATCTGAGGGGTTAGGTCATGTGACAGTTTTATAGAGCAGATCATTACGGACGTGGCAATACCTAATATGTATACTTTTTCTTATTTATTTGTTTTACACAATAATAGCATTTTTGAAAAAAAAAAAAAAGATATTTTAGTGTCTCCATAGTCTGAGGGCCATAGCTTTTTTATATTTTGGGCGATTGTCTTAAGTAGGGTATCATTTTTTGCGGGATGAGGTGACGGTTTGGTACTATTTTGAGGGGCATATACCTTTTTGATCGCTTGGTGTTGCACTTTTTGTGATTTAAGGTGCCGAAAATGGCTTTTTTGGCACGGTTTAAATTTTTTTTTTTACGATGTTCACCTGAGGGGTCATGTGATATTTTTATCGAGCATGTTGTTACGGACGCGGCGATACCTAATATGTACACTTTTATTTATTTATTTCACTTTAACACAATAATAGCATATTTGAAATAAAAAAAATATGTTTTAGTGTCTCCATATTCTTGTAAAAATCTTTTAATTACATTTTTTTCATTTTAAACGCATCACAATCACAACATTTAGATAGGAAGAATGAAAGAAAGGTCATTCTTCCAAGCAATTAGTGTCTCCATATTTTGAGCGCTATAGTATTTTTTATTTTTTGAGCGATTTTCTTATGTAGGGTCTCATTTTTTGCGGGGTGAGGTTACGGTTTTATTGGTACCATTTTGTTTGACATACGCCTTTTTGATCGTTCGGTGTTGCACTTTTTGTTATGTAAGGTGACAAAAATGGCTTTTTTGACAGTTTTTATTTTTATTTTTTATGGTGTTTATCGGACAGGGTGAATCATGTGATATATTTATAAAGCCGGTCGTTACGGACGCGGTGATACCTAATATGTTTAGTTTTTCTTTTCTTTTAATTTTTTTATAGGAAAAGGCAATTTATTTTATTTTTAATTTACATTTTTATTTATTTATTTTTACTTTTAGAAGATCCAGTGGGGCTGATGGCTGTACTATACTTTGCAATGCTCTTGCATTACAAAGTATAGTACTATCAGATTTCCTGAAGATGGCAACACCGGACGCCTTTGCAAAGCGTCTGGTTGCCATGGCAACCGCAGCGAGGCAGCCCCGATGGTTGAGAGAGGGAGCCCCCTCCCTCTATTTAAAGCAGAATGTCAGCATAGAGCTGACACTCGCTGCTGATGGCGGCGGCTCCGTTCAGCAGGTGGACCGCATCGGGGCAAAGATGGGGGGGGGACTGCATCAGGCGCACAGTTGGGGGCCGGATACATGGGGGGGCACATCAGGGGCAGGCGGGGACAGATGGCGGGAACGGAGAGGCAGGGCTCACAGGGGGGGGGTTGGAGGCACACAGGGGGGGGCACAGATGGGGCCCACAGATCGGGGGACACTAGGACACATTACCTGATTTCAAGCTCTGATCTGCAGAGTGCAGATCAGAGCCTGGAATAGGCACTTTTACACTGCCGCGATCCGATTGGTTAGTCTGCAAAGACTAACGAATCGGATCGATTGCCGGCAAGGGACCACTCTGATTGGTCCCTTGCCGGCATTACTGAACTGTATGCTGTCCGTGACAGCAGCAGGTCAGGGGCAGAAGCTTTTATCCAAGCGTTTTGAAGCGCATGGATTAAAAAGCTGCCATAACGTCTATACACGTGCTAGCTGCACGGGGTATGTGCAGATAGGACGTATATAGCCGTATGGCAGTTGGGAAGGGTTAATTTTTGATAGCTCCTTTGGAAAATTAAAGGTGGAATCTGATTGATTCCTACTTTACACCAGTTTGATAAATGACCCCAACTTTGTTTATATATAAATAATAAACTTCTGTTATTTTCTCAGGATTCAAACCCACAAATTGATAACCAACACCTTACCACTGTACTATAGGGCACACCATTAACCACCTCCGGACCGCCTAACGCAGGATCGCGTTCCGGAGGTGGCAGCCCTGCGCACAGTCACGCATATATGCGTCATCTCGCGAGACGCGAGACTTCCTGTGAACGCGCGCACACAGGCGCGCGCGCTCACAGGAACGGAAGGTAAGAGAGTTGATCTACAGCCTGCCAGCGGCGATCGTTCGCTGGCAGGCTGGAGATGTGTTTTTTTTAACCCCTAACAGGTATATTAGACGCTGTTTTGATAACAGCGTCTAATATACCTGCTACCTGGTCCTCTGGTGGTCCCCTTTGTTTGGATCGACCACCAGAGGACACAGGTAGCTCAGTAAAGTAGCACCAAGCACCACTACACTACACTACACCCCCCCCCCCGTCACTTATTAACCCCTTATTAGCCCCTGATCACCCCTAATCACCCCTGATCACCCCATATAGACTCCCTGATCACCCCCCTGTCATTGATTACCCCCCTGTCATTGATTACCCCCCTGTAAAGCTCCATTCAGACGTCCGCATGATTTTTACGGATGCACTGATAGATGGATCGGATCCGCAAAACGCATCCGGACGTCTGAATGAAGCCTTACAGGGGCATGATCAATGACTGTGGTGATCACCCCATATAGACTCCCTGATCACCCCCCTGTAAAGCTCCATTCAGATGTCCGCATGATTTTTACGGATGCACTGATACATGGATCGGATCCGCAAAACGCATCCGGTCGTCTGAATGAAGCCTTACAGGGGCATGATCAATGACTGTGGTGATCACCCCCCTGTCATTGATTACCCCCCTGTAAAGCTCCATTCAGATGTCCGCATGATTTTTACGGATGCACTGATAGATGGATCGGATCCGCAAAACGCATCCGGACGTCTGAATGAAGCCTTACAGGGGCATGATCAATGACTGTGGTGATCACCCCACATAGACTCCCTGATCACCCCCCTGTCATTGATTACCCCCCTGTCATTGATTACCCCCCTGTAAAGCTCCATTCAGACGTCCGCATGATTTTTACGGATGCACTGATAGATGGATCGGATCCGCAAAACGCATCCGGACGTCTGAATGAAGCCTTACAGGGGCGTGATCAATGACTGTGGTGATCACCCCATATAGACTCCCTGATCACCCCCCTGTCATTGATTACCCCCCTGTAAAGCTCCATTCAGACGTCCGCATGATTTTTACGGATGCACTGATAGATGGATCGGATCCGCAAAACGCATCCGGACGTCTGAATGAAGCCTTACAGGGGCATGATCAATGACTGTGGTGATCACCCCATATAGACTCCCTGATCACCCCCCTGTCATTGATTACCCCCCTGTCATTGATTACCCCCCTGTCATTGATTACCCCCCTGTAAAGCTCCATTCAGATGTCCGCATGATTTTTACGGATGCACTGATAGATGGATCGGATCCGCAAAACGCATCCGGACGTCTGAATGAAGCCTTACACGGGCGTGATCAATGACTGTGGTGATCACCCCATATAGACTCCCTGATCACCCCCCTGTCATTGATCACCCCCCTGTCATTGATCAACCCCCCTGTCATTGATCAACCCCCCTGTCATTGATCACCCCTCTGTAAGGCTCCATTCAGATATTTTTTTGGCCCAAGTTAGCGGAATTTATTTTTTTTTTTCTTACAAAGTCTCATATTCCACTAACTTGTGTCAAAAAATAAAATCTCACATGAACTCACCATACCCCTCACGGAATCCAAATGCGTAAAATTTTTTAGACATTTATATTCCAGACTTCTTCTCACGCTTTAGGGCCCCTAGAATGCCAGGGCAGTATAAATACCCCACATGTGACCCCATTTCGGAAAGAAGACACCCCCAGGTATTCCGTGAGGGGCATATTGAGTCCATGAAAGATTGAAATTTTTGTCCCAAGTTAGCGGAACGGGAGACTTTGTGAGAAAAAAATTAAAAATATCAATTTCCGCTAACTTGTGCCAAAAAAAAAAAATTTCTATGAACTCGCCATGCCCCTCATTGAATACCTTGGGGTGTCTTCTTTCCAAAATGGGGTCACATGTGGGGTATTTATACTGCCCTGGCATTCTAGGGGCCCCAAAGCGTGAGAAGAAGTCTGGTATCCAAATGTCTAAAAATGCCCTCCTAAAAGGAATTTGGGCACCTTTGCGCATCTAGGCTGCAAAAAAGTGTCACACATCTGGTATCGCCGTACTCAGGAGAATTTGGGGAATGTGTTTTGGGGTGTCATTTTACATATACCCATGCTGGGTGAGAGAAATATCTTGGTCAAATGCCAACTTTGTATAAAAAAATGGGAAAAGTTGTCTTTTGCCAAGATATTTCTCTCACCCAGCATGGGTATATGTAAAATGACACCACAAAACACATTCCCCAACTTCTCCTGAATACGGCGATACCACATGTGTGACACTTTTTTGCAGCCTAGGTGGGCAAAGGGGCCCATATTCCAAAGAGCACCTTTAGGATTTCACAGGTCATTTACCTACTTACCACACATTAGGGCCCCTGGAAAATGCCAGGGCAGTATAACTACCCCACAAGTGACCCCATTTTGGAAAGAAGACACCCCAAGGTATTCCGTGAGGGGCATGGCGAGTTCCTAGAATTTTTTATTTTTTGTCACAAGTTAGTGGAAAATGCTTATTTTTTTTTATTATTTTTTTTCATACAAAGTCTCATATTCCACTAACTTGTGACAAAAAATAAAAAGTTCCATGAACTCACTATGCCCATCAGCGAATACCTTGGGGTCTCTTCTTTCCAAAATGGGGTCACTTGTGGGGTAGTTATACTGCCCTGGCATTCTAGGGGCCCAAATGTGTGGTAAGGAGTTTGAAATCAAATTCTGTAAAAAATGACCTGTGAAATCCGAAAGGTGCTCTTTTGAATATGGGCCCCTTTGCCCACCTAGGCTGCAAAAAAGTGTCACACATCTGGTATCTCCGTAATCGGGAGAAGTTGGGGAATGTGTTTTGGGGTGTCATTTTACATATACCCATGCTGGGTGAGAGAAATATCTTGGCAAAAGACAACTTTTCCCATTTTTTTATACAAAGTTGGCATTTGACCAAGATATTTATCTCACCCAGCATGGGTATATGTAAAAAGACACCCCAAAACACATTCCTCAACTTCTCCTGAATACAGAGATACCAGATGTGTGACACTTTTTTGCAGCCTAGGTGGGCAAAGGGGCCCACATTCCAAAGAGCACCTTTCGGATTTCACAGGTCATTTACCTACTTACCTCACATTTGGGCCCCTAGAATGCCAGGGCAGTATAACTACCCCACAAGTGACCCCATTTTGGAAAGAAGAGACCCCAAGGTATTCGCTGATGGGCATAGTGAGTTCATGGAAGTTTTTATTTTTTGTCACAAGTTTGTGGAATATGAGACTTTGTATGAAAAAAAAAAAAAAATCATCATTTTCCATTAACTTGTGACAAAAAATAAAAAATTCTAGGAACTCGCCATGCCCCTCACGGAATACCTTGGGGTGTCTTCTTTCCAAAATGGGGTCACTTGTGGGGTAGTTATACTGCCCTGGTATTCTAGGGGCCCAAATGTGTGGTAAGGAGTTTGAAATCAAATTCAGGAAAAAATGAGGAGTGAAATCCGAAAGGTGCTCTTTGGAATATGGGCCCCTTTGCCCACCTAGGCTGCAAAAAAGTGTCACACATCTGGTATCCCCGTACTCAGGAGAAGTTGAGTAATGTGTTTTGGGGTGTCTTTTTACATATACCCATGCTGGGTGAGATAAATATCTTGGTCAAATGACAACTTTGTATAAAAAAATGGGAAAAGTTGTCTTTTGCCAAGATATTTCTCTCACCCAGCATGGGTATATATAAAATGACACCCCAAAACACATTCCCCACCTTCTCCTGAGTACGGAGATACCAGATGTGTGACACTTTTTTGCAGCCTAGGTGGGCAAAGGGGCCCAAATTCCAAAGAGCACCTTTCGGATTTCACAGGTCATTTTTTACAGAATTTGATTTCAAACTCCTTACCACACATTTGGGCCCCTAGAATGCCAGGGCAGTATAACTACCCCACAAGTGACCCCATTTTGGAAAGAAGAGACCCCAAGGTATTCGCTGATGGGCATAGTGAGTTCATAGAACTTTTTATTTTTTGTCACAAGTTAGTGGAATATGAGACTTTGTAAGAAAAAAAAAAAAAAAAAATCATCATTTTCCGCTAACTTGTGACAAAAAATAAAAAGTTCTATGAACTCACTATGCCCATCAGCGAATACCTTAGGGTGTGTACTTTCAGAAATGGGGTCATTTGTGGGGTGTTTGTACTGTCTGGGCATTGTAGAACCTCAGGAAACATGACAGGTGCTCAGAAAGTCAGAGCTGCTTCAAAAAGCGGAAATTCACATTTTTGTACCATAGTTTGTAAACGCTATAACTTTTACCCAAACCATTTTTTTTTTACCCAAACATTTTTTTTTTATCAAAGACATGTAGAACTATAAATTTAGAGCAAAATTTCTATATGGATGTCGTTTTTTTTGCAAAATTTTACAACTGAAAGTGAAAAATGTCATTTTTTTGCAAAAAAATCGTTAAATTTCGATTAATAACAAAAAAAGTAAAAATGTCAGCAGCAATGAAATACCACCAAATGAAAGCTCTATTAGTGAGAAGAAAAGGAGGTAAAATTCATTTGGGTGGTAAGTTGCATGACCGAGCAATAAACGGTGAAAGTAGTGTAGGTCAGAAGTGTAAAAAGTGGCCTGGTCTTTCAGGGTGTTTAAGCACTGGGGGCTGAGGTGGTTAATATCGAAAATAATTTCTCTAACTAAAAACCTTCATTAGTACTGCTGTATAATGCTCTACACACCAGAACATTTAGTTAGAAAAACTCCACTAGCTAGATGTAGTGTGCTCTGTAGCGCACCTAGTAAGTCAGCAGTCTTCTTGTACAAAACTCATGAGTTCTAAATCCCAGGGTAGCAGTAAAAGTTTGATCTGTTTAGTAATCACACAATTGTAATGGAGGAAAATAAAGTACATATTTATTGGTATTTATTTTGCTCAATTACATTTTTGTGATTACTAAATAAATTAGGCTTTTGCTGTTATCCTAGTATACAGATATAATACAAGTGCATTGTACAGGAATACTGGTAAATGTTTTAAGCTACAGAAATTCCTTTCACACAAAGCTGTCAAACCTGTGGCTCAGCTTGTATGGCTTATGCCTCTGATACAGAAGGTCACTGGTTCAATACCTGCCAGTGAAAATGTGGATAAAAGGGGAAGGAAAGTTTTTAAATACACAGGGGTGTTCTCAATCATTATAATGCTCAAGGCCCTTGTTATATGGGGGAATGACTTAACTCATTCCCGACCTCCGCCATTTATGTACAGTCTATGGGACCAGCGATCAAACAATCACATTTTAGACTCCCCTAGGGTGACTTAAGTGAAAAAAAGTTTCAAAAAATCAAAATAAATAAAAATGTATAGAAATTAAAGTTGGCCCCTTTCCCCATATTAGTAACAAAACTAAACAATAAAAAAATGAAGATTATTGTCATTGTTGCCCGTACTATTAAAATATAAATGTATTTATTCCGTATGGTGAACTCCACAATAGAAAAAAAAATATTAAATGCGGATGAAAAAAATTATTAAAAAGGCATATTCCAAAATGGTATCAATAAAAACTACAGATCGCCCCGCAAAACCTGCCTATTTGACTTGGCCACAACTTTTGCTAGTTTGGCTCCGCCTTCAAGATAGGGCCACTTCTGTGATTTTTTCCAGGACTACTTTGAGTTCGCAAGCCGCCCCTGCTTGTGAGGTCTCCCTGAGATGTTCTCTAAGGCCTCATGCACACGGCCGTTGTTTTGGTCCGCATCCGAGCCGCAGTTTTGGAGGCTCGGATGCGGACCCATTGACTCCGCGTGCTGTCCGCATCCGTTGCTCTGTTCTGTGGTCCACAAAAAAAATATAACCTGTCCTATTCTTGTCCACGTTTTGCGGACAAGAATAGGCAGTTATATTAATGGCTGTCCGTGCCGTTCCGCAAATTGCAGAACGCACACGGACGCCATCCATGTTTTGCAGATCAGCAATTTACAGACGGCAAAACACACAATGGTCGTGTGCACATAGCCTAAAACAAAGATCCATGAGGGTAGCCAGAGAAATAAGATCATCCAGGCTAGAAGGTATATCCTGACCTGCCAGCTCATCCTTAATGCTCCCTGACAGTCCCTCCCAGAAAGTAACCACAAAGGCCTCATAATTCCATGGCAGTTCAGAATTATATTACATACTGTTCCACATTGAGGTTACCCTGGCGGAAGCGTAGAAGAGAAGAGGCTGCTGAGGCCTCAAAGACTTTGCAGAAGGTAGTTAGAAAGTCTCATAGAATGCAGGTCAGTGGGTCACTCATTTCTCAGAAGGGAGTGGCTCAGGCTAAGGCCTCTATGGACAGAAGGGACACCAGGAAGGCTATCTTTGAGAGGTTTGTGGGGAACTGATGAGCCTATAACTAGAAGTGAATGGTGAATTGGTTGAGAAACCCACGGCAAGACTTGGGATCACCCTCATATCATGGCGGCAGAAGCAGATAGATCCACTGGGGACGGAAGCTGGCTGTAGTTCCGGTACAGATGTTGCAGCCTGATGGTATTGAGATTAGTGGCGTTGCTACAGGGGGGAGAGGGGGGGCAATTTCCCCCCCTATGTTATTCTTTGCCCCCCCCCCCCGCTGATTCCCCCCAAAGCAGGCCGGTGAATACTAATGAGCGCTTCCATTATAGAAGCACTCATTAGTACCGAAGGACCAGGAAGCGGTAAACGCTCAGTACTTACCACTTCCTGGTCCTCGGCTGTTGGCTGTGCAGGGCTGCGCACAGCGTAAGGGCGGTCTGTGACCTCACGCTGTGTGTGCCAGTTCAGAGCACAGTCGACTGAGGAGAGAGAAAATTGCAGGTGGCGTCCAGGAGCAGGAGAGGTAAGTGTTTTTTTATTTTATAAAAAATGTGGCTGCTGGGGGCATAATAGGGGCTAATCATGAGAGGCATAATGGGGGCTAATTGGAGGCATATGGGGGCTAATTAGAGGCATATGAGGGCTAATGAGGCATATGGGGGCTAATGAGGCATATGGGGGCTAATTAGAGACACAATGGGGGCTAATTAGACTATTAGAGGCATATGAGGCTAATGAGGCATATGGGGGCTAATGAGGCATATGGGCACTAATAAGAGGCATATGGGTGCCAATTAGAGGCATAATGGGGGCTAATTAGAGACATAATGGGGCTAATTAGGCATATGGGAGCTAATTAGGCATATGGGGGCTAATAAGAGGCAAAATGTGGGCTAATAAGGCATAATGGCTTATAATGGGGGCTAATGAGGCATATGGGAGCTAATTAGGCATATGGGGGCTAATGAGGCATATGGGCTGATATGGGGGCTAATGAGAGGCATGGGGGCTGATATGGGGGTGATAAGAGGCATAATGGGGGCTAATAAGAGGAATAATGGGGGCTAATGAGGCATATGGGCTTATAATGGGGGCTAATGAGGCATAAAGGCTTATAATGGGGGCTAATGAGAGGCATGGGGGCTGATATGGGGGTGATGAGAGGCATAATGGGGGCTAATAAGAGGAATAATGGGGGCTAATGAGGCATATGGGCTGATATGGGGGCTAATGAGAGGCATGGGGGCTGATAAGAGGAATAATGGGGGCTAATGAGGCATAAGGGTTTATAATGGGGGCTAATGACGCATAAGGGCTTATAATGGGGGGTAATGAGAGGCATGGGGGCTGATATGGGGGTGATGAGAGGCATAATGGGGGCTAATAAGAGGAATAATGGGGGCTAATGAGGCATAAGGGCTTATAATGGGGGCTAATGAGGCATAAGGGCTGATATGGGGGCTAATGAGAGGCATGGGGGCTGATATGGGAGTGATGAGAGGCATAATGAGGGCTAAAGAGAGGCATAATAAGTGTCATCCACAGATGCCCCCATAACGGTGTGTCTTCCACAGATCCACCATAACAGTGTGCCTGCGCACTGACGAGAGACAGAAAGAAGGGGAAAGAATCCGTGGAAGCAAGCAGAGGACGGCACAGCAGACAACTGAATAGCTTATTTTGTAAGTAAATTGTTTTATTATAAATGTATCCCTGCATACCGCAATTCTCTCATATTTTGTAATCTTATTTATATATACTTATTTTGTTTTCGCCCCCCCATGGGCTCCATGGGATGAGCAAACTCGCTAGGTTGAATCTCGGCGTCCGCATGTAGTGGAGCCGTAGCTGCACTGAATACCGGAGGTTCTGAGGTGCCGCCGTGCTGTTGGTGTCCAGGGGAGGAGCCCCCCCTGTGAGCTGGTGTTTCCTGGAGTTGGGAAAGTCTGGGTTCCTTCTCTCTTCTCCGTCTCCTCCATGCCACCACCACTGGGATCAGAAGGCTTGGTGTTTGCTTTCTCTGTCCATGCATGTCTCTGCCTGTCTTCGCCTGCCTGGGTGTCACTTCCTGCCTCCAGATTCCACGGATGAGCCACCTCCTGCCTCCACTCTATTGGGGATTGGGGCTGGAAGGTTTGACTGTTTTGTCCACTGTCTTGTTACTGTTCTCAGCATCCATACATGCCATAAAGTCACCTCCTGCCTCCTGGTTACAGGACTAAGCCACATTTTTTTTATTTTTATAAACAAGCTACTTCTTCCAGGGCTTTTAAATGTGCCTCCCTGATTATATTGCTGTCAAATATATATACATATGTGCATAAGTGAATACAGTCCACCCTTTTTTTTTCTGCGATATTCCGGATGCCACTATTTAATATATGCTGGGACTGAGCGTGATTTACCACTGTTGAACTTTTTTGATCTGCATGGAAAATCTGTGTTTGGAGGACTGAAATACAATTGACCTTGGGGGGGGGGGGGGGGGGGGAGAGGAGAGAAGAAAATAGGGGGGGGGGGGAAACAAAAACAAAAAACATATATTTAGAGGAGAAAAGAAAGAAATGGCCCTTAAGCAAAATAGATATTCAGCAGAGCATTGGGGCAGAAAATACTGGAACCGGGGAAAATAGATCAATTTTTAAAGTCCCATAATGTTATTACAAAAGCAGGACAAAAGGGGATGGCTGATTTAAACTGTAAAATCCTGGAGCCAAAGCGGGTGAAGCAATGGAGGAGGACTTTCAGAATGAAGAGGTGAGGAGGGAAGAGTTAAACGATTCATCTACCGTGGAGCCTGCCCCCTTAAAGGAAATCCTGGCTACGGTAAAAAAAAAAAAAAAAAGTAGATTTAATACAGAACATCTCAATGCAGCTCGGGGTAATTGAGACAGATGTGGTTCTGATAAGGGATGATGTCACCAAGATCCGGGACAGAGTCACAACTATTGAAAAATAAGTCGGGGCTCTGGAGAGTGAGGCTAAGATAGTTAAATCTGAAACCTCTACACTGAGAATGAAGGTCAACATTCTAAAAAAGAAGGTGGTGGATCTGGAGGACAGGTCTAGGAGATGCAATTTGAGAATTTGGGGTTTACCAGAAGGCTCGGAGTAGAAAAATCTCACCGAAACGATACAGTCCCTAATCCAGGAGAAGTTTGGGAAGGAACACTTTTCTCCTGTTTCTGGTGGAAAGGGCACACCGGGTTCTGGGGGGCAAACCTATCCCTGGGAGGCAGCCACTGACACTTTTGGTCAAGATTCTGACGTCACGAGACAGAGAAATGGTTTTGAGAAGGGCAAGAGAGCGTCCTCCTATTGCATATAACGTATATATTATATTTGAAAATTGTATATATTGGAAATAGCTTGTTTTTTACCCCGAATTTCTCTAGAGAGATCGAGGAAAGGAGACACAGTTTTATGGCGGCAAAAAAACGTCTACAGGAAAAGAGTATTAGATATTAATTTGTTTATCCAGCTAAACTGTGAATCATATTCAATGGTTAAACTTATTTTTTCGACACTGTCGACACTGTTACAGACTGCTTGGACCAAAATAATATTTAAGCATTTTTTTTTAATGATTATTATTTTTTGCTCTGGTTTTCTTTTTCTATCTTAGATGTGGGTGGGGGAGAGGGGGGTGGTCTTAGGTGAGAGATCTGTGCAGCGATGTGGCAGATCAAGACGCGTGGAAGGGGAGGGTGTGGGATAGGTTGCAATCCATCTTCTAAAATGGTGGGGTTGGGGGCGGGGATTAGGAATACATCTATATTTTGGGAATTTGTTGGTTGGCTTAATGGCAGTTAGAATTTTTTACTTGGAATGTGCGAGTCCTTGGGGATAAGACTAAAAGACAGGCGGTTTTTGACCAAGTCGAGAGACACCTACCAGCGATTATTTGCTTGGTTGAGACGCACGCGACCAAGGAGTCGGTTTTGCGACTCAGTAGGGGATGGGCTGCGCAGACTTATCATTCCACCTTTAAGAGCTATTTCAGAGGAGATACAGTCTTGATCCATAAGGGTATTGATTTTTTCTTCTAGGCATCCTCTATCGATAAGCGAGGGAGGTTTGTTTTTCTTTATGGGAAACTCTCCGGAAGAACGTGTATTTTGGCCTTTGTTTATATTCCACCCCCCTTTTATTTATATGTACTAAATTGTTTATTAACTTTTGTGGAACAGTGGCCTGAATGTCCTTCGCTAGTTGTGGGGGACTTTAATTGTGTTATGAATCCAGATATAGATAGGATTACTCTGGGGAAGGAATTTTATACTCCTGCCCAAGGGTCTCCCTTTGCACGGTTTTGTTTGGAAGCAGGCTATATGGATGTATGGGGTTGGGCTGGAAAAGGGAAAAGAGCTTATTCCTGTATAAGTAAATCTGGAAATTCTATGTCTATGAGGCCAGATCGCTATCTGATCATGTACCCATATCTCTTGAATTAATCATTGGGGGTAATGATCACAAAGTAAGACCTTTGTTTAGATTGAACCGCCATTGGATTTATATAATGGATAAGGATACTCATGAATTGGTGAAACAGGAGATGGGATACTTTTGGGATAGTAATGAGAACACAGCTAGGGTACAACTGGTTTGGGACGTATTGAAGTCCTATATGAGGGGAATTTTTATAAGTAATATTTCCAATCTTAAAAAGGGATATGGTAAGAAGGAAGGGGGCTAAAAGAAGAAGCGCTAGTTGCAATGAATGAGTTTTCTGGGAACAAAACTCCAGGTAATAGGGAAAATATGCAGAATGCTAGTCAGATTTATGCAGATTTTCTTTTGGAAAAGGCCCAACAGAGACTTTTTTTTTTAGGGACAAAAATATTTTTCTGAAGCGGGGAGACCAGAGAAACTTTTGGCCAGGGTGATCTCAAATCAAGAACCAAGAATAGAGATTGGTCATCTGAGGGTATAATTATTGAAGAACAAGAGCGTATAAAGTGTCACGAGTTGGAGGTCCCAGGAGAGACCACCGCGTCGTCAAGCAATAAACGGAAATCAGGTACAGACACATAAGAGTTTATTGCACAAACAAAAACATGGAAAGCAGCACAGACAAAACTTGAGCTCTATGTACCGTCAGCACAGTGGGAGAAAACCCCCACTGCGCCACTGTCTAGTAATACTCCAGAGGGGCGTAACTAAGCAACTCCTGGTTTTCACTAGAGCCCTAGATGGTAGGGTTAGACTTAGCCGCAGAAAGTTGCCAGGGTCCACTCTGGAGCGTGACCTAGACAGTGACAGCAGGAGCGAATGGACAACAGGTACCAGAAGGTACCGACGGCACATAGGCAAACATAACAGACAGGTAAATACAAAACAGGGCAAATAATAACACAAGCAGGAGTTCATGCAAGGGAGCAGGAGTGGCAATGAGCAGAGAAGGACTTGCTCCACCAGTAGTAAACTGCATGGCCTTGTCATGCCACTCTGCTGCAAAGGCTTGCTGAACACAGACATCAGAATAAACACAAAGTGACTAAAACATAACAGGCAGAACAGATAACAGACAGACGACGTTAATGAACAAGTAGGGAAACCCACAGAGCACAGACAGACAGACAGACAGACACGGATCCCATGGGTCAGCAGCATGGGAGAGCAAGTACAAACCAGGAGGCGGACAGGACAAGACAAAACACACCAGGAGAGCTGACCCAGAACTGAGGAAACCTCAGCCTTATATACAGGTTCCATGGGTGCAGCAGAGAGACCACACCCATGGAGCAGACAGAGGATTAACTCCTAATAGGCACAGGGGAGTTAACCCATACAGAACCACAAATAATACAGAGAAACAGAACTTCAGCGAGGAGCGCCGAACGAGCAAGAACGGAAGGTCACAGCCAGAGATAGTGGCTGTGACATAAAGGGAATTTTTTTGAAGCATTTTTCTGAATTGTATAATTTAGATAAGGCTATATCAGATGAAGAGATGAATTCATATTTAGATTCCACCTCTCTCCCAGAGCTTACTGATACTCAGAGGGAGCTTCTAGATTTAGATCCTTCCTTAGAGGAGTTACCGTATTTTTCGCCCTATAAGACGGCCCATAAGACGCACCTAGGTTTTTGAGGAGGAAAATAATAAAAAATATATTTTTAACCAAAAGGTATGCTTTTGGTGGGTTTGAACTAATGGCGGTCTGTGCATGACACTATTATGGGGGATCTGTGGATGATGCACTGTTATGGGGTGGGGGATTTGTGGATGGCACTGTTATGTGGGGGATCTGTGGATGGCACTGTTATGGGGGGAGCTGTGGATGGCATTATGATGGGGGGGTCTGTGGATGGCATTATGATGGTGGGGGGAAATCTGTGGATGGCATTATGATGGTGGGGGGGGATCTGTGGATGGCATTATGATGGTTGGGGGGATCTGTGGATGGCATTATGATGGTGGGGGGGATCTGTGGATGGCATTATGATGGTGGGGGGGATCTGTGGATGGCATTATGATTGTGGGGGGATCTGTGGATGGCATTATGATGGTGGTGGGGATCTGTGGATGGCACTGTTATGGGGTAGTGGATCTGTGGATGACACTGCTATATGTGTCATCCACAGATCCCCCCCATAACAGTCCCATCCACATATCCCCTCCATCATAATGCCATCCACAGACCCCCCCATCATAATGCCATCCACAGACCCCCCCATCATAATGCCATCCACAGACCCCTCCCCATCATAATGCCATCCACAGATCCCCTCACCATCATAATGCCATCCACAGATCCCCCCCACCATCATAATGCCATCCACAGATCCCCCATCATAATGCCATCCACAGACCCCCCCCCCCCATAATTATCCCATCCATAGATCCCTAAGGAGGGGCTGTAGTAGGCGGGGAGAGCGGCGGAGCAGTGCAGGCACTGTACTCTGGCCCCACCGCTCAGTATGTACTGTATTATACCTAGTGTTAATCATAATATCTAAACTGCGCTCCCCCTGCTCTCCATCTGTACCGTACTTACCGGTTCATGTCACACTCTGTCTCCTGTAGTAAGCACTAGCAGGCAGGCCGGGCTGCAGGCGGCCGTAACTCACTGAGGTCATGTGCCTGCTCCGCCTGCTTCATTCATAAAGTAGGCGGAGCAGGCATGTGACTTCAGTGAGTTACGGCCGCCTGCAGCCCGGCCTGCCTGCTAGCGCTTACTACAGGAGACGGAGTGTGACATGTACCGGTAAGTACGGTACAGAGGGGGAGCAGGGGGAGCGCAGTTTAGATATTATGATTAACACTAGGTATAATACAGTACATACTGAGCGGCGGGCCAGAGTACAGTGCCTGCACTGCCCGCCGCTCTCCCGGCCTACTACAGACCCTCCTCACTAATACATCGCAGTCTGCGATGCTGCAGCATCGCAGACTGCGATGTAAATTGCCAGCATTTGCCCCATAAGACGCAGGGGCACTTTTCCGCCACTGTTGGGGGGGGGGGAGGAGTGCGTCTTATGGGGCGAAAAATATGGTAGTGGCTGCGCTGAAGGCTTGTTCGGGAAATTCTTCCCCTGGGTCAGATGGACTCCCATAATATTCTCCCTAGTTTACTAAGGGTGTTTTTAGGATCATTAGAGGAGGGTAACCTTCCAGAATCAACGACTGGGGCTGTAATAATATGAATATTGAAAGAAGGGAAGGACCCTTTAGATTTGGGATCATATAGGCCTATTTCTTTATTGAATACAGATATGAAGCTTCTCTCAAGAATTCTTGCTACAAGGCTATGCAAGGATATTACATCAATTATACACCCTGACCAAAATGGATTCATTCCTAATAAGAGTACTCATTATAATCTGCATCGTTTGTTTGCTAATATACAGTCCTCCAGGGGGGTCTCTTGCTCCATTCTGTCATTAGACGCCTCTAAGGCATTTGACAGGGTGGAGTGGGGATTCCTTTGGAGGGTCTTGAGAAGGATGGGATTTGCCCCTAGATTTATAAATTTGGCTAAGCTTCTTTATAAGTCCCCCAATGCAAGATTGAATATTAATGGGAGCCTGATGGAGAGCTTCTCTTAGAGTAGAGGGATGTCCACTCTCCCCATTGTTATTCAATATATATTGAGCCCCTTGCTGCAAGAGTTAGGCAGGACCCTGGGATTGAAGGGTTCGGAATATTAGGACCAGAGGACCGTATTTCTTTATATGCGGATGATGTGTTGTTTTTTTATGAATCACACTAAGACCTCACTCCCCGAACTTATTCATATAGTTAATGGCTTTGGTGCAGCTTCCGGTTTTGATATTTACTGGTCAAAGACGACGCTTATACCTGTGGATAGACCTGACTATTCTATCAAGGGTCCCCTAAAGTTGAAGATTTCTTACAATTAAATCTGATCCCACTGATAAGTAAGTTGAGGTGAAAAGTGTTTGTATGGCTTCGACTTCCCTTATCTAGAGCTGACAGAATATCCCTGGTTAAGATGGTTATATTCTCAGAAATTCCCCATTGTGGATTGAGGATAAATTCTTTAAGCAAATTGAGAGAATTATTAATGATCTGCTGTAGGGAAGAAAGCGGGTGAGGCTTAAATTGGAATATTTTTATAAGCCGATGGATCAGGGAGGACTGAACCTTCCCTATTTCAAAGGTTATTTCATAGTCTCACAGCTATGGCTCTATAACCACTGGGAGGAAAGCTTACTTTGTAGGAAATTGTTGAGGAGATCTACATATGATAATATGTTCACATTATTAGAGTCTGGGTTATTATCTAGAGTTCAACAGGATTATAGGGAATCTAGAAAGTTATTTGTCAAGTCATGGAGCACGATTAGAAGTTGGTTGGGAATAAGGGGATCTCTCCATTGTAGGCCCCTCTGGCATAATTATTATTTACAGGAGTTGAATGATTTAGCTGAAGATAAATATTGGCAAAAAAAACCAACATTCTCTATGTTGCACAAGTGGTGAATAATGGAGATATACTTCCCCTTTTGGAGTTGACACAAAGAGCACACAATTAATCTTGGTTTAGATATTTACAATTACGTTCGGCACTTTATAGTATAAAGGGGAAATTACAGATCAAAAGTGTACAAGTACAGTATCTAACGACTTGATGGGAAGTTTGGGGCAGAAGTTTAAAATTTCACAATTATATAAATTGCTATTGGAAGCACTATTTAATACTACACTTACCCCCGGACAAAAGGCCTGGGAATCTGGTTCAAGGATCCAACCAGCTGATTGGGGGAAAATAATGACTAATTTAAGATTAGTGTCACATAATTTTAATCATGTTTGGTTCAATTTAACATTATACAGTCGTGGCCAAAAGTTTTGAGAATGACACAAATATTAGTTTTCACAAAGTTTGCTGCTAAACTGCTTTTAGATCTTTGTTTCAGTTGTTTCTGTGATGTAGTGAAATATAATTACACGCACTTCATACGTTTCAAAGGCTTTTATCGACAATTACATGACATTTATGCAAAGAGTCAGTATTTTCAGTGTTGGCCCTTCTTTTTCAGGACCTCTGCAATTCGACTGGGCATGCTCTCAATCAACTTCTGGGCCAATTCCTGACTGATAGCAACCCATTCTTTCATAATCACTTCTTGGAGTTTGTCAGAATTAGTGGGTTTTTGTTTGTCCACCCGCCTCTTGAGGATTGACCACAAGTTCTCAATGGGATTAAGATCTGGGGAGTTTCCAGGCCATGGACCCAAAATGTTAACGTTTTGGTCCCCGAGCCACTTAGTTATCACTTTTGCCTTATGGCACAGTGCTCCATTGTGCTGGAAAATGCATTGTTCTTCACCAAACTGTTGTTGGATTGTTGGAAGAAGTTGCTGTTGGAGGGTGTTTTGGTACCATTCTTTATTCATGGCTGTGTTTTTGAGCAAAATTGTGAGTGAGCCCACTCCCTTGGATGAGAAGCAACCCCACACATGAATGGTCTCAGGATGCTTTACTGTTGGCATGACACAGGACTGATGGTAGCGCTCACCTTTTCTTCTCCGGACAAGCCTTTTTCCAGATGCCCCAAACAATCGGAAAGAGGCTTCATCGGAGAATATGACTTTGCCCCAGTCCTCAGCAGTCCATTCAGCATACTTTCTGCAGAAGATCAATCTGTCCCTGATGTTTTTTTGGGAGAGAAGTGGCTTCTTTGCTGCCCTTCTTGACACCAGGCCATCTTCCAAAAGTCTTTGCCTCACTATGCGTGCAGATGCGCTCACACCTGCCTGCTGCCATTCCTGAGCAAGCTCTGCACTGGTGGCACTCCGATCCCGCAGCTGAATCCTCTTTAGGAGACGATCCTGGCGCTTGCTGGACTTTCTTGGATGCCCTGAAGCCTTCTTAACAAGAATTGAACCTCTTTCCTTGAAGTTCCTGATAATCCAATAAATTGTTGATTGAGGTGCAATCTTAGTAGCCACAATATCCTTGCCTGTGAAGCCATTTTTATGCAACGCAATGATGGCTGCACGCGTTTCTTTGCAGGTCACCATGGTTAACAATGGAAGAACAAGGATTTCAAGCATCACCCTCCTTTTAACATGACAAGTCTGCCATTTTAACCCAATAAGCCTGACATAATGATCTCCAGCCTTGTGCTCGTCAACATTCTCACCTGAGTTAACAAGACGATTACTGAAATGATCTCAGCAGGTCCTTTAATGATAGCAATGAAATGCAGTGGAAAGGTTTTTTTGGGATTAATTTAATTTTCATGGCAAAGAAGGACTATGCAATTCATCTGATCACTCTTCATAACATTCTGGAGTATATGCTATTATAAAAACTTAAGCAGCAACTTTTCTAATTTCCAATATTTATGTAATTCTCAAAACTTTTGGCCACGACTGTACATAGAGTGTATGTTACACCAGTGTGGCTCAATAAATGTGGGTTGAGAAATACATCTAATTGTCCACGGTGTGATCCACTTGGAGCAGATTATTTACACATGTTCTGGTTTTGTATACAACTAACAGAATATTGGGAGGCAATACCTAAACTTATTACCCAGAAACTGAAAATAGTGATACCATATATGGTGGAATGTTGGATTCTGGGTGATACCTCCCAAATTATTTGTGATAATTATAAAAGATTCCTTTTGATTAAAATACTCTTTTTGCCAAGACTCTTAATTACGCGAAGTTGGTTCCCACAAAATACTCCTAGTGTGCATATATGGGTAAACTTGGTTAATAAGTTTAATTCTTCTTACCCCCACCCCATCGTTATCCTTTCTTCGTCTTGATTGCCGGGGTGGGGGGGGGGGGTGTGTGTGTGTGTTAGAAGACGTATTGCAAAGTAAGGGGGAGGGATCGGGGAAAACTTTGGGGTTAAAATGAGAATGTAGAAGATATGGATCTGCTGTGTTACTTGAACAGATATGGCTTGGGGCTACTCCTAAGGGCTAATTTAACTGGCCCTCCTGGTCTTCACCCTTTACCCCTGCAAAGGCTACTACCTCTTGCAGTAGTCTCGCTAACCCAACAAGAGACCTCGGTGCACATCACCTAGGGATCAGGCAAATTCGCATGTCATGGACAAACCAAGGTCAGGGCAGGAAGGGTTCATGAAATTCAATAAGTGGTTGTAGAACCACTGTGCCAACCAACCAGTTTTACTTAGGGATAGACCAAAGGGCATTATGTAGGCATGCCCCTGGTTTTTACCCTTTAACCTCTATACAGGGTTCTGGTCTTTGCTGCAGAGGAGCCACCAAGCTGCTACCCCTTTCAATAGTCCCAGTGTGGTTGGCTGCTCACCCAGGTCAGACACTGGTGTAAGGCACAGAGAGTTTAGGAAATACTCGTAGTCAGGAAACAGGCAGAGTTCAGGGCAGGCATAGTTTGTGTGTTTCCGTGAAACAAGTCCACGGTCAGGTCAAGCAATGTGTGGGCTTGGGAACTGCCTTACTCACCCCTCCTGTCTGAAGGCCAAGACCAGCTGCCCTTCCTCATCCTAACCCACAAAAGGACCCGGCTGCCAGGTATTGCTGCATCCATAATGACCTCCTCTATAAAAAAATCATATGATGTACCCTGTCAGGTGAATGCTGTAAAAAATAAATAAATAACAACAGTGCCAGAACAGCTATTTTTGGTTACCTCACCTCACAGCGATCAGAAAGTACTATGTACCCCATAGTGACACGAATGAAAATTTCGATTCATCCTGCATATCATGAGATCTCACGCAAGACCATAACCAGATAATTTTTAAATATAAGGCTCTCAGAAAATAACACAAAAACCTTGAGTTTTTTCAATAATGCTTTTATTGTGTAAAACTGAAAAAAAAAATATATATATATATTTGTTGGTATTGCCACGTCCAGATTTACCTGTTCTATAAAAATATTACATGACCTATCCAATCAGGTGAATGCTGTAAAAAATAAAAAAACTAGAATAGACATTTTTGTAATGTTTGTACTGGTACTCCAGAGGCTGTGACAAAGCAACATGGCACCTGTAAACCAATCCTTCAAAATCTGTGCTGCAAAAGCCAAAACGTTTATTTTTTTTCCTTCTGAGCCCGCCTAACAATTTAAAGGGCATGGTTTGTCTCAGATGGCAACAGCTGGGCACAACATATTGGGCACTGGAATGCCATATCTGTGAAAAACTAGCAATTTTCACTTTGCACAGTCCACTGTGCATTCATTTACGCAAAATACTCCTGGTGTCAAAATGCTCACTCCACCCTTTAATAAATACCTTAAGGGGGCAGTTTCCAAAATAGGGTTATTATTTCACCCTAGAGCAGGGGTGCACAACCTTTTTTGGTCTGGGGGCCGCATTGTCACATCGCTCTATTTCAAGGGGCTGCAAATAAAATAAAAAATGTTGATTGGCGCCAATTTGCTTAAAGAGATAGGGTTGCTTAGGGGCTTAAAGAGATTTCCCGGTAAAAATAATTTTTTAACAAGTTCCTACAGCATGACCCCTGAAACCGAAGAGTTATACTTCCCTGCCGCTCTGGTTCTCTGCAGTGCCCCCACCTTCCAGTCCCTGCGCCGTTTACACCTGGCAGTACATGGGCATAGTCACATGTATCTCTCCAGCCAATGACTAGCTTCACTGGTGATGTGGCCACAAGCAGCATGTCACTGCTGAAGCCAATCATTGACTGGAGCTGTGTATGTCACCATGCCCATGCACTGCCAGGTGTAAACAGTGAGGGGACCGGATGATGGAGGCAGTAGGGGCAGTGCAGAGAATCAGAGCGGCATAGAGCAGGTAAGTATGCATCTTGTATTTCAGGAGCCATATTGCAGGAACTTGTTAAAAAAAAAAAAAAAATTCACGGAAAAACCTGGAAAGGTGGCGACATTTCCTTCCATCCTGCCTCCTATTTCAAAATCAGTGCTTTCCTTTACTGCAGAGGATGGCGCTCACTGGTTATTACCTCCTCTTGCCCCCAGTTCCAGGTGCCATGTAATAACCAGTAAGCAATTTACCTTAGTAGCGGAGAAAGCGCTCATTGGTTAACACTTTAATGACAATGCCTGAAAAGGCCTTAATGACCAGACACTTTTTTGTGATTTGACATGGTGGTTCAAATGGCTGTGACTTTTTTAATTTGTTGGACTACCAAAACAATTTTTGCAAATTTTTTTTTACATGACACAGAGTTTTCGAATTTCTTTTTTTACTTTATTTGGGGGAGACTGTACAAAACATTTTTAAAAAGTCATTTTTTTTCAAACTATAGCTGCTTAGGCTGAGTTCACACTTATTTGATCAGTTATTTTGAACCAAAACCAGGTGCAGGTCAAAAAACATAGAACAGATGCAGATCTTTCCATTACACCTGATTTCTGTGGAGGCTTCACTACTGGTTTTGGCTCAAAATCACTGATGGAAATAACTGATCAAATAACTGTTTACTCAGCCTTAGGGCTCATGCACACAACCGTATGTATTTTGTGGTCCGCAAAAAAACGGATACGCAAGAAACTGCCCAACAGAAACACCCAACAGAAACACAGCTGATCGTGTTTCTGTCCAGCAGGACGGGGACCGCAAACCATGGCTCTGGGGGGCATGTGGCTTGTGCACCCCTGCCCTAGAGCCTCCACCATCATCAGCACAAGCAGTGTAAATCACCACATTGGACCTCAAAATATGCATGGTGCTCTTTTACTCCTCAGCCCTTTCATATGTTCAGGCAAAAGATTAGGGCCACATGTTGGGCATTTCTAAAACCAGCAAGAACAGCATAATAAGTTGGGGGCTGACTTATCACACTGGCACACGATAGGCACAAGTATTGGGCAGTTAAATGGCATATCTGTGGAAAAATGGCAATTTTCATTTTGAACCATCTGTTTGCAAAACGCCTGTGGGGTCAAAATACTCTCTACACATATTGAAGAATTCCTTGGGGAGTGTAGTTTCCAAGATGGGGGTCACTTTTTAGGGGTTTCAACTGTAGGAGTACCTCAGGGTCTCTTCAAATGACACATGGTGACAAAAACCAGTCAAACAAAATCAGCCCTACTAAAACCATATGGTGCTTAATATATTCTGATCCCTGCAGTGTGCCCACACAGCAGTTTAGGACCACAGATGGAGTGTTTCTGTAAACTGCAGAATCAGGGTAATAAATATTGAGGTTTGTGTTCCCTTTAACCCTTGCTGTGTTACAGGAAAAATGGATTAAAATGTAAAATTTGAAAAAGAAATGTTTAAATTTCACCTCCCATTTTGCTTTAATTCACTTGGAACACCTAAAAAAAATCAATTTTGAATAGTGTGAGGGGTACAGTTTCTAAAATTGGGTCATTTATGGGTAGTGACTTTGAAACTAAAGTGATCCTTAAAAAATGTTTTGAAAATTTTCTTGAAGTTTGTAAAAATAGCTTTTCAAATTCTAAGCCTTCTAATATCAACAAGTAGAAATATAGGGAATGTTAGATATAACCATTTTATGATGTATTACTATCAGTGCAGAGAAATTCAAGTTTCGAAAATTGATAATTTTTCAAAATTTGCCATAAATTTTGGATTTTCATTTTAAATAAAGGTAAAACATACCAACTAAAATTTACCACTAACATAAAGTACAACGTGTTATTATAAAACAATCTCAGAATGGCCTGGGAAAGTAAAAGCATTCGAAAGGTATTACCACATAAAGTGAGATGTCAGATTTGCTAAATTTGGCTCCGTCCTTAAGGTGAAAAATTGCTTTGTCCATTGGCTGGGGACGATTTGGGTGTGTGTGTTGGCCCTTTTAGAGCTGGTGAGTGTCACGGGGCGCCAAAGGCGCACTCTGTCTCCCATCAGCCGCAGACCTGCTGCTTAGCTTCGGGAGCAAGAATCTGTATTTGGCCTCGTTCCCAGGGCGGCTTTGCTAGCTGGAAGGCTCCCTGCTCCTAGGTCTGCCTTGAGCGCCGAGCTGATCACTCGGTGCTCGACTTGTCTGTCATGTGACGCTGGCCACGTCACATGACCCTCAGACCCCACTATAAATACAGGCAGCCTGCTGGCCACAGGTTGCCTGTTAATTCTAGGTTCCTGGCTATTTGTTGGACTACTGAATACTACCTGATCCTGTTCCCTAACTATCCTTTGCCTGCTCCTCCTGTACTGCGCATCTCTCCTGGTATCCTGACCCCGTCTTCCACCTGACAATTCTTTGCGGACTCCTTTTGTACTTCGTTTCTCTCCTGGTATTTGACCTCGGCTTTTCCTGACTATTCTCTGCTCATTCCTTAGTACTGCGTAGCTCTCTAGGTATTGACCCGGTCCGTTCACATTCCGTTATTTGTCTTGTCTGTCTTCCCAGCACGTATCCTAAGTTAGGGACTGCCGTCTAGTTGTCCCCTGTCATTAGGACTTGCGAGGCAAGTAGGCAGGACCAGGGGTGAGGGTGGAGCGCAGTGGTCACTATCCTCCCCCCTGTGTGTAGTGTACGTGACCGTCACAGATTAACAGGCCATAACCTAACCACTGTATCATGAATACTCTGGTGACCCTGACTGACCATGTCTCTAACCTGACGCAGATTGTGCAGGAGTTAGGGGAGAAACTCTGTTCTTTTGAGCTAGGACAAGGTACTTCCATCCCTCAGGCCTCCAGTCTGCATTTAGAGCCCCAGATTAAGCTTCCTGAGCCCTTTTCTGGAGATCGGAAGAAGTTTCTTTCCTTTAAAGAAAATTGTAAACTTTTCTTCCGTTTGCGCCCCGTATCCTCTGGCCCAGAGAGTCAACGCGTGGGCATTGTCATTTCCCGGTTACAGGGCGATTCCCAGGACTGGGCATTTTCTTTACCTGCTGACGCCAGTTGTTTAACATCAGTGGAGTTTTTTTTTTCAGGCCCTGGGTACCCTGTATTATGAACCAGACATGACACTGGTAGCCGAGACTGCTCTAAAGGTTCTGGTTCAGGGCGATCTACCTGCGGAGGAGTATTGCACCCAATTCAGAAGGTGGTGTGTTCCCTCAGGATGGAATGAACCATATCTGTGAAAAACTAGCAATTTTCACTTTGCACAGTCCACTGTGCATTCATTTACGCAAAATACTCCTGGTGTCAAAATGCTCACTCCACCCTTTAATAAATACCTTAAGGGGGCAGTTTCCAAAATAGGGTTATTATTTCACCCTAGAGCAGGGGTGCACAACCTTTTTTGGTCTGGGGGCCGCATTGTCACATCGCTCTATTTCAAGGGGCTGCAAATAAAATAAAAAATGTTGATTGGCGCCAATTTGCTTAAAGAGATAGGGTTGCTTAGGGGCTTAAAGAGATTTCCCGGTAAAAATAATTTTTTAACAAGTTCCTACAGCATGACCCCTGAAACCGAAGAGTTATACTTCCCTGCCGCTCTGGTTCTCTGCAGTGCCCCCACCTTCCAGTCCCTGCGCCGTTTACACCTGGCAGTACATGGGCATAGTCACATGTATCTCTCCAGCCAATGACTAGCTTCACTGGTGATGTGGCCACAAGCAGCATGTCACTGCTGAAGCCAATCATTGACTGGAGCTGTGTATGTCACCATGCCCATGCACTGCCAGGTGTAAACAGTGAGGGGACCGGATGATGGAGGCAGTAGGGGCAGTGCAGAGAATCAGAGCGGCATAGAGCAGGTAAGTATGCATCTTGTATTTCAGGAGCCATATTGCAGGAACTTGTTAAAAAAAAAAAAAAAATTCACGGAAAAACCTGGAAAGGTGGCGACATTTCCTTCCATCCTGCCTCCTATTTCAAAATCAGTGCTTTCCTTTACTGCAGAGGATGGCGCTCACTGGTTATTACCTCCTCTTGCCCCCAGTTCCAGGTGCCATGTAATAACCAGTAAGCAATTTACCTTAGTAGCGGAGAAAGCGCTCATTGGTTAACACTTTAATGACAATGCCTGAAAAGGCCTTAATGACCAGACACTTTTTTGTGATTTGACATGGTGGTTCAAATGGCTGTGACTTTTTTAATTTGTTGGACTACCAAAACAATTTTTGCAAATTTTTTTTTACATGACACAGAGTTTTCGAATTTCTTTTTTTACTTTATTTGGGGGAGACTGTACAAAACATTTTTAAAAAGTCATTTTTTTTCAAACTATAGCTGCTTAGGCTGAGTTCACACTTATTTGATCAGTTATTTTGAACCAAAACCAGGTGCAGGTCAAAAAACATAGAACAGATGCAGATCTTTCCATTACACCTGATTTCTGTGGAGGCTTCACTACTGGTTTTGGCTCAAAATCACTGATGGAAATAACTGATCAAATAACTGTTTACTCAGCCTTAGGGCTCATGCACACAACCGTATGTATTTTGTGGTCCGCAAAAAAACGGATACGCAAGAAACTGCCCAACAGAAACACCCAACAGAAACACAGCTGATCGTGTTTCTCTCCAGCAGGACGGGGACCGCAAACCATGGCTCTGGGGGGCATGTGGCTTGTGCACCCCTGCCCTAGAGCCTCCACCATCATCAGCACAAGCAGTGTAAATCACCACATTGGACCTCAAAATATGCATGGTGCTCTTTTACTCCTCAGCCCTTTCATATGTTCAGGCAAAAGATTAGGGCCACATGTTGGGCATTTCTAAAACCAGCAAGAACAGCATAATAAGTTGGGGGCTGACTTATCACACTGGCACACGATAGGCACAAGTATTGGGCAGTTAAATGGCATATCTGTGGAAAAATGGCAATTTTCATTTTGAACCATCTGTTTGCAAAACGCCTGTGGGGTCAAAATACTCTCTACACATATTGAAGAATTCCTTGGGGAGTGTAGTTTCCAAGATGGGGGTCACTTTTTAGGGGTTTCAACTGTAGGAGTACCTCAGGGTCTCTTCAAATGACACATGGTGACAAAAACCAGTCAAACAAAATCAGCCCTACTAAAACCATATGGTGCTTAATATATTCTGATCCCTGCAGTGTGCCCACACAGCAGTTTAGGACCACAGATGGAGTGTTTCTGTAAACTGCAGAATCAGGGTAATAAATATTGAGGTTTGTGTTCCCTTTAACCCTTGCTGTGTTACAGGAAAAATGGATTAAAATGTAAAATTTGAAAAAGAAATGTTTAAATTTCACCTCCCATTTTGCTTTAATTCACTTGGAACACCTAAAAAAATCAATTTTGAATAGTGTGAGGGGTACAGTTTCTAAAATTGGGTCATTTATGGGTAGTGACTTTGAAACTAAAGTGATCCTTAAAAAATGTTTTGAAAATTTTCTTGAAGTTTGTAAAAATAGCTTTTCAAATTCTAAGCCTTCTAATATCAACAAGTAGAAATATAGGGAATGTTAGATATAACCATTTTATGATGTATTACTATCAGTGCAGAGAAATTCAAGTTTCGAAAATTGATAATTTTTCAAAATTTGCCATAAATTTTGGATTTTCATTTTAAATAAAGGTAAAACATACCAACTAAAATTTACCACTAACATAAAGTACAACGTGTTATTATAAAACAATCTCAGAATGGCCTGGGAAAGTAAAAGCATTCGAAAGGTATTACCACATAAAGTGAGATGTCAGATTTGCTAAATTTGGCTCCGTCCTTAAGGTGAAAAATTGCTTTGTCCATTGGCTGGGGACGATTTGGGTGTGTGTGTTGGCCCTTTTAGAGCTGGTGAGTGTCACGGGGCGCCAAAGGCGCACTCTGTCTCCCATCAGCCGCAGACCTGCTGCTTAGCTTCGGGAGCAAGAATCTGTATTTGGCCTCGTTCCCAGGGCGGCTTTGCTAGCTGGAAGGCTCCCTGCTCCTAGGTCTGCCTTGAGCGCCGAGCTGATCACTCGGTGCTCGACTTGTCTGTCATGTGACGCTGGCCACGTCACATGACCCTCAGACCCCACTATAAATACAGGCAGCCTGCTGGCCACAGGTTGCCTGTTAATTCTAGGTTCCTGGCTATTTGTTGGACTACTGAATACTACCTGATCCTGTTCCCTAACTATCCTTTGCCTGCTCCTCCTGTACTGCGCATCTCTCCTGGTATCCTGACCCCGTCTTCCACCTGACAATTCTTTGCGGACTCCTTTTGTACTTCGTTTCTCTCCTGGTATTTGACCTCGGCTTTTCCTGACTATTCTCTGCTCATTCCTTAGTACTGCGTAGCTCTCTAGGTATTGACCCGGTCCGTTCACATTCCGTTATTTGTCTTGTCTGTCTTCCCAGCACGTATCCTAAGTTAGGGACTGCCGTCTAGTTGTCCCCTGTCATTAGGACTTGCGAGGCAAGTAGGCAGGACCAGGGGTGAGGGTGGAGCGCAGTGGTCACTATCCTCCCCCCTGTGTGTAGTGTACGTGACCGTCACAGATTAACAGGCCATAACCTAACCACTGTATCATGAATACTCTGGTGACCCTGACTGACCATGTCTCTAACCTGACGCAGATTGTGCAGGAGTTAGGGGAGAAACTCTGTTCTTTTGAGCTAGGACAAGGTACTTCCATCCCTCAGGCCTCCAGTCTGCATTTAGAGCCCCAGATTAAGCTTCCTGAGCCCTTTTCTGGAGATCGGAAGAAGTTTCTTTCCTTTAAAGAAAATTGTAAACTTTTCTTCCGTTTGCGCCCCGTATCCTCTGGCCCAGAGAGTCAACGCGTGGGCATTGTCATTTCCCGGTTACAGGGCGATTCCCAGGACTGGGCATTTTCTTTACCTGCTGACGCCAGTTGTTTAACATCAGTGGAGTTTTTTTTTTCAGGCCCTGGGTACCCTGTATTATGAACCAGACATGACACTGGTAGCCGAGACTGCTCTAAAGGTTCTGGTTCAGGGCGATCTACCTGCGGAGGAGTATTGCACCCAATTCAGAAGGTGGTGTGTTCCCTCAGGATGGAATGAACCAGCACTTAAGAGTCAGTTCAGGTTAGGTCTGTCTGATAACTTAAAGGATCTAGTGAGTTATCAGCTTCCAGAGACTCTAGAGGAGATGATGACCCTTGTAGTCCGACTTGACCGACGAGTTAGAGAGAGACGACAGGAACGACAGTTCTCTCCTCAGATGGTGGTCCAGCCTGAGGTCTATCCCAGAAACAACGCTGAGGTCTCTACCGAAGAACCCATGCAGGTCGGCATGACTCAAGGGAATCTGCGCCGCAGACGTGGAGTATGTTTTTACTGCGGAGATCCTGACCATTGGATCAACCAGTGTCCTAAGAAGGCCCTCTCCGTTAAGTCTCCCAAGGCAAGGCAACCTAAAGACCTGGTACACCCTGATATTACGAAATGTAAGCTTTTGGTACCTATAACAATATCTCTGGGGGTTAATAAATGACCGGGTAAGACCTTTATTGACTCTGGTTCAGCGGCCAGCTTTATTGACTCTGAGTACGCCATTAGACTGGGTATTCCAATTATTTCTCTTCCTACACCTATCCATGTCATGGCTATCGACGCCACTCCCCTGGTAGGTGGTATGGTGAGGTCATGTACCTCAGAGATTTCTTTAACCGTGAGGGTGTGCCACTCTGAGAAATGTTCCCTCTTAGTCCTGGAGAACTTACCGCTCGATTTGGTACTAGGGTTACCTTGGCTCCAATTACACAACCCCACTATTGATTGGTCCAGGGGGGAGTTGGTGAAATGGGGACCTAAGTGTGACTCGTGCTTGTCTGTGGTACAAGCTGGGGTCTCAGTAGAATCTGATATATTACCCACAGTCATTAGGGAATATTCTGATGTGTTCTCATCACCTACCCCGGAGGTTTTACCACCCCATAGACCTTATGATTGCGCCATGGAGTTAGTAGAAGGTGCCAGGTTTCCTAAGGGGCGTATTTATAATCTCTCTAAGCCCGAACGCAAGGTCATGGAGGATAATATTAAGGAAAGCCTCGGTAAGGGGCACATTAGACATTCTGTCTCTCCTATGGGAGCGGGGTTTTTCTTTGTTATGAAGAAGGATGGTGGTCTTAGGCCTTGTATCGATTACCGGAAATTAAATAAGATCACTATCCAGAATAGATACTCTCTCCCATTGATTCCGGATTTATTTAACCAGGTTCTGGGGGCAACCTGGTTTTCTAAGAATGACCTGAAAGGTGCATATAATCTAATCCGAATCAAGGAGGGAGACAAATGGAAGACGGCATTCAATACTCCGGCAGGACACTTTGAATATCAGGTTATGCCTTCTGGACTCAGCAATGCCCCAGCTGTGTTCCAAAACTTTATGAATGATATTCTTAGAGAGTTTTTAGGTAAATTTGTCATTGTCTATCTTGACGACATTTTGATAATTTCTCCTGATTTCAAATCTCATATGTCACATGTTAGACAAGTATTAGAGGTGTTGAGGGAGAATCAGTTGTCCGCTAAACAAGAGAAATGTGTCTTTGGTGTACAGGAGATACTGTTTCTAGGGCATGTCCTGACCCCTCACGCCTTCAAGATGGATCCTGGTAAGGTACTAGCTATTAAGGAATGGGTAAGGCCTTCATCCTTAAAGGCCTTACAACGGTTCTTAGGTTTTGCCAATTACTACCGTAAATTTATTAAGTATTTTTCAGTAATTGCTAAACCGTTCACCGACCTTACTAAGAAAGGGGCGGATTTGGAGAACTGGTCTACTGAGGCCATTACTTCGTTTGAAACACTAAAAAAGGCATTCAGTAGCGCTCCCATTCTGATCCAGCCAGATCAGGAGAGACCTTTTATTGTGGAGGTGGATGCGTCTGAGGACGGCGCAGGAGCAGTCCTTTCACAAGGTCCTGCTTGTCTAACTAACCTTAGATCGTGTGCATTCTTTTCCAGAAAATTTTCTTCCACCGAGAGAAACTACGACATAGGGAATCGGGAGTTGCTGGCCATTAAGTGGGCATTTGAGGAGTGGAGGCATTTTCTGGAGGGGGCAAGGCATTGTGTAACTGTTGTCACTGACCATAAGAACCTTATGTTTCTCGAATCTGCTAAGAGGTTGAATCCCCGTCAGGCTAGATGGGCACTGTTTTTTACTCGTTTTGAATTCTCCATTACTTTCAGGCCTGGAAGTAAAAACGTGAAGGCTGATGCATTATCTCGGAGCTTCCATGCTTTTCAGCCTACAGAGGCACCGCCTGAATCCATCCTACCAGCAAATATCTTCGTAGCAGCCTTAACCCAAGATATCTCAGCTCTCATTAAGGCTGAACAACATCTGGTACCAGCAACCACCCCAACAGATAAGTTGTTTGTCCCCATACAATTTCGTCTCCAGCTGTTGGGTGAGTGTCATGATTCTGCCTTTTGTGGACATCCTGGTTTTGAGGGCACTAGAGAGCTGTTTTCTAGATCTTATTGGTGGCCCACTATTTAGGGATGTCAAGTCCTACGTGTCAGCCTGTGACGTTTGTGCTAGGTCTAAGACCTGGTAACCTACGACCCCTACCCATTCCCAGTAGACCCTGGTCCCATATCTCGATGGACATTATTACTGACCTGCCACCGGAGGAGGGTAAGACTGTTGTTTGGGTAGTGGTCGATAGGTTTAGCAAGATGGTTCATTTCATTTCTCTGTCTAAACTCCCGAATGCCAAGACCCTGGCGTCTATTTTTGTGAAAGAAATTGTACGGTTACATGGTATCCCGGAAAATATTGTATCTGACAGGGGGGTGCAGTTTGTGTCAAAATTTTGGAGGACTTTCTGTCAAAGATGTCAGATTTCGTTGTCTTTTTCCTCTGTCTACCACGCTGAGAGTAATAGGCAGATAGAAAAGGCTCAAAAACTCAAAGCCGATAGGAGACGTTCCAAGGGGGTGAACTTTCAGGTTAGGGATAAAGTATGGTTGTCCTCCAAGAATCTCTCATGGTAGCTTCTAGAAAATTTGCTCCTCGTTTTATTGGACCGTATAAGATCACGGAGGTGATTAATCCGGTATCGTTTAAGTTGGAGCTGCCCGAGTCGTTCCACATTCATAATGTATTTCATAAAAAGTATTTTGAACCTGTTGCACCGTTAAAAGGCTCGCCTCCGCCGGTTCTTGTTAGTGATGCTGTCGAGTATGTGGTGTCTAAGATAGTGGATGTCAGGAGAGTGCGTAATTCCTTACAGTACCTGATTAACTGGAAGGGGTATGGACCCAAAGAGAGATCTTGGGTACCCGCCAGGGAGGTTCATGCTCCTAGACTTGTTCGAAAATTTCATTTAGAACACCCTGAAAGGCCATCGCCTGAAGTCTTGGGTCCGGGGGCCCCTTGTAAAAGGGGGGTACTGTCACGGGGCGCCAAAGGCGCACTCGGTCTCCCATCAGCCGCAGACCTGCTGCTTAGCTTCGGATCTGTGTTTGGCCTCGTTCCCAGGGTGGCTTTGCTAGCTGGGAGGCTCCCTGCTCCTAGGTCTGCCTTGAGCGCCGAGCTGATCACTTGGTGCTCGACTTGTCTGTCTGTCGGTCATGTGACGCTGGCCACGTCACATGAACCTTAGACCCCACTATAAATACAGGCAGCCTGCTGGCCACAGGTTGCCTGTTAATTCTAGGTTCCTGACTATTTGTTGGACTACTGAATACTACCTGATCCTGTTCCCTGACGATCCTTTGCCTGCTCCTCCTGTACTGCGCATCTCTCCTGGTATCCTGACCCTGGCTTCCACCTGACGATTCATTGTGGACTCCTGTTGTACTTCGTTTCTCTCCTGGTATTTGACCTCAGCTTTTTCTGACTATTCTCTGCTCATTCCTTAGTACTACGTAGCTCTCTAGGTATTGACCCGGTCCGTTCACGTTCTGTTATTTGTCTTGTCTGTCTTCCCAGCACGTATCCTAAGTTAGGGACTGCCGTCTAGTTGTCCCCTGTCATTAGGACTTGCGAGGCAAGTAGGCAGGGCCAGGGGTGAGGGTGGAGCGCAGTGGTCACTATCCTCCCCCCTGTGTGTAGTGTACGTGACCGTCAGAGTGAGAGTGCGCATGTATAATATGAAGCACTTCAGTTACCTGTAGCAAATACAAGTCCACACCGGGAGCTCTGCTTAACTTAGCACTGACAGTCTTGCAAACTTGCAGACGGGCTCTTGGGCTTCAGGGATCAGAATCAATGATCATAAGTCCAGCATTAGGAAGGAACTCAGAAGGGAGAGTGAGATGGATACAGTGGAGGTGAAAAAACAAGGTGAAATTACGGTTGCCCAACATTTTTATGATCGGCCCATCAAGTGTCAGATCTCAAGTGGCAGGTCCTGGAGGTAGTAAAAGGTGAAGACAATGAGGAGGATAACAGTAGAAGATTGTTACAAAGGGAGAGTTTTGAGATAGTAAAACTGCACTCTAATACCTAAAGGGTTAAATGAAATTTGCAGCTTTAGTGCATTTACATGATTGATCACTTTCATGTTTTAGAGTTATTTATGGCTATATATTTTGTATAAAGGATATGGTTTGTATATATGTATCAGCTGTTGCTATAAATACCCCACCTCCCCCTCTACCTGCACGCATGAGTAAGGGGGCGTGTTCTCCCAAAACGTCGCATGGAGGGGAGGAGGTGTGAACGATGTCTGTCTCAGCGCTCCTCATGATGTACCATTTTATATTGAAATGAATTAAAGAAATAAAAAGAAACAAAGGTTTTTGTACCAGCAACTTATGAGTATGACTTCTTTTGCTCACTCACATACAATATCCGCATAATGAGGTAAAAAGAACACACAAGTCTGCAAGTTTGAAAGACTGGGAGTGCGCATGTGCCTATGACAGGCCTCATCTTGCATGGAGAAAAGGAACGCAAGCAGCAGTAATCTGGAGGCTGAGCCCAGCGGTAGGAGGAGGGGAATAGAGTGTGTTATTTTAAATAGTTATTTCAGAAATTTCCAGACTCTGAATCTTTTGGAGAGGGCAGTAAATTAATGTAAAATTAAAGGGGTTGTCTCACCTGGAACACTAGTGGCATATCGGTAGGCTATGCCACAAATTTCAGATAGGGACCCGCACCTACCTCTAGAACGGAGTGCTCAAAGTCCCATAGAAATGGATGGAGAGTGCACCATGCAACCATGACCACTTCTCCATTCACTTCTATAGAACCGCCAGAAATAGCCGAGCCAGTCGGCTATTTTCGAGACTCCCACAGAAATGAATGGAGGGCAGTAGAGCAAGCGTTGTGCGCTCTTGTTCTCTTTGTTCTAGAGATAGGTGTAGGTACCACCTCTGACTCTGACATTAGTGGCAAATGCTATTGTTCCAGGTAAGACAACCCATTTAATTTTTAATTTCTTAAAATATCCTTACAGTGGTTGAAACTATATTTTTTCTGGTAGAGAATAGTGCGGCCCTGAACTCAACCCACATTGCTGCTAGTTGTGTAATTTGCCGGTATATTAATATCTATTCAGAGGATTTCCAGATATGCATTAAAAAAACAAAACACAAAACTCTGACCACTATAAAGGTTATGAAACTAAACAGCACAGAATGTTGGACATCATGCTTAAAAGTAGACATTTACTTTAAGGTCCTGCTATTTGGTCACAGCTGTATACAAACAACCACAATTAACATTGAAATTATCGATACAGTAAGCACAGATGTTTCCTGCGACATATAGTACATTAAAAAAACACCAATGAGTCTAATATTCTTTTACAAAAATATGGTTGAAAATGACATCCAACTATATACGATGGTTTAATCATTTAAATGAAAGCACCTTTATCTACATCTGCAAGTACATTTAAACTGTCAAATACATGAAGCTTAAGCAAATCCAAATGTTTCCATGCCATTTTTTTTTCCGTGCTAAAATAACAAGCCATAGTATTCAATGTTTGTAAACATTTTTAGCAGAAACTAGACTATTTTACTCACTGTAACTCTTCACTTATTAGCTATATTAGAAAAAGGGGCTCACTAATTAAAAACAGAGACTTGGGGACCACCCAACTTGGATATTGCAACCCCCTCTGGGGAGGTCACAACCCCAGCTTTAAGAACCAGCGGGCGATGACATACGATCCTGGAATATTTTTTCCATAATCTCACTGCATGTTCATCTAGGATCGGTGAGGCTGCATATGCTGTGATCACTGCAAGCAACATATGCTTTTTAAAAAGCCAAGAACCTTTCAGAAATCATTTGACGGATGAAAAAAATAAATAAATCTACGCAACATTACAGAACACTTCTTGTCTTTCTGTCAAGTAAGAGGAACATATTGTAAGTCAACAAGGAAAAAAAAAACATGGACCTTTTTTCCCTTAAAATATATTAACTTTATTTATTCGTAATCTAAGGCAGATCTGAAAATGATGGCAAAGTAATAGGCAAGAACCAAAATAACTTCACAAACAAATGCCATGATGGATATATATATAGAAGGCTAAAAATAATAATAGAGAGAAAAGTGCAAAAATAAAGCTCATTGTAAAATTAAAATAAACACGTAGTATCTCAATGTACGGTATATCAGAAAGAAATCATTAACTCACACAAAACATATAGACATGGATACGCAGGAAAGAGAAAACGGCTTGCGGGTGCATAGGCCATGGCCATTTAGAATGAAGGAATTTTAAGAACTCTCACTGTATATTTTGACTAGAAACTAATGCCCAGCTGACAAGCTCTACCAGTTTTGGATCCCCTTTTTGTCTTCCTCCCCCACCCCTACACCACATCTTTGGCAGGAAACTGTGCAGTCCTACAAGCCAAGCCGAGTTTGCTCTCAGTGCTCAAATGATTAATGAACCTACAAGACAAGGCTTTTTAAAGAAATGTTTTTCTACCGATCAAGCACTACCAAGGCAAAAAAACATTATTATAGGGAGTGGAGACAGACCCTAGGTAGTCCAGCTTTCTAAACAAGTGTCTAATGTAATGTTTTGGATATATGTAAGAATGAGTGTATATACATATATTTGTATATGTAGTATATGTGTGTGTGTATATAAGTGTGTATGCAATCAATTGCATATACACACACACATACACTTACATTACACACATAAAAACAAATAAATTGTCAGGTTCCTAGAAATATGTTCACAACTGGATTGCCGAATTCCACTCAGTTTCCATTGATTTCATCAGCATCTTCTAACAGAAATGATACTTTTGGGGGGAAAAAAAGAAAAGAAAAATATTGACATAGAAAAGATTACCATTCAAAATGTAGGTGTCCTTCATCAACAGACCTAATTGATCCTCAGTGGATTAGCATTATACCAGAAAATATGTTTTGACCCTTAGAAAATTAACCTGTTACCTACTGACTTTGTTTAGTTTTGCAAAGAAAAACATAACGACCATGACATGAGTCTGACATGTTAAACTAACCGCCACAAACTTTTGAAGCTATAAGGAAATTATGGAGGTAAACCTTAAGGCCTCGTGCATAGTGTTGAACGGCAGGTGCAATATTCCAATTCGCGATATTTTGCGAATATTTGGGCGAATATTCAACATAAATTTGAGAATTCGCCATTATTTTCTTGATTGCGAAAATCTGCAATGAAATATGCGCGTATTGCGCGCGCAATACAGGTGTGGGTCACTTTTGCTACATTTTTCAAGCTGCTCGAAGTTTCCTGAGACTGGCAAAAATGGTTGGCACGGCAGAACATTACAATAGCTTTATATGCAGTTAGAGTGCTCCAATATATTCGAGACTGCGTAAATCGACAATTAATGATGCGCATATTTTGGCGCAATACGTGAAACTTCACATTTTAGCAGGTCTGACTACCTATTACTGATTGGTGAAGTATTGTTGTGAACTTGTGACATCACTGCACTATGTCTGTAGCATGTATGTATGGACAGCAGAACCTATGAGCTACACTATATCACATTCTAACCTACACTGACTATCTGTATTATATATATAGGCTAACTAACTATCTAATGTAATGACACAGCAAAGCACAGAGCACAGCAATGACACTGCTGTCTCTCTCAGAACTGCAAAAAATTGCAGAAAGTGGCGGCTTGGGAGGTTCTTATATAGTAAGGGGTAGGCAACTTGTAGGCAACTTTCCTATTGGTTGCTAGGGATGTTGCTAAGCTCAGACAAAGACATTTCAGCCTTCTCATTGGCCCACAAGCAAGAAGCAGAGAGGGTTCAGATGAAAAAAAAAATCTAAAATATTCATGAATACAAATATATAGCACTATATTCTAAATCTTCGCAAATTCTCGAAGTAGCGATATTTGCGATACGAATATTCGTGCCCAACACTACTCATGCATACGGCCACATTATAGCTCTGTACAACATCAAAGTTGTATAGAGCCCTAAAGGGGCACCCATAGAGTTATATGGGGTGCTACTTTACCTTCACATGCCTCTGGTTTTATACCGAGGGATATAATATATTATTGAACACAAAGAAATCAAATACTTAAAGGGCTTCTGTCACCCCACTAAAGTCATATTATTTTTTTTTGGGCTACTTAAATTCCTTATACTGCGATATATCAATCTATAATGCTCTTACTCATTTTCATTCAGTAGTTTAATCAAAAAACAGACTTTTATAATACGTAAATTACCTCTCTACCAGCAAGTAGGGTGGCTACTTGCTGGTAGCAGCCGCATCCTCCTCTCATAAAGACGCCCCCTCCTCATGTTGATTGACAGGGCCAGGGAATGCGCTCGTCCTCTGACTGGCCCTGTCTGCAATTCAAATCCCGCACCTGTCTTCATTCGGCGCAGGCGCCCTGAGAGAAGGACGCTCGCCTCCTCAGTGCGCCTGCACCGATGACATCTTCTCTTTCGGTGACGTCAACGGCGCAGGCGCACTGAGGGAGTGCTGAGGAGGCGAGCCTCCTTCTCTCAGAGCGCCTGCGCCGAATGAAGACAGGCGCGGGATTTGAATTGCAGACAGGGCCAGCCAGAGGACGCGTGCGTTCCCTGACCCTGTCAATCAACATGAGGAGGGGGCGTCTTTATGAGAGGAGGATGCGGCTGCTACCAGCAAGTAGCCGCCCTACTTGCTGGTAAAGAGGTAATTTACATATTATAAAAGTCAGTTTTTTTATTAAACTACTGAACGAAAATGAGTAAGAGCATTATAGATTGATATATCGCAGTATAAGGAATTTAAGTAGCCCAAAAAAAAAATATGACTTTAGTGGGGTGACAGAAGCCCTTTAAAGGGAATATGTCATCATAAAATGACCTATTAAATCATGTTTTTATATCTAACATATTTTTAAATTTTTTTAACGTTATTTTTAATTTTCCATGTCAATATTTATATATTTAAACAAAAAACATAAAATCCTGCAGTTTTTGCACTGGCCACTAAGCCTAATAATAGATGACACTTCTTGGTCTGTACAGATCACTTCACTGCAGTTATCTCCTTATTTGTCATTCTAACAGCCCAATTTAACAGGCGATTGTCGGGAAGGAAACATACCTTGCCGGCAATTGTCTGCTCACTAGTGGAGGAGATTGCTGCAATTACATGCAGCAATTCCTCCTCAGTATAAGGCGAAGCGATCCTTATACCATTGCTCTTCCCTATACTGAATCACTGTTGCCAGCAGCAGATAGAGATTAGACACCATAATCTTCCACCCACAAAAGATACTTATTTAACCTGTTAATATATTTGGATTGCCCGAAGAATGAGCGTTTGCTCATTCAACGGGCAATTGGCAGCAGTATTAGACTGCATAGCATTGTTAATGAGCGTTACTTCGCTTGGTATCATCTGCCGAAAAATCGGCAGGTGTAATAGGGACTTAAAGGGGTTCTGCAGTTCTTGTAAACTGATGATCTATCCTCTGGATAGATCATCAGCATCTGATCGGTGGGGGTCCAAGGTGGCAGTAGCGCCGCAGCCTTCTCGCTGTTTAGCGCAGGCCCAGTGATGTCACGACTAGTATCACTGCCCTTGGCCGTGGCTAAGCTCCATTCAAGTGAACAGAGCTTAGCCCCGCCCAGGCCAGTGATTCTAGTTGTGATGTCACTGGGCCTAAGGGGAAACAGAGAGAAGGCTGTGGCGCTCCTGGAGCGCCGCTGCCTTCTCAAACTGCTGATCGGCGGGGGTCACGGGTGTCAGACCCCCGCCAATCAGATGCTGATGATCTATCCAAAGGATAAGACAGGATCTACCAGCCACAAAAGGTGATTACCAAAGCTTATTTATTATTTCTTTGGACAATGACCTCTGCACAGGGCACAGAGCATGCCTAGAAAACTGTCCAATAGGGTCTCCTCCTGACCATTGTGTCTATGGCCCATGTTGCGACTGTGAAGTAATTTTCTTAATGCTTTGTAAATGCTATTAAGAACATTTCAGGCAAGATGGTAGACCCATAATAATATTCAGGAAATAGAATTAAAAAATCTGCACTCTGGAAATAAAAACTGATTAGAAAAAAAGGATATGTGTTGCTATCTGGTTTTAGCTGGCAGATACATTTTTGGTGACACATTTCCTTTAATGTTTTTGCTATTCAAGTTTGTTGTGGACAACAGTTATAGCCAGGTGTTTGAATAGGTCTATATGAAGTTTGCAATTTTTCACTATTTTTCTGTGCACAACTATGTTCCTCTAATGCAAGTTTATGCAAATGCAGCAGAGTTAACACACACTTGGTGAGTTATTACATATAGTTAATGTGTTATGACTGTGACTGTCAAAGACAGAACAATAGAGGTGCAGGTTGGGGGACACCTGGGAAATAGGGACCATAATATAATACATTTCAAATTTTCATTCATTCAATAGGGTGTATTGTTGGGGAGCCACACAAAAGCTGAACTTCAGGAAGGTGAAATTTGATCAGCTTAGAGAGGCAATTAGTCTCACCAACTGGGACAATGTCCTTGAAAATAAGAGAAAAGACACTAAATGGGACCCTTAAAGCATCCTAAGTTTTCATTGTGAGGGGTACATACCTTATGGTAATAAAAGGGTTAGGATCAAGAAAAAATACTATGGGGATAAATAAAAATGTAAAAGGGAACTAAATAACAAAAAGAAAGCATTTAAAATAACTAAAGCAGGAAGGTGGTAAAGAAGCACTAAAAACTGTAAGGAAAAAATTTAATATGTAAAAGACAGATAAAGGCAGCCAAGCTGGAGACAGAAAGGCTCATTGCCAAAGAGAGTAAAACTAACCAGAAAATGTTCTTCAATTATATAAATTGTAAAAAGGTTAAACCTGAAAGTGTTGGACTTTTAAACAGTGATGAGGGAGGAGTTGTAAAGGGGAGAAACTAAATTTATTCAATATTTTTTCTCCACTATAGTCACTGATTAAAATGAAATGTCAGATGAAATGCAGAGTGTTAAAAAAACCTCACCATTAAATATAGCCTGTCTGACCTAGCAAGAAGTGCAGCGGCATCTTACAAAAATGTAAATAGACAAATCACCTGGTCCAGATGGCATATACCACTGTATCTTAAAATAATTAAATAATGTAAAGTAGACAGTCCCTTATTTCGGATATTTAAGGACACTATAATGACAGAGTCCGTTCCACAGGATCGGTGCTTAGAAAATGTGGTGCCAATATTCAAAAAGGGGTCAAAAAGTGAACCTAGAAACTATAGGCCAGTAACTTTAACATCTGTCATGGGTAAACTGCTTGAAGGTTTTCTAAGAGATGCTATACTGCAGTATCTAAAGGACTACAAACGTATAATGATACTGTACCACATAAAAGGTTAGTATATAAAATAAGAATGCTTGGACTGGGAGAAAATGTCTGTTTGTTGGTATGTAACTGACTCAGTGATAGAAAACCTAAGTTTGTTAATAATGATACATACTTAGATTGGGCCACGGTCAAAAGTGGGGTACCTGGGGGGTCAGTATTGGTTCCTATTCTCTTCAATATATTAAGTATCTTGTAGAAGGGTTGCACAGTAAAATATTATTTTTAGCTCACAATATGAAACTATATAACATAATTAAAATGGAAGAGGACAGTATACTGCTACAGATGGATCTGGATATATTGGAGGCTTGGGCAGAGAAGTGGCAGATGAGGTTTAACACTGACAAATGCAAGTTTATGCATATTGGAAGTGAAAGTGCAAGTCACCAGTGGATGCTAAATGGTAAAACACTGGGTAACTGTGACATTGAAAAGAACTTAGGAATTTTAGTTGACAGCAAACTTAACTGTAGCAACCATCTGATGCCAAGGGCAGTAAGATTATGGGTTGCATCAAAAGGCATAGATGCAACATGATATGTACATCGTTCTATCACTTTACAAATCAATAGTCAGGCCACACATGGAATATTGTGTAAAATTTTTGGCTCCTGTGCACAAGAAAGACATAGGAGTGTTTGAGCAAGTTCATAGATTGACAACTAAAGTTATAACTGGAATGGGTGGACCACAGAACCCAGAAAGATTATCAAAATTAGGGTTATTTAGTTTTAAAAAAAAGGTGCCTGAAGGGAACATCTAATAACCATGTATAAATATATCAGGGGTCAGGGGTCTCTAGGACTATGACATGGGGACATCCTCTACGTCTAGAGGAAAAATGGTTTCTACATCAATATAGAAAAGGATTCTTTACAGCAAGAGCAGTGAGACTAAGGAACTCTCTGCCAGAGGAGGTGGTGATGGTGAGAGAAGTATCTTATAAATGTCTAAAATGAGACTGGCCTAGATGGTCATAAATGATTGAAATTAGTAGGAGAAGAAAAGGTGTGGACAAGTGAACTCTGTTGTCAGATGATTTATTTGAAGGTAGTACCGTAGCTATATTGAGAAACAGAGGGAAGGTTGTGTTTAAACTGCAGCATCTCAAATGGAAGTGGCTGATGAAAAAGATGGTCTGCTCTGTTAGCAAAATTAAATTGTGATTTTTGGAACCAGAGTCTACAAACTGTCGAGGTGAGGTTATCTAGGATCAGGGGTGTAAAAAGAAAGGACATTACATGAGCCCTAAATTAGAGGAGGCTATGGAGTGTTGGTATTACACTGCAGACAAATAGGTCTAGGGAAGCCCATTGGCCCTAATAGGGGACTTTGGTAGTGCAACAGTGTGAAGGTCCAGGGAAAAGAATTGGAGTAGTTGAAGGCTATCCACAATTTTATAATTTCACACTATTTGCTATATGCTGGTAAGAAAGCCCATAATGCCAAATAGTGCTAGTGAGTTGCTTCACAATATTTAGCAATATTTAGCTGATAGGGCTACCTGAGAGAAAAGCAAATAGAATAGATTTAGGGATACAGTGGCGAAGATCCCCTACGCTAAACGTGGCAGAACTGGCTTAAAGAGGTTGTACCATCTGAACATATAGCTAGGATTTGCCATAATCTTAGATATGTGCGGGTCCAGAAGTGAAGTAGAGAACTCTGAAGTGAAGTAGAGCACTTTGCATATGCGCAATGTACTCTCCATACACTGCTTTTGGACTTCTGGAAATAGCCGAAGCATGCTTGGTTATTTTTGGAAGGACCATAGAAGTGGATGGGGAGCAAGCTGTGCAAGCACTGTCGAATCTTCTTTTGCCACTATGGGTCTAACGAAAATAGCTGAGCCAGCACTTGGCTATTTTTGGAACTCAAATAGTGTTGGATAGAGGGTGGCCACACATGCAAAGCTGCTCTTCCTTAATGTCAGAAGCACTGTTCTGGAGATAAGAGCAAGCCCCTAGGCATATTCCATAAATGCTGAGATGGGCCAAACCATTTAATGTGTGCAAAAAAACTAGTTTACATGATTGTCACCATATTTATTACATGTTTTTTTTTATACTTTTTGTGCCTCACTTTACAATGGACATGGCTTAGCAGGAAATGGGTATGGCTTCATGAGAAATGGAAAGGATCTAAGCTGATCAAAACTTTGGTTTACACTGTCTTAAGTATTAGACAGGATTAGTAAACCAATGTCTTTATTAGCCTAAATTAATCTCAAAAAGTCCCTGCAAATTCAACAAATTTTTATGTAGGACTAGGAAAGAAAGTGTTTCAAAAGGCTACTATTCTGTCTTTTGATTACATTGCTTTGGGTGAAAATCATCTTTCAAGAGGAATTTTAATTACAAATTATCCCCTGTTAGATCAGTGAGTCCACCACTGGGACCCCTGTACCCTGTTTGAATAGAGCGATGGTTAAACATGTGTTCTACTGTTTCTCTGTGCAGCCTGTCAGCACATCACCCACTAGCCCCCCCTCTTGCAGCTGGTTGAGATTACAGCCGCCTGAAGGGGGTAGAGATGCTTTAACCCTAGATATCTCAGGCTGGGTAGCAGCTATAGATGTGAGCCTTGTGGTCTTGTTTGAAAGTCTAAGCGTTAAAAGAAGAATATGGACAGATTGTTAGCTGCCATAACACTGGAGATATACAGTCTTGTGAAAAAATTAGGACACCCTTTGAAAGCATGTGGTTTTTTGTAACATTTTTAATAAATGGTTATTTCATCTCCGTTTCAACAATACAGAGAGATTAAAGTAATCCGACTAAACAAAGAAAACTGAAGAAAAGTCTTTTCAAGATCTTCTGTAAATGTCATTCTACAAAAATGCCTATTCTAACTGAGGAAAAAGATAGGACACCCTTGCCCCTAATAGCGAGTGTTACCTCCTTTGGCTGAAATAACTGCAGTGAGACGGTTCTTGTAGCCATCTACCAGTCTTCGACATCGGTCTGAGGAAATTTTACCCCACTCCTCAATGCAGAACTTTTTCAGCTGTGAGATGTTTGAGGGGTTTCTTGCACGTACAGCCCTTTTCAAGTCACCCCACAGCATCTCAATGGGATTCAAATCTGGACTTTGACTTGGCCATTCCAGAACTCTCCATTTCTTCTTTTTCAGCCAATCTTTGGTTGATTTACTAGTATGTTTTGGGTCATTGTCATGTTGCATGGTCCAGTTCCGCTTCAGCTTTAATTTTCTAACTGATGGTCTCACATGTTCTTCAAGCACCTTCTGATACACAGTAGAATTCATCGTGGATTCTATGATGGTGAGCTGACCAGGTCCTGCTGCAGCAAAGCAGCCCCAAACCATGACACTTCCACCTCCATGCTTCACAGTTGGTATGAGGTTCTTTTCTTGGAATGCTGTGTTTGGTTTACGCCAAACATGTCCTCTGCTGTTGTGTCCAAATAATTCAATTTTGGACTCATCTGTCCAAAGAACATTATTCCAGAAGTCCTGGTCTTTGTCAACTTTATCGCTGGCAAATGTCAGTCTGGCCTCGATGTTTCTCTTGGAAAGCAAAGGTTTCCTCCTTGCACACCTCCCATGCAAGTTAAACTTGTACAGTCTCTTTCTGATTGTAGAGGCATGTACTTCTACATCAACAGTAGCCAGAGCCTGCTGTAGTTCTCGAGATGACACTTTAGGGTTTTTGGATACCTCTTTTAGCATCTTGCGGTCTGCTCTTGGGGTGAACTTGCTGGGGCGACCAGTCCTGGGCATGTTGGCAGTTGTTTTGAAAGCCCTCCACTTGTAGACTATCTTCCGGACAGTGGAATGGCTGATTTCAAAATCTTTTGAGATCTTTTTAAATCCCTTCCCAGACTCATAGGCTGCTACAATCTTTTTTCTGAAGTCCTCTGACAGCTCTTTTGCTCTCACCATGGTGCTCACTCTCACTTCAACAGTCAGGAGCACACCAAACTAAATGTCTGAGGTTTAAATAGGGCAAGCCTCATTCAACATGCAGAGTAACGATCTACTAATTATGTGCACCTGGTGTGATATACCTGTGTGAGATCTGAGCCAATTTAAGAGGGAATACATGTGAGGGTGTCCTATCTTTTTCCTCAGTTAGAATAGGCATTTTTGTAGAATGACATTTACAGAAGATCTTGAAAAGACTTTTCTTCAGTTTTCTTTGTTTAGTTGGATTACTTTAATCTCTCTGTATTGTTGAAACGGAGATGAAATAACCATTTATTAAAAATGTTACAAAAAACCACATGCTTTCAAAGGGTGTCCTAATTTTTTCACATGACTGTAACCTTTAGAAACTGGGTCGGGACCAGTTTTTTGTTTTTTTTATTAATTTCAATACAGTACAACAAATTGTCTTTACATAAAAATCACAATCAGAAGTTATTATACCTAAACCTCCCCATTACCAATCTAAATCCCTCCCTCCCCTTGAGATGCATCTTTAAAATTCTGCATCAACCCAATCATGAGGAAGAAGGAAGGAAAGAAAGAAAATACAAAAAATAGAAAAACAATAAAAATTGAACATAAAAGTGGAGGCAGGTAAGATTAAAACCTCCAAGCCTCCCATATCTTAATCCATTTCTGTTCAGTATCTCTTTGCTTATATAATATATGTTCATATTTTTTTACCCTATTAACCAGGTTTACCCATGCATTAACATTTGGAGTATTATGTGAAAACCACACTCGGGTAATCAAAAGTCTGCCTATGAATAATATTCTGGTTAGGAGTATCTTTTCATATTTATGACAATTTACCTTGGAAAGATCACCCAATATCCAACATTTCACAGTGAAAGGGATCATCAGTTTCAACTTATTTATAATGAAACTATTAATCGCAATCCAATATTCTTTTAATTCTATACAGGACCATAACATATCTAAGTGATCAGCTCTGAGTACTTCACACCGTGGACACTTTAGAGCTCTCTCTTAGTCGACATCTAGCTAACCATTTCGGGGTCACATAAAAACTCTGAGCAAAATATTAAATTGAACCAACACGTGATTAAAATTACGAGATATCAAACTTAAATTCGCAAAAATATTTCCCCAACCATCCAAGTGAATTATTGGACAGTCAACACCCCAGGCCCTTTGTCCAGGTGAACAAGAATTAATGAATAGAGCCTTAAGTAAAGATTTATACAAATCAGCAATCTTGACCCTAGGGTCAGAATTCCCCAACAAATCATAAAAAAAACAGAAGTGTCTATCTCCAATAGTGATTTATTCATTACAGTAGAAAGTGCCGAACGTAACTGAAAATATCTAAACCAGGGGAAATTACCCCTATTATCGCTCTGTGCTAACCTTGAGATTGGTAAAATGTCTCCATTCCTCACCACTTGTGCAACATAAGAAATATTGCTTTTTTGCCAATAGTGATCCCCAACTAAGTTATCCAAAACCTGAAGATGATAGTTATGCCATAGAGGAGTACACCGAATAGATCCCCTTACTCCTAACCATCCTCTAATGGTATCCCATTTCTTGGAGAGTAGTTTTCTACCCTCTCTATAGTCCTGGTCCCCATTACTTAACTGCCCAGATTCCAATAATGTGAATATGTTGTTATAGAGAGAACTCCCAACCAGACTCTTACAGAGTGCACTCTTCTCCCAATGATAATATAACCATAACTGACCAGCAATGAAATAGCCCTTGAAAAAGGGAAGGTTCAACCCTCCCTATTCCACCGGCCTATATAAAAATTCTAGTTTAAGCCTTACCCGTTTTCTTCCCCACAACAAATCGTTAATATTTCTATCGATTAGTTTGAAAAACTTATCCACAATCCAAATGAGAGAGTTGCTTAAAATATAAAGCAATTCAGGTAGAATAATTCTTGGGAGTATTACATTGGTATGATTAATAAAAAATTAAATCATCCGCATATAAAGAAATGCGGTCATCAGGCCTCATTGGTCCAAAACCTTCAATCTTAGAATCTTGTCTAACTGCAAAAGCTAGGGGCTCAATATACATATCAAATAAGAGTGGAGAAAGTGGACAGCCTTGACTGGTACCTCTATTCAAAGTAAAACTCGATGTCAAAGCCCCATTGATATTCAATCTCGCCTTAAGGGAATTATACAAAAGCTTAATCATATTTATAAACCTATCTCCAAATCCCATTCTCTCCAAAACCCTCCAGAGGAATCTCCACTCCACCCTGTCAAAAGCCTGGGACACATCCAAGGAGAGGATGAAGCGAGAGACCCCCCCCCCCCCCCCCCCCCCAGGAGACTGTATGTTCGTAAATAAACAATGGAGATTAACATGGGTACCCCTATTTGGAATGAATCCATTCTGATCTGGGTGTATGATTGATGGAATAACCTTAGATAGCCTTGTAGTCAGAATCCTTGAAAGAAGCTTCACAACCGTATTCAATAGGGATATTGGTCTATATCAGTGATGCCCAACCATTTTTCGTCTGAGGGCCGCACTAGACTTAGTATAAATTTCGCGGGCCGTAACCAGGTAGCTTTTCCAGAAAGAAATGCAAACGCTGTGAGGGGGCACGTGTGAGCATTACTACTGTGAAGAGGGCACATATCTGGTATAACTACTGTGAGGGGGCACATATCTGGGCATAACTACTGAGAGGAGGGCACATATCAGGGCATAACTACTGTGAGGAGGGCACATATCAGGGCATAACTACTGTGAGGAGGGCACATATCAGGGCATAACTACTGTGAAGAGGGCACATATCTAGGCATAACTACTGTGAGGGGGCACATATCTGGGCATAACTACTGTTAGGGGGCATGTGTGAGCATTACATCTGTGAAGAGGGCACATATCTTGGCATTATTACTGTGAGAGGGCACATATCTGGGCATAACTACTGTGAGGGGGCACATATCAGGGTATAACTACTGTGAGGAGGGCACATATCAGGGCATAACTACTGTGAAGAGGGCACATATCAGGGCATAACTACTGTGAGGGGGCACGAGTGAGCATTACTACTGTGAAGAGGGCACATATCTTGGCATTATTACTGTGAGGGGGCACATATCTGGGCATAACTACTGTGAGGGGGCATGTGTGAGCATTACTACTGTGAAGAGGGCACATATCTTGGCATTATTACTGTGAGGGGGCATGTGATGTATACATGTGTGTAATGTATGTAGTGCAGTATGTGATGATCACACACTGCACTACATATATTGCACACATGTACACATCACATACTGCGCTGTCACCTTCTTCTGCAGGTCTACCTTGATGTCTGGTCTTTAGGCTTCAGTCAGATCCTCCACCGCCATGGTTGCGCCGTGTGCCCGACACCACCAGGAGCTGGCCCCTCCTCCTTTCATCTCCCGCCGGCTTCTCCTACAGCAGGGCACTCTATCGCTCCAGTGCCCGCCCAATCTTACCAATCAGGGGCGTAGCTAGAAATGACTGGGCCCCATAGCAAAAAAATTTATGGCCCCCCCCCTCCCGGATCTCCCACCCCCACAGACCTATCGGACCTCCCACCATAACATCCCCACACCCCTCCCTAGATCCCCCTCAGTGTCATCCACAGATCCCCCCCTCAGTGTCATCCACAGATGTCCCCCCTCAGTGTCATCCACAGATACACCCCCCCCTCAGTGTAATCCACAGATACACCTCCCCCTCAGTGTCATCCACAGATACACCCCCCTCAGTGTCATCCACAGATACACCCCCCTCAGTGTCATCCACAGATACACCCCCCTCAGTGTCATCCACAGATACACCCCCCCTCAGTGTCATCCACAGATACACCCCCCCTCAGTGTCATCCACAGATACACCCCCCCTCAGTGTCATCCACAGATACACCCCCCCAGTGTCAACCACAGATACACCCCCCCTCAGTGTCATCCACAGATACACCCCCCCTCAGTGTCATCCACAGACACACCCCCCCTCAGTGTCATCCACAGATACACCCCCCCCCTCACTGTCATCCACAGATATCCCCCTCAGTGTCATCCACAGATACACCCCCCCTCAGTGTCATCCACAGATACACCCCCCCCTCACTGTCATCCACAGATATCCCCCCTCAGTGTCATCCACAGATATCCCCCCCTCAGTGTCATCCACAGATATCCCCCCTCAGTGTCATCCACAGATATCCCCCCCTCAGTGTCATCCACAGATATCCCCCCCCTCAGTGTCATCCACAGATATCCCCCCCCTCAGTGTCATCCACAGATACACCCCCCCCTCACTGTCATCCACAGATATCCCCCCCTCAGTGTCATCCACAGATATCCCCCCCTCAGTGTCATCCACAGATATCCCCCCCTCAGTGTCATCCACAGATATCCCCCCCTCAGTGTCATCCACAGATATCCCCCCCCCTCAGTGTCATCCACAGATATCGCCCCCCACCCAGAGCCGCTTCCTAGCTAATTTATTCACTGCACTTGCCTTGCCTCTGTGAAATTGAAGAGAAGCGCCGTAATCTCGCACAGGCGCACTGGCAGCGGCCAGGAAGACGGTGCATGCGCACTTCAATGCCTCTGCCAGTGCGCCTGTGCGAGATTACGGCGCTTCGCTTCAATTTCACAGAGGGAAGTGCAGTGAATAAATTAGCTAGGAGGCTGGGCTGGGCGGGGAGATTGCAGGCACAGGTAGCATCGCTTTGCTGCCTGTGCCGTTCGCAGCGCTCCCTGCACTGATAAAGTCCGGTCACTGCACAGGCCCCATGACACGGCTTCGCGGGCCGTAGGTTGGGCATCACTGGTCTATATGAACCCAGATCTAATGGGTCTTTATCCATTTTCAATATTAAAATTATTACAGCTTCTGTCATCGATTCCGGCAATCTTCCATCTTCCAATGAGTACAACAAATACTTTCAAGAGACGAGGAATGATAACCTCCCTATATTTACGATAAAATTCATATGGAAACCCATCTGACCCAGGAGAAGAATTTTGTGAGCAAGCTTTGATTGCAACCTCTATCTCCTGGATTGAAAAGTCCACTTTCAGTGATTCTCTTTGAATATCTGTCAGGGTTGGGAGAGAAATGGAATCCAAATAGGAGTCCATCTTTTCATCCGTAATGGTATTATCTGCTTTATACAATTCCGAGAAATGCTTCAGAAAATTAACCTTTATGAGGTCTTGATCTTCAATTATTGTACCCTCTATAGAACGAATATTAAGTATCTTTTTTTTTTTGCTCTTGATTAGAAATTACCCTAGACAGAAGTTTCCCTGGGGGACCCCTGAAAAACAAACTCTGCTGGACCTTATCCAACAAAAAATGAGAATATGCCCGACTTGCATTCTGCATCACCCTTCTATTCTCTTCTGCCCACTCCTTAAAGGGGTTCTGCACTTTCATTTAACTGATGATCTATCCTCTGGATAGATAATCAGCTTCTGATCGGCGGGGGTCCGACACCCGGGACCCCCGCCGATCAGCTGTTTGAGAAGGCAGCGGCGCTCCAGCAGCGTGGGCGCGGCTAAGCTCTGTTCACTTGAATGGAGCTTAGCCGCGCCCACGCTAGTTGATACTAGTCGTGACGTCAGTGGGCCGGCGGCCCGGCAGTAAACAGTGAGAAGGCCGCGGCGCTGCTGGAGCGCCGCTGCCTTCTCAAACAGCTGATCGGCGGGGGTCCCGGGTGTCGGACCTCCGCCGATCAGAAGCTGATGATCTATCCAGAGGATAGATCATCAGCTAAATGAAAGTGCAGAACCCTTTAACACCATATCCCTTTCTTAAATTGGAAATATCAGTCACAAAGACCCCCCTCATGTAGGCCTTAAATGCGTCCCACACCAGTTGAATCCTTGCTGAGTTATAACTGGTGTCCCAAAAATGGACAATTTCCTGTTTTATCGAATCATGGTTGTCCATAATCGAAATCCAATAAGGGTTTAGTCTAAATAGAGGTCTTACACTACCTATGTCAGGGACAATGCGGAGCTCAAGGGAAAAGGGTACATGGTCCGATACAGACCTGGCCTCATATTTCATCTTGTTTATACAACTCAAATATTTTTAATTTATTAAGGCCATGTCTATCCTGGACATAGAATTTCCAGAGTTACTTACACAAGAATACACCCTTTTCCCCCGCCCCAGATATCCCCAAACATCCATGAAGCCCAATTCTTGACAGAAGCGTGTTAAGGGAGACCCCTGGGCGGAGATACAGATATCTAAGGTAGGGTTCATAACACAATTAAAATCCCCATTAACTAATGAGGGGCATTCAGGCCATTGCTCCAAAAAGTGGTGGAATATGAAGGCTAAAAAGCATGTTCTTCCAGTAAGTTTACCATAAAGAAAAACAAATCTTCCTTGCTTATCAACAGAGGATGCCTCGCAGACAAAATCAACCCCCCTATGGATGAAAACTGACACTCCTCTAGAATAACTATTAAAAGTGGAGTGATACATCTGTGCAGCCCATCCTCTGTCGAGACGCAAAACAGTATCCCTGGTGAAGTGTGTCTCCACCAGGCAGACAAACAATCACTAGTAGATATCACCGCCCCAAATCCAAAACCGCCTGTCTTTTAACTCTATCGCTCAGCCCCTGAACATTCCAAGTTAGTGTTCTAACTAAAAGACCTCCAAAATATGGAGCTTCTAGGAGGTCTCACACCCCATCCCGATACTAAGAGACGCATCGCAACACACACCCCTAAACCCCCCAAACTCCTGATCCACCACATTATGCAACAGATCTCTTACCAAAGACCACCCATGAGAAATGGGAAGGACCTAAGCTGATAAAAACGTTGGTGCAAAGTAAGCAAACTAATAGTTGGTGCACAGGTAGATAACAGTATCTTTGGCTTAAGATGCACCAAATTTATCATTCAGAATGAGCCACTTTAGTAAATTTGACACATCTCTAAACTGTCTAGTCTAAGTTTACACTGTCTTAACTATTAGATAGGATTAGTAAACCAATGTCTTTATCAGCCTAAATGAATCTCATAAAAAGTCCCTGCAAATTCAACAAATTTTTATGTAGGACTAGAAAAGAAAGTGTTTTGAAAAGCAACTATTCTGTCTTTTGATTACATTGCTTTGGGTGGAAATCATCTTTCAAGGGGAATTTTAGTTACAAATTATCCCGTTAGATCAGTGAGAGTTCGATGGTTGAACATGTGTACTACTGTTTCTCTGTGCAGCCCGTCAGCAAAAAACCCACTTGCCCCCCCCCCCCCCACTTTCAGCTGGTTGAGATTACAGCCGCCTGAAGGGGGGAGAGCTGCTTTAACCCTAGATATCTCAGGCTGGGTAGCAGCTATAGATGTGAGCCTTGTGGTCTTGTTTGAAAGTCTAAGCGTTAAAAGAAGATCAGGGTCGGATTGTCAGCTGCCATAACACTGGATATATAACCTTTAGAAATTGGGTCGGAACCCATTTCTAACAGTTATATTACCAGTATTATAGTAGCTAGAACTGCAATCCTGGTCTTTTTTAAAGCCTAGTTTGTCAGCTTTCAAACAAGTTCAAACCAGGCTGACATCCGTAGCTGTTACAAAGCCGGAGATATTAAGAGATAAACTAGTCCTCACCCTTCAGCCTGCTGCCTGAGTTCTGCTCAGGCTGAACTGTTAGGTTCTTTTCTTATTCAAGTTAGACATTCACATGTGTCAGTTTTAGACAGTTATTATGCATGTTGCACCACTTTTCTGATGTAAAAAAATACATTTTCGCTCAAACTACTGTACATACAAAAAAAATTGGGATTTTCTACCAAGCCTATTTTTTTTTTTCATTTTTGCATCACTACACTAGTAGACCCATAACTCTTATTTTTCTATTGACATGCCCATATGAGGGCTTGTTTTTTGTACAATGAAGTGCATTTTTCAGTGCCACTATTTGAGGGTACATATAACTTATTTATATTCATTAACTCTTCATTAGAAGTAATGGAAAAAACACGCATTTTTCCATTGATACCATGTTTAAAATTTTGTGCAGTTCACTGTGCAGCATAACTAACTTATTACTTTTATTCAATGGGTCGGTACTACTACGATACCAAATATGTATATATTTTTTTATTTTTACTACATTTGCACAATAATAGCATGTCATGAAAAAACCATAACTTTCTTTTATTTTTCTGTCGATGTAGCCATATAGTTACTTGGTTTTTTTGAGGGACAAATTGTATTTTCTGGTGACACCATTGTGAGGTACATATAACTTACCGATTGTTTTTTGTACTTTAAACTTACAACATTCATCATGTGACACCAAATATGTAAAATTATTTTACTACCTTTGCACAATAATAGTGTGTCCCATGGAAAAGGAAATGTTATTTGAGGTCACTGCATTCAAAGCAATGTATGCAATAGCACTTATTTTTTCTGTCGATGTAGCCATATGCAGTGTAAGCATTTTGGATTACATGGAACTGATTAACATTTATAATCTTTTTTTTTTTTGGGGGGGGGGATTGGAAAGCAGCAATATCATTGTTGTTTTTTTTTTTGTTTTTTTTCCACGTTATTAACCACTTATTGAAAAAAACACATATTTTTAACCTTGACCTTTAATACCCAATTTTTTGTCAATGTTTGTGCATACCAATGCATTATTGTCTAACAGTCATAATAGTTAAATTCTTAGCAAATAGATAAGAATATGGCCTAAATGAGTGTTTATGGGCTGTCAGGAGTTCAGAGATAATGGTTACACATTGAGCAGCTCCCTGATAAATTCACTAAATAAAGCAGAAAGCAATTGTCTGCAGATACACTGAAAGTGAACTCTGTAGAACAATAACTGTTGAAAATAAAGATCAATAAAATTTTTATTTTTTTATAGCCCACAATGAGTAAAATGAAATGATAAAATATGCCCCCAAAGTTGTCCATAGCTGTTAAATAAACAATGCCGCTGTAAAATGCCTGATTGGTTGGACTAGCAACATTCCCATCAAGTAGTTAAACTCTGTAATATTTTTTCAGCATTACATATTATAAAGAACATTTTTTTTAAAGTTTGTTTTAGCAATACACATACCACTATGACTATATGTAAACACATATGCACACACATTTTCTAACATTCCTTTTATTATTATAAATGCATATGTGCAAAGTATTACATTATAGCAAAATGGCATGATGAAAAGCACAGTTCTATGAAAACATTGTTTCATGTGCTAATTAGTAAAAGTCTATAAACTATACTCATTTGAAATAAAAAAAACAGCATGCCTAGGGAGTGACAGGCTTAATTTATCATACGGCTCCCATAACTCAGCTAAAGCAGAATAACAGAGTAAGTAAGCACCACCCATTCCAGATGCAAGGAACACACTGACTCCGGCTGCTTAGTTGCCAGGATGTAATCCTAAATGGCAAGCTTCTTGCACAAATCTAGATGTATGTAAATATAAAAAAAAATTCAAATTTAATTTCTTATGTTACACTATACTATATTAATTGTAGAAAGGGGGCTAAAGAAAAACAGACACCAGAGAACATTAGATTCCTACGTATACCAAAAAATGACACCAATCTTCTTGGTAACCATAGAATATTGTGTTCTATCAAGATGATTTATAATATCTGGTGCACATAACATTACTGCTATCATTTTTGTACGTCACATGAAAATGTTAGTCACAACCTCAATAGTTGCTATAAAAAGCTAAGCCACATTTTATATGATCTAGTTTAAAAAAATCCAAGGCTGTCTTGATCAATAAAGCCTTGTTCAGACAGTAAAGGTTTGGTAGATGGAAAGAAAAGATCAGGCTTGTTGGGTGCCAGGGTAGCTCTGGCCCTCAACGCAGGCCTGTGGTCTGCTCCTTATCAGCAAGGCCTCTCCTCACCTACCCTTAGGGTGGGCGCATGCACACACTCTCTCCGACTCTTAGAGGGCCAGTACGTGTACTTCATAATCCACACTAGCCAATAGCTGGTTACCTGGGGCTACATAAGGCATCTTCCCCTATGGGATGGTGCATGACTAATAGGTTCTAGTACTCTAGTGACCTGCGAAGGTGTGCCAATTTACATTTGTCTGCCCATGTACCAACTTCTGCCTGTTTACTGGAATTGACCCTTCACAGCCTGAACTGGCCACTGCCTGATCTCTGTACTGACCCTAAGCAGCCTGCCCTGACCTCGGACAGTTTATTCGATCGTGTGTACTGCCCTGACCTCAACCTGTCCCAGTCTATGGTTCTGCCTGATCTCTTGATGTTCCCTCTTTTGACCCCTGTGGGTTAGCCGGCAACCAGAGACTACTCGAGGAGGCAGTAGCCTGGTGGCTCCCCTGACGCTAATCCATAAAGCACTCCCCACTTGTGCAAAAAAAGTGCAGCAGCAAATACCTCCCCAGTAGCCCGAGATAAACAAAACACCACAATGCAAGACAAAATACCCCCCTGGTAACACCAAATATAACCCAGTACAGCATAAAATACCTGCAATACAAAAACAGGCTATGTTCTGCCAGCAGATTTGTACCTATGAAACTGGCTGACCTGTTGCATGTACACTTGGCAGCTGAAGGCATCTGTGTTGGTCTCCACTTTGGTTGACAGGGCCAGGCAGTGAAAACATCATCACGCTTGGCCCTGTCAAAATGTACAGGGCCCAGGAGTTGCAGAGATTGCTGAGCAGATGACTTCAGCTGCCAAGTGCACATACAACAGGTCAGCCAGTTTCATAGGTACAAATCTTCTGACAGATGCCCTAAACCCCTTTCATCCAGGGCAGGTTCAGAAGACTAGGAAACTGAGCATTGGGCAATGTAGCTCGTCCATGTCAGGGGCTACAAGAAAAGCGGAGTCAAGCGATGGTTTGCAATGTGCAAGCACCAGTTCTGTGCAGTACAGTACAAACATCAAATTTGTTTTTGACACAGAAGGCATCAGCCACGTCAATCAAGGAAAGAGGGGTTGGGTTACAGATGAACGCTAAACACTTTGAGCAGAGTGTATGGCATCAGTACACTGCAGGTCCTAATTTCTTATGATACAAGACATTTTAAAGCTTCTTTTTGTAAGCTTTGTAAGTTTTGCGCTGCTCTAGTGAGAACAACACAAAATACATTTAGAAAGGTCATAGAGTGTGATTGGATCACTTTACAGGGATAAAAACTCATGACATGTCCCTTTTAACAGACATGCTCAGATTAAGTTATCATGCATGTCCACTGCAGGACAGTGAGCCGCAACTAGACACCTCTGCATTGGTCCTATGTATGTTCATATGTGACTTTCTGTGAAAAGTGAAGTTTTAAAACATGCAAATGAGCCTCTAGGAGCAACAGGGGCCATGCAGTTAACTGCCATGTTCTCTGCACTTTGACTTTAGGAGAAGTCAGGTTCAGGCATGATCATGGTTACACTGCCCTCTCAATCAAAGTACAGAGGGCGCGGAAGTTGAGAGTAGAGAGCTAAGCCTATAGGAGTAACGACAACGCCCCCGTTGCTCCTAGAGGCTCATTTGCACATATTAAAACTTCATTTTTCTCGGCTATGTGGGCACATATGAACAAGAGACAGATGCCTTCAGCTGCCAAGCACACATGCAGCAGGTCAGCCAGTTTCATAGGTACACATCTGCTGACAGGTGCCCTTTAAGAGTTGAAACTATTTTTTTATTTTTTATTTATTTAACAGTAAATGATTGTTAGCTCTTGAAGTCAACTGTCACTCTCCTTTTGTCTTGTTTGTTTCTTTGTTTTTGTTGCTTGTCATTTTACTTGTTCAATCCCCAGTTGTAAAGTGTTACAGAATATGTTGGTGCTATGTAAGTACAGATTATTACTAATACTATTACATGAAATATGCCCAGGTTTACCTGCCTCTGAATAAGTCTAAAGACTGGTATTTAAATGAGGGCTTTGATGTTGGTGTATTTGTGCTCATATCACCAGAAGGTCATCTGTCAACAAGTAGGGAAAGCTGTAAATAATGTTTTCAATTATGTATTAAGATTTAGCCATAAAAACATTTGATGGTCAGACAACCACTTTAAATGTAATACCACTCAGTGAAATGTACTTTCCATGTTTTAGATTTTGCATTGACTGTGCACTAAGGCAGCGGTAACCAACCCCTGGGCCGCGGCCCAGGACCTGGAAGATGGTTCGCCAGGCCGCGGCGATCAGGGGAGTCTTTAACTCTGTACTAATGAAGCGCTTCCATTATGGAAGCGCTTCATTAGTACAGAAGGACCAGGAAGCGGTGAAGGATCTGTACTCACCACTTCCTGGTCCACGGCTTGGTTATCGGCTGTGCAGGGCTGCTCACAGCGTGAGGTCTCTCAGCACTAGGGGCTGATGGCTGACCGTGGGGACATATGGCTGACATGAGGGGCAGACATATGGCTGACATTGGGGGGGCTTATGGCTGACATTGGGGGGCTTATGGCCGACATTGGGGGCTGATAGATGGCTAAATGTTTGGGGGTTGATCTGAGCCATTGGGGGTCTGATCTGAGGTCTGATTAACATTGGGGGTCTGATTGCTGGTCTGACCTGAGGTATAATGAAAAATATTTTTTTCTTATTGTTCTCCTCTAAAACCTAGGTGCATCTTATAGGGCGAAAAATACGGTACAATGCAGCAGAGACCAGTGCAGCAGAGACCATAGTCAGTTTTTATAGTCGTTATATATTTTAATATGCACCTTGTGTTTTGTTATGCGCGTAAATCAGTCAGCCCCGCCCACCCCCTCAGCCCCCCCCCCCTCCCCTCCGGTTGCTGGGAAAATTGTCTTGCATGAAACTGGTCCTTGGTGCAAAAAAGGTTGGGGACCACTGCACTAAGGTATTTCAACTTACAGTCCATAATTATTTTCATTTCTAAACCCCCATCTATGCGTTGTTTGCCATAGAGGGTGTTTTTGCAGGTATATCTCCTGCTTTCACGTGAGTGGTCACCAACAGGGGCGTAACTATAGGGGGTGCTAAGAGCGTGGTTGCACCTGGGCCCAGGAGCCTGAGGAAGCCCATAAAGTCTCTCTTCACTATATAAGGCGACCAGTACCATAAATAAAGCCTGATACTAGGGGGCCCTATTAACGATTTTGCACTGGGGCGCCAGAAGTACAAGTTATACTTCTGGTCACCATGTAATACTACATTTTGTGTCCTTGAAAAATTTGTGCCAATACGAATGTTGTCTGTGTTGAGATTGAGGTCTTATGTGTTAGATCTATATAGAGTACAGTATTCTTGTGAAGGGATTTATGCTTGAATATTCTACACAAATGCACTGGATTATCTGTATTTGGGAAAACATTCAATAAATAAATAAATTTAAATTTATAACATAGTTTCAGTGCTTTCCAGTTCACAGTTTTAAGCATTACTCATAACTATGTGAAAGCAATTATAATAATAAAGTTACATTCTGAATCTTATTTTTATCTACTTTTATATAAAGATATGATACAGAATTTGATGGTTACCAAATTTAAACAACATTCACTGATAGTGTATATGGTGTGCTTCTGCACATGTCTTGTAAGGTCATGCTTGGAGTTGTAGTTGTAGACAGCCACATTCTGCAAAAGACTGGTCATAATATAGTATAAGTAAAGCAGAGTAGACACCCTCTACAGGTCATTTATCAAATCACATCTTTGTGAAACATCGGCTATAAATTTGCCGTGTGGTTGCTGAATACAATGCACATAAAGAACGTATCACCTTCTACTGCCAGTGTAATGTGAAAGAAAAATATAAACTTTGCTGAAAAGAGAACAAAAACCTATGTCTAATTAAAAAATTATGATCCACGTGAACAAGAATGTATCCCTACTTAGCTGGCAGGAAATAAGATTATTAGAAAGGTTTGACAGCTTTTTGCCGTTTCATGATAGGAATTAATTCAACTGTTACAATGAACCGATAGTCTATAAAATTTGGCTAAACACAGGCAAAACTCATCACCTAACACATACCATGATATAGGAAAAATGTTTAGAATATTAACATACTGTACATAGCAGTAAAATCTATTCCTCCGCTTTTTATTCTAATAGTATATGCTGTCTACAGCTGCGCAGCAATAAGGTTATGGAGTCTGAATCACAATATCAACCAACAATAGTGTTATAAAGGGTTAAGAAAAAGGTTATTTGACTGTCCAGGGCTCTATCAAGGGCTTGAGAGACAATGAGGGCCATTTATCAAGACTATGGTCCCCATACACTAGTCTTCATCCCTGAGCGCTGGAATGAGATGCGCCTAATTTATTAAGAGGCTGATGCCGGTTAATAAATTAGTTGCAATTCTGGCAGTCAGTGCGCCAGAAACAGCCCCTAGCTGGCATAGACCTCAGCTATAACATAACACTAGTTTCTGGCGTAAGTTACTGTAAATCTAGCAGTCCAAGTGAAGGCCCGCGCATTTTTCTCACCGCTTTAGAAAAGTGGCAATAAACTCAAAAAGTCGCAAATTATGGTGCAAACATGGTGTGTGCCATAATTTCCACCTTTTTTACGCCACAATAGTAGTGTAAAAACTTTAGTAAATGCCCCTCAATATATTTAACAGAAAAATGTCCAATAAACGTTAAACATTTTTTACCCCTTTGAGTCCGCAGTCTGTATATTTAAGTCGGCAGTTTGATGGCTGATTACTTTTTAATTGAACACTATTAGTCTACAAAACATGCCGTCATTTCAATAGGCTGACCTTACAAGTGTGACACAATTTTGTGTTTGTTACTATAATGACACAAATGTGTAAATAAATATGCCACCTATGCCCCGCCTGATTTCTCCCGCTCAGTATGCTAATACTGAGCATCAGAGCAATGAGGAGGAGACTGAGTCTTTCTCCGTGGGCGTCTCCTTCTCCCTAACCCCTTAATAGCCAAGTCTGACCAGATACTTTTTTGTCATTTAGTGCATGTGGTAGTTATATAGCCATTCTATATTTGCTAGGCTAACAAAATAATTTTGTAGCTTTTTTCCTGAAAAATAACCTTTTCATATAAATATATTGGGGCTAATTTGTCAATTCTGAAATACGCCTAAATCAGGTGCATTTCAGGCGCAGATTGCGGCGCAATCTGCGACTCTGCCCTGCTCACGCCAGGTGTAAATAACTGGGTGTGGCATGGGAGGGGAGATAGGCTTAGGGGATCTGACTTAATTTACCATTTTCTACACCTGTTTTAGGCATAGAAAAAGATCTAAATGTAAATAAATCACTTGGAACCGAAACAGAGGTCGGGAAACATTTTGTTTACAGTAGAAATCAATTTATGAAGTTATTATGCGAAGTCTCGCGAGACTTTGCGAAGTAGTAACTTCTACTCATTGGAGCCAATACATTCTAATATTGTATGGAGCACTCCTTCCGTACAGTATTGAAACAAAGTTTTATCCGAATCCCTAGTTACCACGAGCAACAATAGATTATTATTTTTTTTTTGGACAGTTTCATAAATCTCCAAAATCTTAAAAATCCAGGCACTGATGGTAAAACAGTAACAACGCTAGTGATCAGACTGAGAGTTTCAGAAGAAAAATTCAACTATGTGGCTTCACTTCTTGTTGTCACTTTTGCAGAATGGTCATCTAACTTCTGAATTACTGTGATCTGGCCAATTATACATTTAGGGCTAAAATATTACTTTAACCCCTTAATGATCAATGACGTATGATGTGGTGTTAGTTACCGCATCTTGACGTACATAGTACGTCATGAGATCAAAGTGTCACTGCAAGTGACACTAGCATGTAAACGGGTACCCGAAAGGGACCAATCAGTGTGGTCCCTGCCTTTGAATATCTGCGATTGGTCAGTCAGATTTGAGTCAGTGAGTGTTGAGGAGATCAGGGCTGCGCTGCTGTGTTGATACCCCCTCTTTCCACCCCCCATTGGGCCACTGCTCTGCTGTGGCAGTGTCCGGATGGTTACCATGGCAACTGGACACCTTACACAGGCATCCAGGCTTGCCATGGTATGTAAGCCTGACAGGGTCCTCAGGCTTACTGTGAATGAAAATACACTGCAGTACACAATACAGTGTACTGCTATGTATTGTAGAGACATCAGACCCATTGGATCTTCAAGAATCAAGCGGGTCAGAGTAAAAAAATTGTAAAAAAAAAAAAGTAAAATCGAACATTTTCCCATATATGCACACTTATAATTGTAATATGTAAATATGAAGAAAAGAAAATATCCTAAACACGTTTGGATATAAAAAAGCTATGGCTCTCAGACTATGGAGACACTAAAACATTATTTTTTTGTTTAAAAAATGCTATTAATTGTGTAAAACTTAAATAAATAAGAAAAAGTATACATATTAGGTAATGCCACATCCGTAACGACCGGCTCTATAAAAATATCACATGACCTAACCCCTCAGGCGAACGCCGTAAAATAAATAAATAAATGGTGCCAAAATTACCAATTTTTTGGTCACCTTGCCCCAAAAAGTGTAATAATGAATGATCAAAAAATCATATGTACCCAAAAATTGTAAGTCTTCCTGCAAAAAACGAGCCCCTGCACAAGACGATTGGCAGAAAAATAAAAAAATATGGCGCTCAGAAAATGGAGACACAAAAACTATTTTTTTTCAAAAATGCTTTATTATGTAAAACTGAAACAAAGAAAGTAAACATATTTGATATCATCGCATCCATAACAACCTGCTCTATAAAAATAGCACATGATCTAACCTGTCAGATTAACGTTGTAAAAAACAAAAAATAAAAACGGTGACAAAACATTCATTCTTTGGTTCCCATTATTGCCTCACAAAAAAACATAATATAGAGCGATTAAAAATGATATGTACCCCAAAATAGTACCAATAAAACTGTCACCTTAGCCCGCAGTTTCCAAAATGGGGTCACTTTTTGATTGTTTCTACTGTAGGGTGCATCTCGGGGGCTTCAAATGGGACATGGTGTCTAAAAACCAGTACAGCTCCTTTTCTTCTGCGCCCTGCCATGCACCCATACAGCAGTTTACCACCACATGTGGGGTGTTTCTGTAAACCGCAGAATCAGGGTAATAAATATTGAGTTTTGTTTGGCTGTTAACCCTCGATGTGTTAAAGAATTTTTTTTTATTAAAATGGAAAATCTGCCCAAAAAGTGAAATTATCCTTGTGGAATACCTAAAGGATTAACAAAGTTTGTAAAACCAGTTTTGAGTAACTTGAGGGGTATAGTTTCCAAAATTGGATCATTTATGGGGGTTTCTACTACGTAAGCGTCACAAAGTGACTTCAGACCTGAACTGGTCTTTAAAAAGTGGGTTTTGGAAATTTTCTTAACATTTTTAAGAATTTCTTAGAAAATTCTAAGCCTTCTAACGTCCCAAAAAAATAAAATGACATTTACAAAATGATGCCAACATAAAGTGGACATATGGGGAATGTTAAGTAAAAAATATTTTATGAGGTATCACTTTCCGTTTTAAAAGCAGAGAAATTGGAATTTTGACAATTGCAAATTTTTAAAAATTTTGGGTAAATTTGGGATTTTTCCATAAATAAAAGGTGAAATATATTGACTCAAATTTATGACTGACATTAAGTACAATGTGTCACGAGAAAACAATCTCAGAATAGCTTGGATAAGTAAAAGTGTTCCAAAGTTATTACCACATAAAATGAGAAATGTCAGATTTTCAAAAATAAGCCTGGTCACGAAGGTGCAAAATGGCTCGGTCAATAAGGGGCTAAATTCTCTCACTTTGGTTACTACTGTATTTGCATTGTAAACATCACATTTTTCAGGAAAATATAATTATATGATCTGCACATTGCAAAAACACAGCGGTCCGTCAAGTTACAATATTAATTGATTCTGTGACGACCGTTGTAAGTTGAAACCACTGTAACTTGAGTCTGTAACTGTGTGCAGAACTAATAATTGGTTCCAAAGACCCAAAATGTCATCCCGTGATAAGACAAAAGAAAAATAAGCTCTGTCCCTCTGTATATACCTTAAAATGTTCAAACTGTCTGAATATTGTGAATGGCAGTTATATTTGGCAATTTCTGCTTATTTACCCCTGATAACCCAATACTATTGGGGAAACATGTTGGGAATTTGGAGATTTCCTAATCTAATAGCCAACTTTGGGTGATATTGGTCATAGTGTGGAACTGGGAGCAATATTTATTGAATTATTGACTCTACTGCTATCCTTGCATATGTATGTATTCACACAAGCACCTCAATAGTTCAAAGGTGAGACACAAGCTTCTATGTATTGTTACTTGATGTAAACAATTATATATTCACAGAGATTTTGTAGTTCAGGACAATCTTTTTTTTATTTTGTTTTGCTATGTATCTACTTAGTAATTGAGGTGGTTTTAGATCATTAGACTATCAATACAAGTTAAATGATTTTATGCTATGTCTGTATTTGTGTTGTAAACATCATACATTATTTTTCAGGAGAATAAAATTCTGTGCTCTCTTCATGACAAAAATGCAGTGGTCCCTCAAGTTACAATTAATTGATTCCAAGACGACAATTATAAGTTGAAACCACTGTAACTTGAGTCCATAATTGGAACTAATAATTGGTTCCAAAGCCCCAAAATGTCATACTGTGATAAAAGAAAATAAAAACATATAAACAGTCAGGAATAGATGCTGCGAGCTGTAAATCACTTTCCATGATGAGAAAAGGATCTTCTTCAGGGTCCATCTATAGCACACGCTGTACCAGATAAATGAATTGGAGTTGCCCATCCAAAGGAGCAGCTCATCATGGCAGTACAGGACATGTAGTACCACACTGTACTGTAAGGAGGAGCTACTAGAAACTAATTACAGGTGTTTGACCAAAGAAATGGTCATATTGATTAAATGGATGGATCTGAGTCTGAGTCTGTATGTTGAAATTAGTTTCAACTTATGATGGCACAGGAAAATACATTGTAAGTTGAAAATATTGTATCCTGAGGCCATTGTATTTAAAAGGGACAACTGTACATCCATTCAAAAAAAAAAAATTAATATCCTGTTTTCCTTAAGCTGTCCATTTGAATCCGTACAAAAATGGGCAAATATATCTTTTAAAATGCATTAAGAAAGAGGATAAATCCAAAGCATCATCCATTTTCATTCATAGTTTTGGAGCAGAACATTTCATCTCAAGCTCTGTTAAATATTACTTATGAAGGTTCATCAGGTTTAGCAAGACACAAGCTGCATGAGCAGAGATTGTAATAGACTGCTATTTTTCGACACTTCCTCACATATTTCTTTTATTTCTGCAAAAAAAAAAAACTGGTTCAATTCCCTTTCCTGTGAGTTGGGGAAAGATAGTTTGAAACAGATGCACTCCTGAGATAATACAGGCAGAAATTCAATGTCTCTATTTAGTGGGATGCCAAGTTTGCATGCCATCAAATCTCATGGAAAAGGTCCTTTTAAAGAACAAAACAGACAATGGTCATTATTCTGAATGCAGCTGAGGTGAAAATGGGACAAGCCAATTCAGAAGAGAAAAATGATTTAGTTATTGCAATATGAATGATGTATATATATTTTTGGACTAAAAATTCTAATCGCAAAGACAGTTTCATGTTTTACTTTACAAAACCATTAACCTATATACTGTTATATATGTACATCGATATATACTTTTGTTATATCAAAAACATATCTATCATACATAGATTAACATACACTATTTTTATATATATATATATTGAGACAAAGAAATCATTTCAGAACTTTTTCCACCTTTAATGTGACCTATGAACTGTACCACTCAATTGAAAAACAAACTGAAATCTTTTAGGTGGAGGGAAGAAAACATATAAAAATAAAATAAGGTGGTTGCATAAGTGTGCACACTTATGCAACCATATTATTTTATTTTTATATTTTTTCTTTCCTCCACCTAAAAGATTTCAGTTTGTTTTTCAATTGAGTGGTACAGTTTATAGGTCACATTAAAGGTGGAAAAAGTTCTGAAATGATTTATCTTTGTCTCATTTTTTTACATCACAGAAACCTGACATTTTAACATGGGTGTGTAGACTTTTTATATCCACTGTACATACATATAAGCAGTGGCGGATTATAATAGGGTCGTTCAGGTCGGTAGCCCCGGGCCCAGCTTCCCTGGGGGGCCCCAACGCCGACCCAAATGCCCACATACTGCGGCGGGGCACGGGGGCGAATAGTTTCCTGCCCCGCCTCTGATCACCGCCATAGGCTTCAGGTCTAGTAGGCCTGAGGCCTATGTGGTAGTGAAATCCCGGCGTGCGTGATGACGTCATCGCGCGCCTCTGCCGGGAGAGACGCAGGACAATGAAGAATGCGCGCCTGCCTCACCATGCCGGACACAGGTAAGTATTCGCTTTTAATTTTTGTTTTGTTTCTGTGTATGCCAACTTTGGGGGGGGGGGGGGAGGGGGGGCAGAGGGGGACATGGGGCAGTGTAGTAGCACATCAGTTCGGGGGGGCAGATTATAAAATGGGGCAAATTACTTCATGTGGGGCAGATTATTACTTGGGGGCAAATTACCTCAGGGGGTGCAGTGTGGGGGCAAAATACTTCAGGGGTGCAGTGTGGGGGCAAATTACTTCATGGGGAAGTGTGGGGGCAAATTACTTCAGGGGGTGCAGCATGGGGCAAATTACTTAATGGGGCAGTGTGAGGGAAATTACTATATGGGGGCAGTGAGGGGGAAATTACTATATGGGGGTAGTGTGGGGGAAATTACTATATGGGGGTAGTGTGGGGGAAATTACTATATGGGGTAGTGTGGGGGAAATTACTATATGGGGTAGTGTGGGGGAAATTACTATATGGGGGTAGTGTGGGGGAAATTACTATATGGGGGTAGTGTGGGGGCGTTTCTATTAGGGGACATTATTTTTGGGGACACTATACAGGCATTATTACCTGGAGCACAATATAGGGTGTTATTATTACTGGGGGCACTCTAGGAGACATTATAATTGCTGTAGACACTATTGGGACCTTTGGGGTAATTTATCAAACTGGTGTAAAGTAGAACTGGGTTAGTTACCCATAGCAACAGATTTCACCTTTCATTTTTCACAGCTCCTTTGGAAAATTAAAGGTGGAATCTGATTGATTGCTAAGGGCACCTAAGCCAGTTGTACTTTACACCAGTTTGATAAATGACCCCAATTATGAGAAATTTAACGTGTCTGTGTAACAAACTCTGTAGAGACGAGATGCGGCTTAAAGAATTTGTCATGGCGTTTTGGGGCAAACGGAGGAGAAGAGGAAAGAGAAGATCTACATGACAGGAGAGGTCACTGGATGTAACAGGTATGTGATTTTGTATTCCCCTATATGTAGAGCGGGCTCACTACTGTGACCTGTGTATCATCTTCTCCACCAAGTCTTTTTATTTTTATTTTATTTTTTATCATAATCGTATGTATTTTAAACTTGGCAACTAAAATTTTAATTTGTCACCTGCAGTCCTATGTAACAGCCCAGATAACAGTGAAAACTTTCTGTGTGCAGATAATGTAGTAGATGTTCCATGCAGTCCTATGTAACACCCCACATAACACAATAGTTCACTGTGTTATGTAGGGTGTTACATAGGACTGCAGGTAACATCTATGAAATCTGTACTCAGAGTTATGAGATGGTGGGGGTCTGACTCCTGGCACCCCCACCAATCAGCTGTTTGAGGAGACCACGATGTTAAAGTGAGCGCCGCAGCCTCTTTGCTCCTTACCAAGCACAGCGATGTCTATTTGATAGCACTGTGCTTGGTATTACAGATCAGACCCAATCACTCAGATGAGACAGAGCTGCACCTAGACCATGAGTTGGGTAGACAGCCCAGGGCCTATCATGCACTTAATCCGCCCCTGCATATAAGATAAACACACACACAGGTTTTATAGATACCTGGTTTTCCTTTTTTTCTTATTATTATATCTGTGCATTTAAGCACATTTTTATCATTGTTCACTATGCTATCATTAAGAGTGTTTTATCACTTGAAAAGCATAAATATGAATATGATTTAAAACTTGTATATGCTCCAAGATTAAATAAAGACTGATATTTTATCAGGTGCTGAAAATTTTCATAGAAACTTTTTGTACCCTTTTCTAGATCTGTGCCTCACAATCCTGTCTCCGAACTCTACAGGTAGTTCTTCCCCTTCATTGCTTGGTTTTTGCTTTGCTATGCTGGTATGCATTTCCAAATCTTGTCCAATCACCTGAATTTACCACAGGTGGACTCCAATCAAGGTGTATAAACATCTCAAAGACGATTAAGAGCAATGGGAGGCTCCTAGAGCTACGACTTAAAGGGCATGGCAAAGGATCTGAAAGATCTGAATACTTATGGCCATGCCAAATTTTTGTTTTTCCCCATTTAATACATTTTAAAAAATTCGAAAATTATGGGGTACTGATTGTTGAATGATGGAGGAAGGGGCTTTGATTTTTTTATATTTTAGCAAAAGGCTGCAAGATAAGAATATGTGAAAAAAATGAAAGAGTCCGAAGGCTTGTAATGATGCATTGTAAGGAAATTATTAACACTGACTAAAACACAAACATATAAAGAAAAGCTAAAAACAGCATAAAAGAAACAAACATACACATTAGGAAATAATGTTGCTCTGACACTGGGAAATCTCCAGGCATATTCATCAAACATATGCATAGTTCATCATTCACTTCACAAGGGTAGAAAAGAGTGTCCCTATACCCTTTTTTGCTGTATACAATTGCATAATATATTGCACTATTCTATACAAAGGTAGCCAGTAAACAAAATGTATACAGTGCAGTGTATAACTAATGTAAGCTCTTCAATACAGCAACCATCAAGATGAACAACTCACTACTGTGAATTGTTTCTTCACTTTGCTGGAGAAGAGCAAAAACATTTCTAGTGTCCAAAGAGGATTTCAAAACTACCCAGAGATGGAGAGGAAAAGGTGTAAATGGGTTATCCAAGTTAAATAAATAGTTTTGCCAGTAGAATCAAAGGGGTTGTCTGAGCCACCCCGGTACATATGCTAAAACAACAACATAATTGATACTTACCCTTTTTCTCCCCTGCTGCATCCAGGACTGTGCTCCAGTCCTTACCGTAGGTGATGTCATTTTCCTGGCTACAGTGGTGACCTCTGTTCACGATCACTGGCCTCAGCAGTAACATCCCATATATAGCTGAAGCCAGTGATTGGCTGCACACTGAATGTCACTGCTACAGCCAAGAAAATTATGTCAGCAGCAGGGAGGACTCACAGATCAGTACTGTGCAACAGAACCTTATACCAGAGCGGTTAATCACCCTCTCAAAGTCCCACCCACGTTCAAATCTCATAAGCTTCACAGACATTAGCGCCAATACAAGCTTGCATGCATACAGAGGAGTTGGGATAGATGTAGGCTGAAGGACACTCGTCTCAAGTGTATGTTCTGATAAGGCTTGGCCCACATATAGTTGTGCTGAGTCAGTTGTTTTTTATTTTGTTCCTGGAGCTGGACACAACTGATATATGTGTATGTGCACCATTCCAACTTCCATAACGTGACATCTCTGGACAGAATGCTATAGGCAGATCTTTTGTCTGGCTATTTTACATCTGGCACCAAAACTGATGCGCCAGATGATATGAACAATCCCTTGTGTGTGTGAAGCCAGCATTAAAGGGCTGGTTCCGTTTCAAGAGGAAACTGGACAAATCAGGGGATCGACCTGTAATAAAGAATAGATGATTACTTACCTGACAGATTTCATGCTCCAGACAGGGCTCTGTTTTCCCAGCTGCAGCACTGACATCATATTGACAACACATGACCACTGCAGGCAATCACAAGCATCTTTAGTGCACCACTGAAACCAGTTATTGGCAGCAGCAGTGACATGTCATTGATCTGAAGTCAACGCTGCAGCCAGGAAAACACTTCATTACAGGTCAACCCTCTTTAAAGTTGCTTGCTCACAACTTCTATTTATTGTCAATTCAGACTAGCATTACTTAAAACTAAAGAACATTTTAACATAGTAATTTGAGAAAAGAAAGCAGGAACTACTTTTTATCACAAATATTCAATATCTTGCTGTATGAGCAAGCACATATAACTCAACTATTTACGTTTTCTAGCTACAGCCAAATTCAAAAAGGCAAAAAAGTAATAGGGACTTCAGCATATTGCACTGATTTATCCCACACAAAGGAAAGCATAGTTTAAGAAATAAAATATAATTACCAGCAAGTCTATTTAATTAAAGAGTGATAAAATATATAAAAGGAGCAAGGCCAGCCAAATGTTTTGGGAACAAATTTACACCCCTTTGCAGTAGCTCAGTGCAGAGAGCTTGCAGTTCACAAAGGAATATTGATGTTGCCATCTGGTCTGGGAACTACATGCTGCTTGACTGGCAGTTTGCCCAAAGAGCTGGAGTTTTACACGCAAATTACATTTTTTACACATGGATTCCAAGGACCTATTTTACCTTGTTATTGGTCTTGGAAAAGAAAGCAGCTGAAAAATGTCCTGTGTATATAAAAAAAAAAGAAATAAATAGCTAGCATATTATGTGCTGACTGTGTAAAGGAAACAGAGGTGCTGACCCCGGTCAAAATGGCAGTTCTGACCAATTAGAATCCAAAAGGACATTTCTGGTCACAAGGTTTTCAACATTATTTTTTTTAAAGCTGTGGTCCTGCACATCATGAAATTTCTTCACAGATATCATTTCCAACATCCCGTAAAGGTTCAAAGACTACTAACAGAATAAAGACCGGTTGATGTTGGCAAAATACTAGTAAAATGAGACTAGCCTGGTACATAAAGTCTGATGATGGGTCCTCTCATCAGGTGGATCAGGCTTTACTACTGCCTATATGGCTTGGGTCACATTTTATAGCTTCACTTAAAAGTCTTAGCTTCCCATACAGATAAACAGCCAAAAGAATGTCCCCATGCATGTATTCCTGTGCAAACAGAGGAAAGGAACTAGTTCATTTTAAAAAGCACAGGACCTCTGGTCTTTTGAACATGTTGGTAGCGAATGCAATGAATCTCTAAACAATTGTCTAGTAAGTAGATCAAAATGAAATTTAGAGGCCATGGACACCTTCAGGGCAATTTTTTATGATTGTATTGTACTTATTTCGGGCTACAAATTTTTTTTTTTAATTGGTCTAATTGGTTTAGCCGTTTTTGAGATACAAAAAAATAAATAAAATCAGTCTGTTTGCAGAGTATCACTCCTCAGTCCAGTCAGCTGATGGATCATGTGAAGCCTTATCTCTAACACCTTAAACATTCATTATAGCTAAACCTTTATCAAACTTATAAGAATATGGCTTAAATGAGTGTTTATGAGGTCAGAATGGGCCAAGGAACGTGATATCTCTGGCGTAGGGAAAGCTGGGAGATGGCCATGGCACTTACAGGAACTGATCAGCGGGGGATCTCTGAAAACATCTTTAACATATGGGGCTATAAGGAGCAGTAATCAATGACTGGCGCTTGGTTCATAGGGCCCTTTAGGTCCAATACAAATTGTATGGGGACAAACTATAGTTTGTTTGATTGCTTGTTCCCCATATAGTTTGCCATCCCGTTTACGTTCGCATGTTATGCTAATACACTGTGTAAGATCCAAACACGTTTGTTGGCTGATGGGGTGTTTAGATGGGCCGATGAATTGGAGCAAACATTCTTATGAACTTGTTTGGTCCATCATCGGCCTGACTAAAAGGACTTTTAGGCAGACAACAAATTTAGTATTTCAACATTTTGTAGTTGCTTTCAAATGTTGTCCTTTATAGAACATGTCTAAAAACCAGATCTGTAGAATAGAGAAAAAATGTTTTGCTGGAAGTGGACAGTTAAAATGATAATTCATTTAAAGGGGTTGTGTTACTGATCTGTAATTACAGCTTCTTCGTTCATTCACTTGAGTGACAGAGGAAGCTGTAATTACATTGCATGGAAGCTACAAGCTTGATGGCGTGGGCACAGCGCACACAGGAGCAGAATGGGGGTGCTGGGGGTTGAGCCCCTGCCGAGCCGATATTGATGATCATGACACTACACAACCCGTTTTAATTCTCTCTAAAATGCAACTTTTAAGTGGTCATACACTGAACCTATGATGCTAATGATATAATAGGTGGAGCAGAGGAGAGGTAAGCAGATACAGAACTGTCTCTTATCTACCTATTCATTACTAGCTACCTATCTAGCTACCTATATAATTGCAATTTTAAAAAACCTGTTACTCTAGATCTTTGGCCCATGAATTTATTTTTTTATTGTACTATTTTGATCATTAGTATGCTAATTTATAATTACTTTGTCTTCTGAATAATGCTATGACTAATGGCCTATTTACTGTAAATGTGTCTGTGTTCAAAGGTTGATCTTATTAAGGTTTTTGAGTAAGGAATCACAATTAAAGTTTATTTAATCTATACTGTCATGCTAATATCCCATTGCTTAAAGGGTTTCTGTCACCCCACAAAACTCTTTTTTTTTTTTTTTGGATAGTTAGATTCCTCATAGTGCGATATAGGAGAATATAATGCTCTTACTCACTTTCATGCGGCCGATTCTTTATAAAACGAACTTTTATAATATGTAAATGAGGGCTCCACCAGCAAGTAGGGCGTCTACTTGCTGGTAGCTGCTGCAGAAATCCGCCCCCTCGCCGTGTTGATTGACAGGGCCAGCCGTGATCTCCTCCTCCGGCCGGCCCTGTCAGTAATTCAAAAATCGCGCGCCTCGCGTCATTCGGCGCAGGCGCTCTGAGATGAGAAGGCTCGTATCCTCAGCACTCCCTCAGTGCGCCTGCGCCGATGACGTCTTCTCTTTCGGTGATGTCATCGGCGCAGGCGCACTGAGGGAGTGCTGAGGAGACGAGCCTCCTCATCTCAGAGCGCCTGCGCCGAATGACGCGAGGCGCGCGATTTTTGAATTACTGACAGGGCCGGCCGGAGGAGGAGATCACAGCTGGCCCTGTCAATCAACACGGCGAGGGGGCGGTTTTCTGCTGCGGCTACCAGCAAGTAGCCGCCCTACTTGCTGGTAGAGCCCTCATTTACATATTATAAAACTTCGTTTTAAAAAGATTCGGCCGCATGAAAGTAAGTAAGACTATTATATTCTCCTATATCGCGCTATGAGGAATCTAACTATCCAAAAAAAAAAAAAAGAGTTTTGTGGGGTGACAGAAACCCTTTAAATGGGGCTATACATATTATATAGTGAATTAGCCAGTAGCTATTTCTTCTGAACCCCCCGTACACATGCATGCTCAGCTTGACTGACTGTTCATGTATTTTCAATAGTTAGAAGGGAATTAGCCCTTTCCAGGAATCTCCAGTGGGAACTATACTCCTTTGAGGACAAATGGAGCAGGCATGTTGAAATTTAACACAGCAGACTCTTCTTCCCCCAACATCTGCCATTGGGAAAATGTTGGGATGACCTCATACACGTTAGGTGGCCAGCTAGACCTGCTGAAATTGGTGAGTTTAGCTGTCATTCATCTAATATGTTATAGCAACCATAAGATTCTGTCCCATTCCAATGGGCAGTTTAAGGATAGGGCTACACGGTAAGACTGGTCGCGCAACAGCTTTCGTGGCTGTGATCGCAGAGTAGTGGTGATTAGGGATGAGCGAACCCGAACTGTATAGTTCGGGTTCGTACTGAATTTTGGGGTGTCCGTGACACGGACCCGAACCCGAACATTTTCGTAAAAGTCTGGGTTCGGGTTCGGTGTTCGGCGCTTTCTTGGCGCTTTTTGAAAGGCTGCAAAGCAGCCAATCAACAAGCGTCATACTACTTGCCCCAAGAGGCCATCACAGCCTTGCCTACTATTGGCATGGCTGTGATTGGCCAGTGCAGCATGTGACCTAGCCTCTATATAAGCTTGGGTCACGTAGCGCTGCACGTCACTGCTGATTCAAGCATAGGGAGAGGTTGCTGCTGCGACGTTAGGGCGAGATTAGGCAGATTAACTCCTCCAAAAGACTTAATTCAGTGATCGATCTCCAGCTGTGGATCATTGAAGTGCTGGGGTGATCGGCGGCCATTTTGTGGCTTGTGGTGCACCAGCACAGGCTACCGCCAAGTGCATTTAACCATCAATAGTGTGGTTATTTTTTGCTATATCCTACATCAGGTGCAGGCTGAGCCTGTGTCACCCAAGTGCATTTAACCATCAATAGTGTGGTTATTTTTTGGCCATATACTACATCAGGTGCAGGCTGAGCCTGTGTCACCCAAGTGCATTTAACCATCAATAGTGTGGTTATTTTTTGGCCATATACTACATCAGGGGCAAGTTGAGCCTGACACCCAGCGCCTAAAAAATAGCCCTGACATTTATATTCCTCCAAATCAGTACTGTTTTAGCTGGTCAAATTATTTGTAGTGACCGTAAAAGCACAGTTTTTGTTCTGGGTTGAAAAACTATTCCCAAATTTGCCCATTCTCAAAATTAGTAGTTTCTGCTATATCAGGCCTACTTTAAATCTATCCCAAAAAGGGTATATTAGATTCAAGGTGCTGATAGTGTTATTCTGAAAAACTTAACACACACGCTACAGTGCAGATACAAGTCTAATTCTGTGATTAAAGGTATACCTGTCACACAGCGCCTAAAAAATAGCCCTGACATTTATATTCCTCCAAATCAGTACTGTTTTAGCTGGTCAAATTATTTGTAGTGACCGTAAAAGCACAGTTTTTGTTCTGGGTTGAAAAAGTATTCCCAAATTTGCCATTTTCAAAATTGTGGTGAACGGGAACAATGAGGAAAACATCTAGTAAGGGACGCGGACGTGGACATGGTCGTGGTGGTGTTAGTGGACCCTCTGGTGCTGGGAGAGGACGTGGCCGTTCTGCCACAGCCACACGTCCTAGTGTACCAACTACCTCAGGTCCCAGTAGCCGCCAGAATTTACAGGGATATTTGGTGGGGCCCAATGCCGTTCTAAGGATGGTAAGGCCTGAGCAGGTACAGGCATTAGTCAATTGGGTGGCCGACAGTGCATCCAGCACGTTCACATTATCTCCCACCCAGTCTTCTACAGAAAGCGCACAGATGGCGCATGAAAACCAAGCCCATCAGTCTGTCACATCACCCCCATGCATATCAGGGAAACTGTCTGAGCCTCAAGTTATGCAGCAGTCTCTTATGCTGTTTGAAGACTCTGCTGCCAGGGTTTCCCAAGGGCATCCACCTAGCCCTTCCCCAGGGGTGGAAGAGAAAGAATGCACTAACGCACAACCACTTATGTTTCCTGATGATGAGGACATGAGAATACCACCTCAGCACGTCTCTGATGATGACGAAACACAGGTGCCAACTGCTGCGTCTTTCTGCAGTGTGCAGACTGAACAGGAGGTCAGGGATCAAGACTGGGTGGAAGACGATGCAGGGGACGATGAGGTCCTAGACCCCACATGGAATGAAGGTCGTGCCACTGACTTTCAGAGTTCGGAGGAAGAGGCAGTGGTGAGACCGAGCCAACAGCGTAGCAAAAGATGGAGCAGTGGGCAAAATCAGCACACACGCCGCCAAGAGACTCCGCCTGCTACTGACCGCCACCATCTGGGACCGAGCACTCCAAAGGCAGCTTCAAGGAGTTCCCTGGCATGGCACTTCTTCAAACAATGTGCTGACGACAAGACCCGAGTGGTTTGCACGCTGTGCCATCAGAGCCTGAAGCGAGGCATTAACGTTCTAAACCTTAGCACAACCTGCATGACCAGGCACCTGCATGCAAAGCATGAACTGCAGTGGAGTAAACACCTTAAAAACAAGGAAGTCACTCAGGCTCCCCCTGCTACCTCTTCTGCTGCTGCCGCCTCGGCCTCTTCTGCTGCTGCAGCCTCGGCCTCTTCCTCCGCCTCTGGAGGAACGTTGGCACCTGCCGCCCAGCAAACATGGGATGTACCACCAACACCACCACCTGCGTCACCAAGCATCTCAACCATGTCACACGGCAGCGTTCAGCTCTCCATCTCACAAACATTTGAGAGAAAGCGTAAATTCCCACCTAGCCACCCTCGATCCCTGGCCCTGAATGCCAGCATTTCTAAACTACTGGCCTATGAAATGCTGTCATTTAGGCTGGTGGACACACACAGCTTCAAACAGCTCATGTCGCTTGCTGTCCCACAGTATGTTGTTCCCAGCCGCCACTACTTCTCCAAGAGAGCCGTGCCTTCCCTGCACAACCAAGTGTCCGATAAAATCAAGTGTGCACTGCGCAACGCCATCTGTGGCAAGGTCCACCTAACCACAGATACGTGGACCAGTAAGCACGGCCAGGGACGCTATATCTCCCTAACTGCACACTGGGTAAATGTAGTGGCAGCTGGGCCCCAGGCGGAGAGCTGTTTGGCGCACGTCCTTCCGCCGCCAAGGATCGCAGGGCAACATTCTTTGCCTCCTGTCTCCTCCTCCTCAGCTTCCTCCTCCTCTTATTCCACCTGCTCATCCAGTCAGCCACACACCTTCACCACCAACTTCAGCACAGCCCGGGGTAAACGTCAGCAGGCCGTTCTGAAACTCATATGTTTGGGGGACAGGCCCCACACCACACAGGAGTTGTGGGGGGGTATAGAACAACAGACAGACGAGTGGTTGCTGCCGGTGAGCCTCAAGCCCGGCCTGGTGGTGTGCGATAATGGGCGAAATCTCGTTGCAGCTCTGGGACTAGCCGGTTTGACGCACATCCCTTGCCTGGCGCATGTGCTGAATTTGGTGGTGCAGAAGTTCATTCGCAACTACCCCGACATGTCAGAGCTGCTGCATAAAGTGCGGGCCGTCTGTTCGCGCTTCCGGCGTTCACACCCTGCCGCTGCTCGCCTGTCTGCGCTACAGCGTAACTTCGGCCTTCCCGGTCACCGCCTCATATGCGACGTGCCCACCAGGTGGAACTCCACCTTGCACATGCTGGACAGACTGTGCGAGCAGCAGCAGGCCATAGTGGAGTTTCAGCTGCAGCACGCACGGGTCAGTCGCACTGCGGAACAGCACCACTTCACCACCAATGACTGGGCCTCCATGCGAGACCTGTGTGCCCTGTTGCGCTGTTTAGAGTACTCCACCAACATGGCCAGTGGCGATGACGCCGTTATCAGCGTTAAAATACCACTTCTATGTCTCCTTGAGAAAACACTTAGGGCGATGATGGAAGAGGAGGTGGCCCAGGAGGAAGAGGGGTCATTTTTAGCACTTTCAGGCCAGTCTCTTCGAAGTGACTCAGAGGGAGGTTTTTTGCAACAGCAGAGGCCAGGTACAAATGTGGCCAGACAGGGCCCACTACTGGAGGACGAGGATGAAGCATGTTCACAGCGGGGTGGCGGCTGGGGGGAAACACAGGACGATGACGATAGGCCTCCCACAGAGGACAGCTTGTCCTTACCTCTGGGCAGCCTGGCACACATGAGCGACTACATGCTGCAGTGCCTGTGCAACGACAGCAGAGTTGCCCACATTTTAACGTGTGCGGACTACTGGGTTGCCACCCTGCTGGATCCCCGGTACAAAGACAATGTGCCCACCTTACTTCCTACACTGGAGCGTGATAGGAAGATGCGCGAGTACAAGCGCACGTTGGTAGACGCGCTACTGAGAGCATTCCCAAATGTCACAGGGGAACCAGTGGAAGCCCAAGGCGAAGGCAGAGGAGGAGCAAGAGGTTGCCAACGCAGCTGTGTCACGGCCAGCTCCTCTGAGGGCAGGGTTAGCATGGCAGAGATGTGGAAAAGTTTTGTCACCACGCCACAGCTAACTGCACCACCACCTGATACGGAACGTGTTAGCAGGAGGAAACATTTCACTAACATGGTGGAACAGTACCTGTGCACACCCCTCCACGTACTGACTGATGGTTCGGCCCCATTCAACTTCTGGGTCTCCAAATTGTCCACGTGGCCAGAGCTAGCCTTTTATGCCTTGGAGGTGCTGGCCTGCCTGGCGGCCAGCGTTTTGTCTGAACGTGTATTCAGCACGGCAAGGGGCGTCATTACAGACAAACGCAGCCGCCTTTCTACAGCCAATGTGGACAAGCTGACGTTCATAAAAATGAACCAGGCATGGATCCCACAGGACCTGTCTATCCCTTGTGCAGATTAGATATTAACTACCTCCCCTTAACAATATATTATTCTACTCCAGGGCACTTCCTCATTCAATCCTATTTTTATTTTCATTTTACCATTATATTGCGGGGCAACCCAAAGTTGAATGAACCTCTCCTCTGTCTGGGTGCCGTGGCCTGTTCCAGTGGTGGGTGATGTGAAGCCTGATTCTCTGCTATGACATGAAGACTGATTCTGTGCTGACATGAAGCCTGAATCTCTGTTACGGGACCTCTCTCCTCTACCTGGGTGCCTGGGCCTAAATATGTGACAGTGGCCTGTTCCAGTGGTGGGTGACGTGAAGCCTAATTCTCTGCTATGACATGAAGACTGATTCTCTGCTGACATGAAGCCTGAATCTCTGTTATGGGACCTCTCTCCTCTGCCTGGGTGCCTGGGCCTAAATATGTGACAGTGGCCTGTTCCAGTGGTGGGTGACGTGAAGCCTGATTCTCTGCTGACATGAAGCCTGAATCTCTGTTACGGGACCTCTCTCCTCTGCCTGGACCTAAATATGTGACAGTGGCCTGTTCCAGTGGTGGGTGACGTGAAGCCTGATTCTCTGCTATGACATGAAGACAGATTCTGTGCTGACATAAGGCCAGATTCTCTGTTACGGGACCTCTCTCCTCTGTCTGGGTGCCGGGGCCTAAATATGTGACAGTGGCCTGTTCCAGTGGTGGATGACGTGAAGACTGATTCTCTACTATGACATGAAGACTGATTCTCTGCTGATGTGAAGCCAGATTCTCTGCTATGGGACCTCTGTCCAATTGATATTGGTTAATTTTTTTTTATATTTTTTTAATTTAAATAATTTCCCTATCCACATTTGTTTGCAGGGGATTTACCTACATGTTGCTGCCTTTTGCAGCCCTCTAGCTCTTTCCTGGGCTGTTTCACAGCCTTTTTAGTGCCGAAAAGTTCGGGTCCCCATTGACTTCAATGGGGTTCGGGTTCGGGACGAAGTTCGGATCCCGAACCCGAACATTTCCGGGAAGTTCGGCCGAACTTCTCGAACCCAACATCCAGGTGTTCGCTCAACTCTAGTGGTGATCCCATAGAAATTAATGTTCGATCTTTTTGGGACACACACTGTGATCTCCTTTATTTCTATGTGATGACCACTACTTTGTGATCCTAGCTGCGATAACTGTCGCACGACCAGTGCCTAGTGTAATCTGAGTGATAAAAAAAAGCCCCTCGTGAAGATCAGAATCTGAATATAAATAAATTAAAATCGTATTAACAGAATTATGGGAAAAACCTGATGTCAAGGAGTTTATGTTCACATTACTATGCTATCTGTTTCATCATTTCAGATGGCACAGTCTGCAGTACTGTTCTTGTCAGCAAAAATACTTGAACTCCAAAGAAAACCTTAAAGACCTCATTATAAGTCTGTGAAGGTTCTCATTTATCCAGGTCACTGTATATCTGTAAAGAATAAATCAAGGCAACTGGACTTACTGTAGATTTCTTGAAAACGTTTCACTCGTTCTTCCAACGAGCTTTCTCAATTCTGAGTGACTGTACAAGAATTCTCTGGAATAAATATGCAACTAAATCAACATCTGGTAATTATCCCAGCATGGGGTCAGAGGTCATTATACCCAGCATGGGGTCAAAGGTGTTGATTCGATTATCCTAATTGGAGTCAGTAGGTGATAATGACCTCCCAGAAAAAGGTGTCAAGACAGCATTGTATGTGGCAGACAATAGATGTCTAACCCCCCGCCTCTGTTCAAGCTTGGCTTCTTCATTTTTACGTAGATGGCCTCCTTCACACCTCGTTTGTACCAATCGGCCTCCTTATCCAAAACACTTACTTGACTGTCTTCAAAGGTGTGACCTGTTTCTTTTAGATGTAAGTACACGGTTATCCCATATGTAGCTGGGGTGTCTGAGAAACTCAAAAGGATTTTTAGTAAACATCACATCCCTGTCTGCTTTAAACCCAGTAACACACTGAGGCAACAACTGGTTCACCCAAAAGACCCAACGCCTAAAACACAAGATGGACAACATTGTGTACGCAGTCCAGTGCAATGAGGAATGCTCAGAACTGTATATCGGCGAAACAAAACAACAACTACATCAGCGTATGGCTCAGCATAGAAGAGCCAAAACCTCTGGTCAAGATTCAGCTGAGTACTTACATCTAAAAGAAACAGGTCACACCTTTGAAAACAGTCAAGTACGTGTTTTGGATAAGGAGGCCGATTGGTACAAACGAGGTGTGAAGCAGGCCATCGACATAAAAATGGAGAAGCCAAGCTTGAATAGAGGCGGGGGGTTAGATATCTATTGTCTGCCACATACAATGCTGTCTTGACACCTTTTTCTGGGAGGTCATTATCACCTACTGACTCCAATTAGGATAATGGAATCAACACCTTTGACCCCATGCTGGGTATAATTACCAGATGTTGATTCAGTTACATATTTATTCCCAGAGAATTCTTGTACAGTCACTCAGAATTGAGAAATCTCGTTGGAAGAACGAGTGAAACGTTTTCAAGAAATCTACAGTAAGTCCAGTTGCCTTGATTTATTCTTTACAGATACCTCATTATAAGTGAGATCCAGCAAGGGTTGTTGGGAACCGTTCTTCATCTCATCATAATGGTATATTGAGATATGTTTTAAAATAGGCAAGACTTGCCTTGTGCATTTTTTTTTTTTATCAAACTGCCATTGCTTCCGATCTGCTTAGTCCAGAAGAGTCACATTTTGAAATCAGTTATTGGCTCTTTGACAACTTTAGGTCAGCAAATTAAACTCACTCGCAGATTACTCCTTCCCTCAATATTGCCTACCAACATGTAATAGCAAGGCCAAAATTAGACATGAGTTTTGTTTTTTTTCACAGTGAAAACACTAGCTCCAGATGTTCACTGAAAGTATATGAAAATATGAAATGCAGGGTGTCTTTTTGCTACTGGCCTTTTTGGGTCTCTGGTGCTTTTTTTTTTTAATACAGCAAGTTTAAGCTGTTGGTGCTTTGAAATCTCCTTTATGCCTCATTCACATGTCAGTGTTTGGTCAGTGATTTTGAGCCAAAACCAGGTATAGCTCTAAACACACAGAACAGGAGCAGATCTTTCCATTACACCTGATCTCTGTGTAGCCTACACTTTTGGCTCACAATCGCTGATGGAAATCACTGACCAAAACACTGACGTGTGAATGAGGCTTTATAACGATGAGGCTAATGAGGCTAAAAACACCATTTAAAAAAAATGCATGCGGTATGCAAAAAATAAATAAAAAATAGAGCATTTCCTATTGCATTTTTTTTTATTGAACAAGAAAAGTCAGAGCAAATTTGTGTGTCGGGGCCTCAGAGCCAGGAGATAATGAGCTTCTCAAAAGTAATAGGGCTAATGTATGTGGGATGAAGTAATAGATGGAAACAAGGTGATAACTCAACACTGGTGTATGTACTGCCAGTTTGTTATTTAATGTTCATGGAGCATATTAGAAACATAACTGGTTTGAAAGAAAAAGTGAAAAATATTTATTACAAGAGGCCTCTTTACACATCAGCATCCAGACATTATAGAATACAATGCTAGGTCAAACCACAGAAATTCATCACTTTTGTTGTAGTTGCTGTTTGGTTTACCAAAGTGTCTTTGCAACTTGAAACACAATTTACATACACAGAATAAAATATGCCACTGCTTTCTAGGTTTGGGAATATATTGACCATAAACTAATTCTTTTGTCTTTTGAGCCGGCAGCCAGCAGTCTTTCTTCAGGAATGATGTGATCTGAGAAGGACACACAGTGCACCATTGCAGAATGGTACTGGAGAACTGCTAATGGCTTCACTTTCTTCCACCCAAAAATCCGAACACGATAGTCCCAGCCAGCTGTTGCCAAAATCTTCTTGTCCTGACGTATTCGGACATCAGCAATTCCTGGATTGACAAGTTCTTGTGCTTTGTAATACTTAAGAAAAAAGAACAAAACAGACTCATTTTTTTTTTTTTTTTTTACCGAGGGCAAGGTTCTGGAGATTCACAACCTATTTCATGAATGCTCGACACGCAGTGTTTGCAAAGAAGGAGGCACACCATTACTGGCCTGCTGCAAGCAGTGCTAATCCAGGCTACCCCGTCGCAGGCTCTTCTTATTAATATAATTCAGCTTGTCTAATATTTGCTGGAATCCAAACGGTTTCCTACTGAAGACGCAACTGGACTAAAGCCCAGGGTTCCACTGATGTCAAGACTGTTAAAAGGGCTGCTTATTGGGGAAAAAGACTGGAGAGAAACTGTTGATTCCCACATGATGTCATTAGCTCAGGTACCGGGAATGCACCATTCTCACATCTGTTTTGCATTATTAATGGATGAGTGGGAAAAGACAACTGAAAATGCTCACAATCCCTATCATTTATGTGGGAGGAACATATATTTATTTTATTAATGCTCCTTAAGACCATTTAGGTAAAAACTATGAGATAAAGCTCATGGAACAAATCAAATGTCACAAATTCCCTTACAGCTGTGCAGAGGCCAACACATTGTAAGAGATAAAGTACATACGTTTCAAAGCAGAGCAACGTAACAAGTAAAAACGGGGTTATCCATAGTGTTCATGATCCAGGCTGTACTATTACTGGTCACGATAAACAGTTGCATATAAGTGAAATTGATAAATTAGTGACATAGACTTTGTTACAAATATTTTTGGCTTACACCCCGATAAAAATCTAGTTTATTTATAAGTGGGAATATCGCAGAAATGCAAAATAAGCAAAATGTCTAGTAAAATGAAAGTTAAAGAACACCACACATGAGAAGATCTCAACCGGACCTTTGAACTGAATCCAGCCTGTGATTAGATGACTAATGGATATTGAGCTATGTTAATTATGAAAACTAAACCAACAATATGGAACTTCTTACCTTGAAGTTCTGTTGTTCATCAATGCTCCAGACATTCAATATATTCTCAGAGGATCCAGAGACCCCTCTGGCATTGTCACAGTCAAAGTCAATGCACATAACAGGCTCCTTGTGGAATATATGCCTACTTAGTAATCTGTGCTCCAAGACATTCCATAGGGCTACTGAGCCATCCTCATAGCCAGCAACAAGCAAAGGGCTACGTCCAGATTTTGGCTTTTAACAAAGAAAACTCCATTAAAAGGGCATACAAAGTTACTATGTTACAACATGTAAATATCGCAATCAATTGTTTTATAGTTAAACATTTATGACCTTTACATTTAGTCACATCATTATGCTGGTTGCTAAGGGAATCAGTCAACAGTCTGTCAAAAGATACATCTCTGAAAGCGAAGATGAGCTCCTGTTCACTGCCTGGTGTGAAAACACAGAGAAGCAGACACTGAATCAGCAGGGAATGCTGACTTTAGGTACATGCCATTTTTGGGCATCACATTCAGTGGCACCAACTGAAACAACCTGGAGAAAGCATGTATGCATAACTATACAGTTACATGTATCTACCAGCTTTCATTTTATACAGTGGTATTGAAAAGTATAGCCAAATGCATGTCCAAGGCTGCTGCTTTGGTATGTGTCTGAATAAAGATAGCCTATGGGTATGTTATATTTATAGATTAGAAGAATTTCCCACAATATATTCTAAATGTTGGTCCCAACAGTGGTGTGAATCTACCTTAAATGGAATCTGTCCACAGATCTACGAAACTCGCTGACCTGTTCCATGTGCACTTGGCAGCTGTTTTGATCTGCGTGTTGGGGAGACGCATCAGCGGCCGTGCAGCAATCCCGAGGGACGCAGGTGCCAGGGAACGGGTAAGTATAGTCTATAGGAGGGGTATTTCTACTATTGGATAATTCCTTTAAATTGACAGGACCTGGCATGATGATGTTTTTACTGCCTGGTTCTGTCAATCAAAATGGGGAAGGGTGCAGCAGTTACAAACAAAGCGAAGCCTCTAGGTGTAACGGTAACGCCCTTATTGCTCCTAGAGGCTCATTTGCATATATTAAAACATCAGTTTTAGCATCAATGCGGGCACATATGAGCATGGGACCAATAGTTGCCTTCAGCTGCCAAGCGCACATGTAACAGGTCAGCCAGTTTCACAGGTACAAATCTGCTGACAGACGCCCTTTAAATTACATTTATCAACTATCCACAGAATAAGTGATAAATGTCTGATTGATGGAGCATACAACAGTCATTTGAACAGGGGTCCCAAGGCTTCTGGTCCTATTCAGTGTAAGACCGTGGTGAGGAGGAGTTTACATGGAGTGCAATGTTGCTACATTTAAAGTCTATTGGACAGATGTAGAAAAACCAGCGCAGTATTCTATCCTGCGGATAGGTGAAAAATGCTCATTTTAATGCTATAGCTCGAGATCAGTACAAGGTACGTAACAAACTGTATTTATAAAGCTACAGGTACTCCTCTTCCTATGCATAAATCATCAATATGTCAACTGTAAAAAAGGAAAATGTTAAGGTATATTCTAGATAAAGAACATGTCTTACTATAAAAGTGCCTTATAACTGTGCAAACCTCTACATTATGTATATGATACATGGCTCTAATCCATCCAGAATACATTTAATAGAATAAAATAAAAATAAAACATTGGAATTAAATAATAAATCACACATGAAACTCTACTCAAAATGGAGCAGTACAGAACTATGCAATGTAAGGTATGTTTGTTAATAAATATTACACCCCCCCACGTGTTGTACAAAGAAAGGCCAAATTATAATAAAGTTGATCTTGCATTCTAAAAATAAAAACTTTTCTTGAAGGATTAGCATGGAGTCTGACCATTACTGTAACTAATCAGTTATCATTTGATTAATGATGGCAGAGGTCAAAGGGCATGACATACTGACCAGACACCTCATTTATTTTAGCCTCTGAAATAACTCCACGGAGATGGAACTTCAGTGGATAAAGTGTCACTTTCAGAGAAAGGGATTCATCATCTGACTAGAGTGAACCATAATAACCAGTCAGACAGGAACTGGTCAAGCCAGGATAAATATCCCAGGGGAATGTCAGGTTTAAAGCCTTGGTTTGTTATGCAGTGAGATTCATGCTGTTCGTACCATGTTTGGATTCATTTGATTGTATTATGCATGAACAAACATAATTGCGTCATTCTTTCAGATTATATATTTATAAAGGACTCCTCTGTATGTGCATATACCAAGATCTCACTTGTGCCATGACAGAGTCTGTCAGCCTATGGCGTTTTGTGACAATTTTTCATCAATTTCAAATAGAGGAGAAAAATATATATAAAAAAAAAAATAAAAAAGAAAAATTGACATTTCCTAGAACTGCTCTTTAAAGGGGTATTGATGACCTATCCTCAGCTCCGTTGAAAGGGTAATGGTCGTGCCGGAATACTGGTCACTAAACTTTGAATGGAGCCATAGTTTCTTCTCCATTTACACTGCCGTTCCGGAAGGCTGCAACAAACAGCTGATTGGTGATAGTGCCTTACCCTCACCGATCAGATAGTAATTACCTAAAGTGAGTGTCAGGCAGCTGCTGCCAAGGCCAATAAGATAATGGGTTGCATCAAAAGGGGCATAGATGCCCGTGATAAGAACATAGTCCTACCACTTTCCAAACAACTAGTCAGACCATACATAGAGTACTGTGTACAGTTCTGGGCTCCTGTGAACAAGGCAGACATAGCAGAGCTGGAGAGTGTTCAGAGGACTACAGTACCCTGAAAAATTATCAAAACTATGGCAAGGTCTAAGAACTATGTATACATATATCAGGGGTCAGTACAAAGATCTCTCCCATCATCTATTTTTCCCCAGGACTGTGACTGTGACAAGGGAACATCCTCTGCGTCTGGAGGAAAGAAGGTTTGTACACAAACATAGAAGAGGATTCTTTACGGTAAGAGCAGTGAGACTATGGAGCTCTCTGCCTGAGGAGGTGGTGATGGTGAGTACAATAAAGGAATTCAAGAGGGGTCTGGATGTATTTCTGGAGTGTAATAATATTACAGGTTATGGTTACTAGAGGGGTCATTAATCCAGGGAGTTATTCTGATTGCCTGATTGGAGTTGGGAAGGAATTTTTTCCCCTAAAGTGAGGAAAATTGGCTTCTACCTCACAGTTGTTGTTTTTTTGCCTTCCTCTGGATCAACTAGTGGGATAACAGGCTGAACTAGATGGACAGATGTCTTTTTTCAGCCTTACAAACTATGTTACTATGTATATTATTATGAGGATAGGTTATCAATATTGGGAGCCTATAAAACCCCTTTAAACATGAATGAATCGCATGTGTTAGCGATGGTCTTGCCTCTTCTTTGTTTACCTGTGCGGATGTAGAGCAGCTTTGCACCTCACCACAACGCAAGTGTGAACCTAATTAATCTTTACTAGAAAACAAATCAAACAGAATGAGAAGCCCAGCTATGGTATGGAACAACCCACCATCTAGTCCACCAAAACAAATTCCATAATTCCAGTCTGTCTGTGTAGATAGAGTGAATGTAAAAGTCTGTTGCCTCTTAAAGTTAACGATATATGAGACACAATTCATACTTTTTATTCTTTTAGAAGTGATCCAAGAAAGAGGAGACTCCTAATGCATTCAGTTATAGCCTAAGCTTTCTATATCATCAACAAAAGCCTCTGGGTTAAAGAAAAAGCGGGGGGAAAAAATGTAGAAAAAACCTTTAACAAAAATTAAGTAGTAATTGGAATAATGGAGATACTTTGCAATGAGTTAGGCAATTATTTAGCAATATAATGTGAAAGGGGTTTTTCATTTGCATCAACATACTTTTAAATTATTATTGTTGAAGGTAGCTGTAATTTTTTTTTAACCATTTCCAGACGAGGCCATTTACCCCCCTTCCTGACCAAGACAAATTTTGCAAATCGGACATATGTCACTTTATGTGGTAATAACCTTGGAATGCTTTTAATTATCCAGGCCATTCTGAGACAGTTTTTTTTGTGACACATTGTACTTCATGTTAGTGGTAAATTTGCCTCAATATGCTTGAAAATTCACTATTCACTATTTTCTAAATTTGAATCTCTGCTTTTAAGACAGACAGTGATAACTCATAAAATAGGTTATTACTTTACATTTCCCATATGTATACTTTATGTTGGCATCAATTTGTAATTTTTATTTTTTAAGACATTAGGTTTACAATTTTAGATGCAATTTTTAAAATTTTCAAGACAATTTCCAAAACCAACCTTTTTTAAAGGACCAATTCAGTTTCAAAGTCACTTTGAGAATCTCAGATAATAGAAACTACCCATAAATGACTCCATTTTAGAAACAAAACCCCTCAATTTATTTAAAACAGAAATCTTGTTAACCCTTTAGGTATTCCACAGAAATTAAAGCAAAAAAGAAGAGGTGAAATTTAAAAATGTCACTTTCTTTTGGGAGATTTTCTATTGTAATCCATTTTTTCTGTAACACAAAGGTTGAACAGCAAAAAAAACCTCAATATTCATTACCCTGATTCTGCAGTTTACAGAAATACCCCATATGTGCACACGGCAGCACTCAAAAAGCAAGGAGCACCATATGGTGCTCGAGGGCATTTTTTTTTAACAAGAAAATTGTGCTTCAGGCCCAAACTTTCTTTTTCACAAGAGATAATAGGAGAATATCACTCCACAATTTGTTATGCATTTTCTCCCGATTACAACACCACTCCATATGTGGTCATAAACTGCTGTTTGGGCATATGCTAGGGTTCAGATGGAAAGGAGCAGCATTTGGAATTTCTAACATGGAATTTGCTAAAATGTTTTTAAAAGAATCATAACTTTTTTTTTTTTTTTTTGACAGAGGTTCACCATGTAGTATATTTATGATATGATAACTTTATTCTGCAGGTTGGTACGATTATGTCAATACCAAATTTATATAGTTTTTTTCAGGTTTTACTACTTTTGCATAGTAAAATAACTTATTAAAAATCTTTTGTATTTTGCATCACCATATACAAACATCCATAACATTTTTAATTTTCTGCCAACGTAGATGTGAAGAGGTCTTGCCATTTGCAGTCAGACTGTAATTTTTTTTTTATCTCGGTACCATTCTGGGATACAGAAGACTTTTTGATGACTTAATATGTTTTTTGGGAGGCAAGGTTATACATTTTTTTCATAACAGGAAAAAATCTTGCTTAAAAGTCTTATAGTCTGCAGTCAGGGTGCTCCAGCAGTGTGAGACCCCCTGACTGTTTCCTTAGTGATCTGGCAGAGTGCTTATACAGCGATTTGCCCAATCAGTGAGAGCTGTGCGTCTACACAAATCTCTCTCTTCCTGCCCAACACCGATCCATGCGATCAGTGCAGGTAGGAGAGAAGAAGGCCAAAAGGTCATTCAGCTCATGGAGAGGACTGTGAGAAACACCTACCTCCCCATGCTGAAGATCCCCAGGCAGCAGGGAAATACATGAAAGCTCAGACTTAGTGTAGCTAAAGGACCTTTAAAGATATCACCAGTGGGAGGAGTCAGACCAGTAAGAAGAGGTCTACACAGTGGATATAGTATTGTACTGTAAACTGAAGCTTGCGATGTTGATACTCCTATCATGTCACCACATGCATGATTGCTGTTTGTTTCATTAGTTAAAAGATGACAGACTAGGATTAACAGGACCTGACTGGAAACTATTAATCCCTTCTACCCTAGACTATTAAAGTTAGTGTTACTGATCCCCTCCACTTCACGAAACTATCAGGGAAGTTTTAATTAGTATAAAATATAAATTTTACGATTTCCTGCTGTCTAAACCTGGGGACAGGGGTCTCTTTTAGTACAAAAAATACAGTAGTTTTATTTTTTATTTTTAGGAGAGTTAAAATAGAAAGTAAAATTTTAATTTTTTTTTAGTCCCAATAGGGCACTTGAAACTACAATCTCTTTATTGCATGATTAATTCATATTAGCTTCCAAAGCAAAGTTTGCATGTCTGTTATATTCCAAAAGGGCCAAACAGGCTAGGTGCTACAGTCGCTATTGGTTGAGGCATCTAAGGAGTCAAAATACAGAGATCAGAGTTTTCTCTAATCCTAGACGTTTGGTAACACAGCCATGCTGCCACCGCATACTTGTGGGCATACTGGCCAATACCATAAGATCACATTGATGAATCATCTGCTGGCAACAAATATGTCCACTATTGGTCTCTAAGGGGTTAACAGCCCATTAAGTCATAGGCACTAACATTTTAAATGGGAATTTTGCTCCATGTGAGTGTTTACGACAATAATGCCATTTTAATGTTGTCTCTAGGTAAAACCTTCCTCATTGGGCCAGAGCAGATAGTCACTAACAGACAGTGGCTCTCAAACTGGTGGACCTACAGCTTCAGGTAAAATGCTTGGATGATTGCAGCTTCCCAAAGACCCATGGAGTACAGCGGTTGTCAAAATGTTCCTCAATTGACTGATCTTGGACATCATTCTGCACCTTATGGCCAATTTCACACCTGACCATGGGTCTTCTGTACTACACTGATGGCAGTACGTGAGTACAGTACAATAGACCTCTGGTCAGGCAGGAACACACGGCATCACAGATCATTAGGATGCAGTGAGTTCAGGGCAGAGGAGCAGTGTTTAGCCCGGGAAATACAGCCATCACAAGGAGCGCGTTTCACATCCCAAATACGCCTGTGGGAAACAGGCCTTTATTGGCCAGTGTTGGCTCAGACACTAACTTGGTTGACTGCTTCCTGGAGCTGTATTCCCCATGCCAACACAAGGGGCTGGGCCCTGAGAACAAACTAGCATCATGTATCTATTGCGTCACTTCAGCCTTTCCTTTTAGATTATGAGCTCTCATGGGCTGTGACTTCTCTATTTTTTTTCATTTTACTTGATTAACTCTCCTATTATAAAGCACTGTGGAATATTTAGCGGTATATTAAAGGGGTTATCCTTGATTCATGTAAAAAATGAAAATCAGACAACATATAGTACATGACAATCTCTTTCTAACAAAGCTAGAACCAGCCCTGTGCCGCACATGGATCCAGAGATCTCCCCATTCATTGCTGTGCTAGATTTATATGAAGCTGACTGCTCAAGGGGAGTGTCTTGTCTGCTGCAGCTAAGGGGGTGTGTCCATGTTCTCCCTATCACAGCCCAGGAGGCAGTTTAAGGATGAAACTGAGCATGTGCGGTCATCTCAGCAAGCAGGACAAAGAAATAAGAAAAACAAGAAACAGCAGGTGGCGCTATACAAATACATTTTACTGAATAACTAATAATTACATGCAATTACAAAAGTATTCAGATCCAGGCGCTGGTTTGAAAACTGTAGAATATTTTTTGTGGGACAACCCCTTTAAGATAATTAGTATTAGGCCTCATGCACACGACCGTTCCATTTTTTGCGGTCCGCAAAAAACAGAAGCCGCCTGTGTGCCTTCCGCAATTTGCGGAACGGAAGGCCCATTGTAGACATGCCTATTCTTGTCCGCAAAATGGAACGGAGCAACGAATGCGGACAGCACACGGAGTGCTGTCCGCAGCTTTTGCGGCCCCATTGAAGTGAATGGTTCCGCACCCAGGCCGCAAAAACTGCGGCTTGGATGCGGACCCGAAGAACGGTCATGTGCATGAGGCCTTAGACAACATTTAAAAGGGTTTACCTGGCATTTTATAACAGATGACCTATCCTCTGGATAGGTCATCAGTATCTGATTGGTGGGCATTTAACACCCACCAATCAGCTGTTTAAGAAGGCACCAGCAGCCTTCTCCATGCTTACCAAGCACAGCACCGTACATTGCATAACGGTTGTGCTTGGTATCGCTGCTCAGCCCCATTCACTTCTATGGGGATGAACTGCTCCTAGGACATGTGATCGATGAACGTGACATAACTTGGCCTAGGAAAAGCTGAGAGAAGGCCGCGGCACTCAAAGGAGTGCCAATGCCTTCTCAAACAGCTGATTGACGGGGGTCTCTGGTGTAGGACCCTTACCGATCAGTATTTAAATCTCGGAAAATCTTGGTAATGTCCTAACATGTTTTGCAAAGTATTTCTGAAATACAATTGCTTTTGACATGTCTTCTAGTAAAAACCTGTATTCTTCATGAAATAACAATTCATGAAGAGGACACACCCCTCTGACAGACTTCTCTCACCACTTTTTTTCTGTCCTGAGAAGAGTGAGTGGGGTTTAGCAGGAGGCGGCATGGCTTCCATGGCCCGCAAGATCTAGTAATCATTTAAGCTAGGAACTGGTGTAAACTTATACCATCTCATAGCTGGAGCAGATCGAAAAGTTTGGTGCACAGACGGCGTAGAAACACATCACATTTATAAATTTTGCTTTAACGGCGAATGTAAGACCAGTATTAGTATATCTCCCCCCCAATATTCATAGAAAACAATTTGTAAAGAATTTTTGGCTTTTTCTTTTTAATTTCAGAAGTACTACGCAATTGAAAATGAAATATAAAATATTGTCCTATATCCATCAGCACAGCACATAACATTGTTATTTTACTTATGCTGTGAGGGAAAGATTATCTGTTAGTAAAATAGTAGATTGCAGAATTCGGATAACAGTATGACAATTCTATTGTGCTCTTGATAGGACTAGATAAAGATATCCACAGAAGAGCCCTGCACTTATCAATGTAATGGTTTATGCTACAATAGAGTCACTCATCCCCCTTCTCTCTCTGGCCGCATTGATGGTCTGATTGAGAGTGTCAAGCGAGGATGTCTGCTGTGCTGAAAATTTGCAAACCAAGGAAGAGCTTCAAGAGCCAGGATAGGAGGTAGATTACATTGAGTGACTTCAAAAAATGATATCCAGAAAATCATCCACCCAAGTTTTGTAAAAAACTAAACAAAAACATAGAATATTCCCATACAGGCAGTTAATATGTGATACTTTTTTTTTGATGATAATGTCCATCTAAAATGACTGGAAACTAAGCCAACATGTGTGTAAATTGTATCGCTGATCAGCTACTTCAGAGATATTATACAGACCACTGTAGTGTAGTGTGTTTGGCTTGTACCGTATATTTATTGCCATGCTTATGTCTCCATTCATGAGAACACTACTGATGGGTTAGCTCTACCAGTGAAGAGAATGCAGTTTGCTCAATCAGTTGTTACAGATCCATAATTTAAACCCATACAATATGCCTTAAAGGGGTTATCCCATAAATAATGCAAAAAATAAAAATCAGAGATCATACAGTACATGACAATCGCTTTCTAACAAAATATACTTATAAAAAGTGGCCTGATATCGCAACACGATCAACAATTATGTCTAACTAGACACATGTCTATGGCATTAATCACAAAAAGTCTACCAGACCGCATGAAAATACAATGATAATTTATTAAACATGATTCAAAAGGACAATACACTATAAAAAAAAAAAAAAAAACAAGTGCAGGGACAAGGTGACATCACCAGAGGAAATCACATTGGCAAAAATCTATACTGCTCCACGTGATGGTAAAGGAATAAATTGCAAGTGCAATTATATCGATATTCTAAAACATCAAGGCAGAATATATTACCCATACTGTGCCTCCTCTGGGATGGCGTTAACCCCGACACGCGTTTCAGTGAACCTTCGTCTGGGGGGGGTCGCGTCATCAGCACAGGACTCACAATAAATACCCCCACCAACCAATCCTAACACAGATTGCATTAGCGTGCACACCTGAACTGAATATAGTAATGATATCACGGGCCGCCGCTTTGTGACGCGAAATAAGACACGTGTTCTACATCGGGTCACATGATGACGCCGATACATCCTGCGAGATTACGGAGATGATATCAGCGGCACCAGGGAGTCAAATAGAGCATGCGCAGGCTTGCATAACAGCGCAAAAACCAGGGAAATGAAAAAAAGGGGGAAAAAGGGAATGGAAGTGCACATGTATAATAATAATCCCATAAACGTATTCAATTGGTGTACAACAATTGGTGAAACTTGATGAGATGTGTAAAATAACCTAAAGCGACATCCATAATCAATTTCATAAAAAGCCGCATTACAACCGTGAATAATGAGAACATGATTACCGTAAGTGAAAAAAATATATATAATATAAAAGTATAAGAAAAACGTGAGAGAATTAATTACTATGAGTGAAATTAAATGAAAACCTAATCATTTAAATAATGGTGATGAGTTATTATGTTGATGCAGTGAATATGTGAGCATGATTTTATGATATGTGACGTGGTATGTAACAGGATTAAAATAAATTAATCCTTGCTTATATAAATGTGATCTATAGGATAAGAAATAGACACGTGAACATGATAGTGATATGTGAAATAATATGCAACATAAAATAATCCTTGCTTAAATAAATGTAACGATGTGATGTATCGGAAATTTCTTTTACATTAATTGTGAATAGAAACCCAAAAAAATATTTTCTTCGCTGTAAATAATCATTAGGTCCAGCAATATATTTATAAGTCTGAAAGATGGAAGGTGGTTAATTACATGCAATGACAATACACATTAAAACACACACATTTTATATATACACACACACTGCTCAAAAAAATAAAGGGAACACTTAAACAACACAATGTAACTCCAAGTCAATCACACTTCTGTGAAATCAAACTGTCCACTTAGGAAGCAACACTGAGTGACAATCAATTTCACATGCTGTTGTGCAAATGGGATAGACAACAGGTGGAAATTATAGGCAATTAGCAAGACAACCCCAATAATGGAGTGGTTCTGCAGGTGGTGACCTGACCACTTCTCAGTTCCTATGCTTCCTGGCTGATGTTTTGGTCACTTTTGAATGCTGCCGGTGCTTTCACTCTAGTGGTAGCATGAGACGGAGTCTACAACCCACACAAGTGGCTCAGGTAGTGCAGCTTATCCAGGATGGCACATCAATGCGAGCTGTGGCAAGAAGGTTTGCTGTGTCTGTCAGCGTAGTGTCCAGAGCATGGAGGCGCTACCAGGAGACAGGCCAGTACATCAGGAGACGTGGAGGAGGCTGTAGGAGGGCAACAACCCAGCAGCAGGACCGCTACCTCCACCTTTGTGCAAGGAAGAACAGGAGGAGCACTGCCAGAGCCCTGCAAAATGACCTCCAGCAGGCCACAAATGTGCATGTGTCTGCTTAAACGGTCAGAAACAGACTCCATAAGGGTGAAATGAGGGCCCAACGTCCACAGGTGGGGGTTGTGCTTACAGCCCAACACCGTGCAGGACGTTTGGCATTTGCCAGAAAACACCAAGATTGTCAAATTTGCCACTGGCGCCCTGTGCTCTTCACAGATGAAGGCAGGTTCACACTGAGCACATGTGACAGACGTGACAGAGTCTGGAGACGCCGTGGAGAACGTTCTGCTGCCTGCAACATCCTCCAGCATGACCGGTTTGGCATTGGGTCAGTAATGGTGTGGGGTGGCATTTCTTTGGAGGGCCGCACAGCCCTCCATGTGCTCGCCAGAGGTAGCCTGACTGCCATTAGGTACCGAGATGAGATCCTCAGACCCCTTGTGAGACCATATGCTGGTGCGGTTGGCCCTGGGTTCCTCCTAATGCAAGACAATGCTAGACCTCATGTGGCTGGAGTGTGTCATCAGGAGCATGCACAGGCGTTGTAGGGAGGTCATACAGGCACGTGGAGGCCACACACACTACTGAGCCTCATTTTGACTTGTTTTAAGGACATTACATCAAAGTTGGATCAGCCTGTAGTGTGTTTTTCCACTTTAATTTTGAGGGTGACTCCAAATCCAGACCTCCATGGGTTAAAAAATTTGATTTCCATTTTTTTTTGTGTGTGATTTTGTTGTCAGCACATTCAACTATGTAAAGAACAAAGTATTTCAGAAGAATAATTAATTCAGATCTAGGATGTGTTATTTGTGTGTTCCCTTTATTTTTTTGAGCAGTGTATATAGTACAGACCAAAAGTTTGGACACACCTTCTCATCCAAAGAGTTTTCTTTATTTTCATGACTATGAAGGCATCAATACTATGAATTAACACATGTGAAATTATATACATAACAAACAAGTGTGAAACTGAAAATATGTCATATTCTAGGTTCTTCAAAGTAGCCACCTTTTGCTTTGATTACTGCTTTGCACACTCTTGGCATTCTCTTGATGAGCTTCAAGAGGTAGTCCCCTGATATGGTCTTCCAACAGTCTTGAAGGAGTTCCCTGAGATGCAGAGACATCCTACAAGATCGTTAGTAGATGGTACAAAACACCCGTAGCATTACATGCTATGAATCCTCTCATCTCCTCATCCTGCTGGAGATGCATTACAGGTACTGGTTCATACGTACACCTATAGTGGAATGGATCACCCCCTTCTGGGTAGAGGTGGAAAAGATATTTAAAAAAGGTGTTTATAGGATCCCCTGAGATTTCACCGCCTTCTTTATTTCTGAACATCCTACATGACTCCCTGACCAATTATAATACTTTTCTATGGAGACATTTGGTACTAGCAGCTAAAAGAATGATTCCTCTATATTGGAAACAGACGGTGACACCACCCATATCTCACTGGTTACGTAAAGTAGGGCAAGTGGCCAAATACTACAAGGTATGGGAGCCCTGGCTGAATTTTGCTAGTAGCCCTGATACACAGCAACTCTTACTAGACTGAATCAGAGACCTCACATTTCCCCTCCCCTGAAGTGATTACCTTGCGCTTTCCTACGTTTATGTCACATTCCTATGTTTTGAAACATTCCTACGCTCTGTCATATGTCGATTAGGCTACATGCACACGACAGTTGTTTTTTGCGTCCGTCAAAAAAAATGGATGCAGCATCCGTTTTTTTTGGAGGCTCCATTTTTCCCCACAGATCCCTTGTAATAAATGCCTATCCTTGACCGCAAATGTGAAAAAAGTAGGACATGCACTATTTTTTTGCGACAATGGACGCGGAACACAAACGGATGATCAGCATTTTTTTGCTGACCCATTGAAATGAATGGGTCCCCATCCTATCCGCAAAAAAAACGGAACGGAGGCCGAGAAAAACAACTGTCGTGTGCATGAGGCCTTAAGGTGTTTCTCCGAGTTTACATGGAATTGCACCTCCAGACGAAGGACTAATAGTAGTGACATATAGCCTCTTTCCAGATATTATAGACACCGGCTTTGTTAATCCACATTTGTTTCGATGAATAATTACTAGCAGAACTAGACTAGCAAGAGCTCTGTCTAAGGTTATTAATAAGTTGTATGTTCAGTGATTTCTGCCCATGATTACAATCTGTTATTAGCAAAGATATACACATGGTATAAACCTTGTGAAATGTACAAAAACCTCCTGTACAAATACATTGTAATGTTAAATGCTTAGAGGAAAGACGAAAAACTAGTGGACTTGTTGAGTCCATTTGGGCATAATGTATTCAATTTCCAAATCCATTTGCATAAGTTTCTTTGTTTCCACCCCAAACATTTTTAGGTACGCAATCTATTCCCCGAGCCTTCAAACCCTTGGAATCACAGGCATGCTGTGTTTTGAAATGTCTGTCGACAGTTTTCAAACTCATCACATCTCTTTAATTAAGAGCAATCGAAATGTCACGAACGTGCTCACGTACCCTGACTTTCAGCTCCCTTTGTGGTAAGGCCCACATACACTTTCGGACAAGGACATCTTCCATAATAAATCACTGCTGTACTGAAGCAGGTCAGTTGGTGTGTAATTTGAAAAATTTGTTTACCAGTAACATCACAAATCTCAGTAGCCCTTTCCATGTTAGTACACCCTATACATCTCCCACATGGGACCAAGCCCCATTTGGGTTTCTCTATCCCTGGGAAAATTAAAGGGACCAGTTTGATGTAAAGACTCCTTACTAAATGATCTATCAAGTTTTTAGATCTTCTTGCTACTACCGAAGGGCCCGAAGTGGCATACTTTGCAACAATCGGGTCAATAGTGCTGGCCAATATTTTTCCAAACATCTCAGACCATCTGGAATGATAACTAGTGATGAATCTCACCCTATCATCCCTAGATTTTTTTTGAGATTAGAACGGGAGCAAGATTTTGGCCTCCTATAATCATTTTTAATGGATCTTTGACTATATCCACGATTGGAAAAACGTTGTTTCAAGTCATTTGCATACTCCTCAAAATTGTGGTCAGTGGAGCATATTCTACGTCCTCTAAGGAACTGTCCAATTGGAATGGATCTAATCAACTGTGGAGGATTTTCTTTCTGACAAAGCTAGAACCCCATTCATTGCTCTGCTAGATTTATATCAAGTTAAAAGCTCAAGGGGAGCGTCTTCTCTGCTGCAGCTCAGGAGACGTGTCCATGCTCTACCTATCACAGATCAGGAGTCAGTAGAAGGAGAAACTGAGCATGTGCGGCCTTCTTAATGTGCCGCTCAAAGAAATAAGAAATCAAGTGGCCCTATACTGATACATTTTATTGAATAACTTAGTAGCTAAACCAAATTTTTTATTATATGCAATTACAAAAGTGTTCAGATCCAGGTGCTGGTTTAAAAACCGTACAATATTTTTCATGGGGCAACCCCTTTAAGTGAATGTCTACTGCTGAATACTATTTTGTCTTTTCTAGTTTTTATAGATTGAACGTTTCTTAATCTTTACAGTAGTGGGAGAACCTTTTTACTGGGTTCCAAATCCCCTGCATAGATGAAGATTTAAAACATAATAGAAGATATTTATCTAAACTGGAGTAAAGGAAAACTGGTTTAGTTGCGCACAGCAACCAATCAGATTCCACCTTTCATTTTTCAGAGCTGCTTTGAAAAATGAAGGGTGGAATCTGCTGTTTTGGCAACAAATTTTTCCAACAGTTTGGTAAATCCCCCAACACCCAATACTCACCTTTTCTATGTCTCAGCGCTCCAGTCCAAGTTGCTGTGGTCCCTGCTGGGTCATGTGCCATTCTTCAATTTCTGGCCTCAGCAGTCACACCTGAATGGCATATGACTGCTGAGGCCAGTGACTGGTCACACAAATGTAATGTCATCACTGTGGGACCAGAACATGTCACTAGAGAGGCAGGACATAGAAAAGGTAAGTAAAGGTTTTTTTATACAGCCCCATGGCTATGGGCCAAGTTTTTAAAAACCCCTCTAATTCCTCATATGGATCGTTTTCATAATATTATGGGATGTTAGTGTAATAAGCTTTAAAAAAAAAAAAAAAAACATGTCCACACATTATTTTAAGCAGCACATTAATTTTTTTCAACTGACACTTATGCAAAATACCTGGAGGCTAAAAAGCTTTCAACAGCACATTTAGAAAACATCATGTACATTCTAGTTTGTAATCCTAGATCTGTCATTATTCACAGGGTTTCTTTAACTGAACAATTACATAGCTTATTAAACAATAAATCAGATGCACACCATAAAAAATCTGGATGCAAGATGACTATATACAGTGATATATCGTGCGATGCTTATAGAGCACATACAGACCTGATGCTCCACAGTAAATAACATCATGCAGGAATACTCCATGCTTAATCCTTACACCTCTCCTCTTAACCTCAGGTCAGGAGGGAGATTAGAGACAATGGGGGAGATTTACTAAAACTGACTCACAGTAAGGGCTCACTCTGGAAAACATGTCCCGTGTGTGGCCACATCTCCTAGACCAACGGCGGCTCTTCTGATCCAAATTGACTGCAACACAGTGATTTATGGTGCAGTGATGTGAGTACAGTACAAAAGGCCCACAATCAGATAGGAACCGATTACATCATAAATCATTATGATGCAGTCAGTTTGGGTCAGAGGAGCCCCAATTGGTCTGAGGGATGCAGCTGACACACAGGTTGTGTTTCCAGGACCTAGCATTGTCATTTGCCCTAAGACGGTGTAAATCTGGACACTGTCTTAATGGGAATGTGTCAGCAATTAAACATTGTTAAACATTATTTTAACATTTTGGGTGTTTTAATTTTAATTTTTTTTATTTTCCATGTCACTGTTTAAAAAAATAAATAATCCTAAAATCATGCAATTTTTAGACTGGCCATTAGGCCTAAACAAATGTCAGGACTTTCCTTTCTTTGAAAGCTGCTAAGTGGATCATAGACACAATGGACATGAGGGGACCTCATTGACTTCTATGTGAGTTTCCTAGGCATAATCTGTTACCGTTGCAGAGGTCAGGAGGGAGCTGATAAGCTTTGACAACCACCTATTGTGAATGGTGGATTCTGTATCCTCTATACAGAAAGGATATCATTAACTGTAATCCTGCCTGTGATGATAATGACATGACTGCTGAAAAGTGACCTGTACAGAAAAGGAAGCCCTGACATATTTTAGGGCTACTAGTCATTGCAAAAACAACACAATTTTTATATTTCTTAAATTCTTTTTTTTAAATAGAGGCAGTGACATGAAAAAACAAAACAAAACTAAAAATGTAAAAAAAAATGTTTTACATAAAAGCATGATTTAAAAGGGTTATCTAACTTTATAAATGATGACCTATCCTCTGGATAGGTCATGAGTAGGGATGAGCGAATCCACAAGCGAATGTTTCATCCGAAGTCGTATCGCTCATCCCTAGTTATGACCATCTGATCGGTGGGGGTCAGACACCCAGGACCCATGTCGATCAGTTACTTGAGAGGGCCCCGGCGCTCCTTCTTGCCGCTTACCATAGACCAGTGACGTCACGATCATCGGTCTCGTGGCTTAGGCGAGCCCAGCCCCATTCAAGTGAAGGCATGTACACATGCGGCATAGCAGTGGAATCCACACTTTGATTACCGCTAATTGCTAGGCATTGTGTACAGGCACCATAAGTTATTAAACAAGGGTGGTACTGAGCACTTTAATAACCTGAGGCAAAAACAAAAAGCCCTGAGAAGGTAATTCAAGACCAGATGTGCATGATCAGCCATCTCATGGGAGTCATTAGGTCATATCATTGTCCATGCTGGTCATTATGACTGAATGCTAGATCAAATCTTAAAGTGTAACTGTAATTTTTTTTTGTAATGTATAAGGGCAGTGATACTTTAATTACTGAAATCGTACATTTCTATAAAAAAAAAAAAATCTCTCTAAAGTGGCCCATTTTGTGCCTTCGCAACATCCACCTGTCTTCAGTTTACTTAACTGTGAAGACACTGACGGCTGCTGCCCTGAAAGAGGGAGAGGCAGTGAGGGCAGCAGCAGTCAGTGTGGAGCGTGTCTCCACAGTTAAGTAAACAGAAGACAGGGGAATGTGGCTAAGGCACAAAATGGGCCACTTTAGAGATCTTTTTTCTATTAGAAATGTATGATTTCAGTAATTAAAGTATATTACAAAAATAGTCAGCATCCCTGCCTCTACGCAGTACAAAAAAAAAGAAAAAAAAGAATGACAGTTACACCTTAAATATACTCATATTATGCTACAAAAAGGATAAGCAACATAATTATCAGGAGGTTATGTGTAAGGAATCCAACATATTGTTTGTGGAGTTGGAACCAGTCCTAGGTGAAGTCGATATGGTAGAAATGTACCAAATCAATTTCCTGATTCAGGGGTGTATCGGTCATGAAACTCGACAACTGCTTCTGATAGCAACCAAGAAACCATAGGTGTACCCGGACTATAGTCAAAGCTGTGACTCAGTAAGTAAAAGACTATGGGGGACATTTATCAAGACCATCGTTTTGCCTCTGTGCTGCCGGAGAAAGAGCCAAAGTTAAAGAGTTAAAGGCTTCTACATATGTTTAGCACTTCCTCCAGCAGGCCATGCAACAGACTTAAATGTACATCAGCTCCCTTGTTGGTGCATATTTCAGCCATTTTCCACGCCAAAAATAAGCGTGGAAAATTATAAAATGAGCCATGCCTAGCGGCCTCCCCGCCCACGCCATGCTCACTTTTCTTGCCAATCTGGAAAAGTGGCATGAACCTGAAAAAGATGCAAGTTTTGCCGAACATAAGCCATGCGCCAAGACCTTTATGCCACTTTTGGTGTGATAAATATCTGCCTATATATTTACAACAGCAAATAACTACATGAAAAATAAACCTACACTTTAAAAGGGGTTATCCAACACTAACAAATGCTCCCCCATATGATGGGCCCCTCACACTGATTCTACTTAACTGGCTACCTGCGTTGCTCCTGGTCCCGCACCGCCACTGCTGCTTCTCCCCGTGCGCGGATGAAAATATCCGGTGTCGGGTGGGAGCAGCCAATGGCAGGCAGTGACGAGCCTCCCTAGTATTGCAGGTGAAACTAGGGGGCTTGTCCCAGTCAACGCCTGCCATTGGCTGCACCGTCACTAGCCTCCCCCCCGTCCCCGTACCCGGCGACACCGGATGTTTTCATACTCTCACAGGGAGAAGCAGTGGCAGCGGTGCGGGGACCAGAAGCGGTGCAGAGAGCGGGGAGCCAGGGAAGTAGAATCAGTATGAGGGGCCCGGCATATGGGGGAGCATTTGTTAATGTTGGATAACCCCTTTAGCCAATGAACGATAACCTGAAATGGGACTACGAAACTAACCTGCCAAAGTTTCATGCACAAAGCCATTCCCCATGCGCCATCTGTTGGAGGTGTCATTGAGCTTATAATCTTTTTTGATCCAATGTCCATAACTTGAACCTGCAAAATGAAAAAGAATGAAATTTTAAGTTATTTGGATACGTTCACACAACTGTATTGTGGTGTGGAAACGTCTGACGTAGAATTCGAGGTCTGTACACAGATAAGCCCATCCATTAGGGATTAACCACGTGCGGTAACTGCCGTGGCAAGACTCAATATGCCATTTCTTAAAGCGGATCAGAAATAGAAAAACATGTGGCTGTTTGAAAGGCAACGCAGAATCCCATTAAAACAATGGGAGGCGGATCTTACATTTCCTGGAGAATTATGCTCTGAAATCTATGTGAAAAAGATGCAGTTAGCAAAAGAAAGGTGTCATTTTTAATAGTCCAGTAATTTTATAGACTAAGACATATAATTAGCAAACCACCTAATGATCATGCGATAATGATGTAGTTTAGGACAATTCATCTTACATAACATCATCACTCCATGATACGGCACAGAGGAGCAATACCGGCGCGCCTGTCTGTTTCAATGCTCTGTGTCCCATCTTTATAAGTTTCCCCAATAAAGAGTAATAAGATTTAACATTAATGCTAATTTGCCCCTTAGAGCAACAAGGGTGATGCCGTTGCACCCAAGGCTCCGCTCGTCTTGTTTACAAGCCACACCCCCATCACTGACTAACAGGGCCAGGCAGTGAAGAAATAGGCGCCTCGGGTGCAACAAGAGGCTAATTAGCATAATCTTAAAACGCTTATTTCTCAGTATTGGAGACACTTATGAAGGATTGGACCAAGAGCATTGAGATATGCTGACAAGTGCACAACTGTGCACGAGGAAGGGTTACTTTCAAGGTATGCGCACTTGAATAGTCAATTGCAAGGCTGTAAAGTTTTTGGGGAGGTAATTTGATGGAGAGAATACTTAAAGGGTTTCTGTCACCTGAAAAATGGGTATTAAGCTGGCTGACATTAGCGATGTACTAATGTCAGCTGAACATAACTATATTCGTGCCATCTCGCTGCCGAAAGCCTTTATTGAGGAAAAACTAACTTTTATAATATGCTAATTAGCCTCTAGGAGCAGGGCATATTATAAAAGTTTATTTTTCTCAATAAAGGCTTTAGGCAGCGAGATGGCACTAATATAGTTATGTTCAGCTGACATTAGTACATCGCTAATGTCAGCCAGCTTAATACCCATTTTTCAGGTGACAGAAACCCTTTAACCATTTATTGGGTGTTCAAAATGTAAATACAATAAAAGGTAAATTCTTCTTGCAAAAAGGCCATTATACAGAGCATAAGGTGATCTTAGATGAGCACGTTTTAGTTACATTTACAACTATTCCATTAGGTGAAGTACAAGTTATGTGCCACTGTGTGACCCGCATGCCAAGTACATATTATACCTTTACAGGTCAGGCAGGATCCAGACTATTGAAAAGTTATTTCAACTTGAATTTGTACCATTACTAATTAAGAGAAATGATCGCTAGCTTTGCCAGAGGCCTGTAATGTTCCTGTGTGGCTGCAGAAGTGAAAAATGAGAGGCACGCCCGTTCACAGATTAATAATCTTTGTAAATGCATTTGGTGATGTAAAGATAGAAGGGAAAGGCCAACAGGTAAAATTAATCATTTATTGGGCCTAGGCCAAGCAGAAAGACTTCCATCCTGAGATCAGATGTGTATCTCATCCTTAATGTGTTAGAGTGAGGATATGTTAGACAGAGATGGTGCCAGAAAGAACTTGTTACCACTCAATTCAAGCCCTAAGACAGAACGAAAAGACCTCTGTATAAAAGGCTATCAACATTTGGGAGACCTTGTTTGCGCTTAGTTACTGCTTTCCCATTGTATTGGAAGAAATGAGAAACAAATCATGAGCTGCCTGGCTCCCTAATACATTAACTAACATTTATTTGCCATATTCTTGATCAACCTTCTTAAAGCGGCACTCCAATTTTAGACATTTATGGCATATTCACAAGATATGTCATAAATGTCTGATAGATTCAGGTCCAAGAGGTGGGACCCCCATCTCCAGAACAGGGGTACCCCATGCCGCCTAGGAAGGCAGCCTATAAGAAATGGCTAAAAATCATATTTCATAGATACATATTTGCATTTCCAAAAACAGACATGTCAGGAATGCCGAGAGGTCGTATGATGTGTACCTTTCATTCAAGCCAAAATAAGGGCATACCTACATGTGTCTGCGCTAAAGTTCCAATTATTACTCATTACACTGAACTAGAAGGTTCACACAACTATGCTACTCCCCCATCATTCTTCTAGTTTCTTTTTATTCCTAAATGCTAAATAAAGCAACTTTCTAAATAAGTCTTTCAAAAAGTCTTCATTTAGAAATTTTCTACCATTTTGATTCTGCATTCTGAGTATATGTAACTCCTTCATCTAGCTGCTGGTGCTGCTAAATAGGACATAAAATCAGAACAGCCTGCTGGTGGATGTCAGTATAGTACTGCCAGTAAAATACATTGCACTGCATGAACAGCGTAATATATTTTAGAATCGATCAAAAGATCACCTATTATAGTCCCCTGTGGGACTATTAAATGGTTTAAAAAAAGTTTTATTAAATAAATTAAAAATTCCAAGTAAGAAAATACACCCTTCTTCCATTGAAAAAACACTTTTTAATGGAAAATTTGCAATAAAATCTCCATATATTTGGTATCGCTGTAGAAAAAAAAAGGGTTGTAGTCCAGTTTCTAAAAAAGTATTTTATTTCATGCGGTAAAAACTTCCAAAACACAAGACTGGTATGCGGTCCGTCTGTGTTTGGAAGTTTTTTACCGCATGAAATAAAGTACTTTTTTAGAAGCTGGACTACAACCCCTTTTTTCTACAGTTCAAACAGCCGAGTCCAGGCCGTGTCCGCGCTTCTCAAGTTATTGACTGCAGGTGAGCGCTGCTTTGCTTTTTTCAATTTGGTATCGCTGAGTCCATAACAACACACACTACACAATTATCATGTAATTCATTGTAAAAAAATAAAATAACTAAGTCAAAATTGCTGCTTTTTGCTTATTTGCCACAAACAAAAAGAAAAGTGCTCAAAAAGTGTTACATATCCCAAAGTGAAAACTACAAGTTGTCCCGGAAAATAATTAAATAAAAATCAAGCCATCACACAGCTACATAGAAAAGAAAAAAAAAAAAAAAAAAGTTATGGGTCTTAGGATGCGGCGATGCAAAAACATTTTCTCTATTTTTTTTTTTAAATGGGTTTTTATTGTGCAAAAGTAGTAAAACATAAAAAAATACATGTATTTGGTATTGATGTAAAAGTTATCATATTATTCATGCCGAAAACTGAACGCTGCAAAATTTATAACGTAAAAACCCAGTGGCAGTATAGCCATTCTTTTCCGAATGCCCTCCCAGAAAAAAAAGTTAATAAAAGCTAAAATCAGTAAGTTGTGTGTACCCCAAAATGTCAACACTAAAAACTACAACTTGTTCTGCAAATAAGAAGCCCTCATATGACAGAAAAATAAAATAGTTATAGTTCTTGGAATAGGATGATGAGAAAACGAAAAAAAAAAAAACGCTTAGTCATTAAAGGGGTTGTCACTTCAGCAAATGGCATTTATCACGCAGAGAAAGTTAATACAAGGCACTTACTAATGTATTGCGATTGTCCATAATGTCTTCTTTACTGGCTTAATAAATTTTTCCATCACATTATACATTGATCGTTTCCAGGGGTTATGACTACCCTCCTATCCAGCAGCGGTGGTCGTGCTTGCACACTACAGGAAAAACACTACCGATGGCCGGAATTATGGAAGCGCACATAGGCACACATGCACAGCTGCTCCTGTCCCGGCCACCTCAGTGGATGTAACCCCTAGATATGAGCAGTGTATAATGAGATGAAAAATGAATCCAGCCAGCAAAGGAGGCAATATAGACAATCACAGTACATTAGTAAGTGCCTTGTATTAACTTTCTCTACATGATAAATGCCATTTGCTGAAGGTGTCATCCAATGGTGCAGGCTCGGGCTTGAGAGGGATTGTGCCAGGTGAGATGTCCAGCAATGTCAATCTAGGGGGGTGGAGAGCCTCCTGAGCAGAGGGACCAGCCTGATGAACCAAGTCTGATCGATTTGCTCATCTCCAATGTTAATAATATATTAATAATAATCCCTGTTCTATTTCCTGCAGCACTTGGTAAGGATTACTGCCATCAGAAAAGTGCAGTAGACAGTCTTCTTACAAGTTCATCATTAAACACCGGCAATAAAAGAAATAAAATAGTGTTAACGAGAAGAATGACAAGACGACACTATGATTTCCATCATTATTGCCGACATAGTTTACTATGATTTTACAGCACAAACATAAAGGTGAGTAGAGGATTAGTCCTTGTGCAGGACGCTGTCAAGCATTTATCACCAGTCGCTGCCGCCTAGAAGTCTGTCTTGTTACTACCGCCTAAAATATTCCTGTATGGGCCCAGGACAAATTATCTTGACACTGTGAAACCTTTTCCACGAAAAGCATCATCAGCTATCCACAGCATTGGTGATAAATGTATGATCGCGGGGAGCCCAGTGGAGATCACAAAAAAAAAAAAAAAAAAAAAAAAAAAAAAAGAGGAAGGGGTCCAACTGTTCAAGGGGTCCAACCCCCCCCCCCCAAATCCCCTTGAACAGTGATCAAGCATGCACACTGCCTCTTTAATTCAAGTTTGTGGGACAAACAGAGACAGTTAAGTGCAGAACTCATCACAGGTCAGACATCAGGCTCCAAGGAAGCCATCACAGAAAAGATTGTATTGGGCAGCCATGTTATACACTCTCGGTCAGTTTTATGAAATACTTATGCCCCAATGGAGCATATGTTCAGGCTCCCATTTATACTACTTCAAATAAAATGGATATTTCTTACCTGGGAGCTTTCTGTTCCTGGCACTGCTAGTAGACAGCATTCAGTACTCAATAGAGAACATTTACAGAAACCAACACTATTGACAGGTATAGACTCCACCACGTCATTCCTTCCTTCTGCTAAATTCCATGTACATATCCGGAGATCTCTACCCTGACTAAAGAAGAGAATGGCAGTCCAAATTAATTCAAACATAATATTGTTTTTCAAGTAACTAGTAATTGTAACATAAAGAGAAATATGGCAAAGGGCAAGTTCAGACATGGCAAATTTGGTGCAGATTCCACTCCAGAAATCAGCAGCAAATTATGGTACAATACAAGTTTTGAAAAACGCATCCTCACGAAATGTGCAGCAAATCTGCGGCAGAATCAGCATCATGTGTTGCATGCAGATTTTGCAGTAGATTAGGTGTGGATTTGCCACGAATCCCTGGCAAAATTCACAGCAGAATTTGTCCACAATGTCTGGACTTACACTTACAGGCCACAACAATTCACTAGTTTTCACCTTCAGGACCAGGCCATTTTTTGCAAATCTGACATGTGTCACTTTATGTGGTAATAACTTTGGAAGACTTTTAGGCCTCTTTCACACGGGCGTTGCGGGAAAAGGTGCGGGTGCGTTACGGGAACACCCACGATTTTTCCACGCGAGTGCAAAACATTGTAATGCGTTTTGCACGCGCGAGAGAAAAATCGGCTTGGCTTGAGATCGGTGTTCTGTAGATTGTATTATTTTCCCTTATAACATGGTTATAAGGGAAAATAATAGCATTCTGAATACAGAATGCATAGTAAAATAGCGCTGGAGGGGTTAAAAAATAAAATAAAATTATTTAACTCACCTTAATCCACTTGGTCGCGCAGCCCGGCATCTCTTCTGTCTTCATCTTAGCTGTGTGCAGGAAAAGGACCTGTGGTGACGTCACTCCGGTCATCACATGGTCCGTCACATGATCTTTTACCATGTTGATGGATCCTGTGATGACCGGAGTGACGTCACCACAGGTCCTTTTCCTGCACACAGCAAAGATGAAGACAGAAGAGATGCCGGGCTGCGCGAGCAAGTGGATTAAGGTGAGTTAAATAATTTATTTAATTTATTTTAACCCCTCCAGCGCTATTTTACTATGCATTCTGTATTCAGAATGCTATTTTCCTTTATAACCATGTTATAAGGGAAAATAATAATCATCGGGTCTCCATCCCGATCGTCTCCTAGCAACCGTGCGTGAAAATCGCACCGCATCCGCACTTGCTTGCGGATGCTTGCGATTTTCACACAGCCCCATTCACTTCTATGGGGCCTGCGTTGCGTGGAAAACGCACAATATAGAGCATGCTGCGATTTTCACCCAATGCATAGGTGATGCGTCAAAATCACCGCTCGTGTGCACAGCCCCATAGAAATGAATGGGTCAGGATTCAGTGCGGGTGCAATGCGTTCAACTCACGCATCGCATCTGCGCGGAATACTCACCCGTGTGAAAGGGGCCTTACTTATCCAGGCCATTCTGAGAATGTTTTCTCATGACACATTGTACTTCACGGCAGTGCTAAATTTGAGTCAATATATTTTTCCTTTATTCATAAGAAAATCCCAAATTTACCAAAAATTTTGAAAAATTCTCAATTTTCTAAATATGAATTTCTCTACTTTTAAGACAAATAGTAATGCCTCATAAAAGAGTTATCAGTCATTATTCCCCATATGTCTGCTTTATGTTGGCATCATTTTGTAAATTTTATTTTATTTTTTTAGGACGTTAAAAGGCTTGGAAGTTTAGAAGCCATATTTAACATTTTCAACAACATTTCCAAAACCATTTTTTTAAGCACCAATTCAGATATAAAGTGATTTTGAGGGGTTTAGGTCATGGAAACCACCCATAAATGACCCCATTTTAGAAACTAAACCAATTAAATTATTCAAAACTGATATTACAAACTTTGTTAACCCTTTAGGTGTTCCACAAGAATTAAAGGAAAATGGAGGAAACATTTAAAAATTTCATTTTTTATGCCGATTTTTCACGTTAATCATTTTTTTCTTGCAACACAGCAAGGGTCAACAGCAAACTAAACCTCAATATACATTACTCTGATTTTGCAGTTTACAGAAATACCCCATATGTGGTGGTAAACTGCTCTATGGGCACATGGCAGTGGTCAGAAGGAAAGGAGCACCATATGGATTTTGGAGGCAGATTTTGCTAGAATGGTATTTGAAGAGACCTTGATGTACCCCTACAGTGGAAACCCTTAAAAAGTGACCCCATTTTGGAAACTACACCCTTAAAAGAATATCTTAAGGGGGGGGGGGGGGGGGTACTGAGAACTTTGGCCCTCTGAGGCTGGGTTCACACTTCAGCGTTTTACAGCGCGTTCAAACGCGCTGTAAAACGCTCAACACATGAAAACCAATGCTTCCCTATGGCCCTGGTTCTCACTTGAGCGTTTTACAGCGCGTTTGAACGCGCTGAAAAACGCCCTACGCTCAAACAAGTTCTTGAGCTTCTTTGGGGCGTTTTGACGCGCGTTTGTGGCCATAGGACACTGCAGTCAATCACACAAACGCGCGTCAAACGCGGGTTTACTATTGCAAAAAACGCGCATAAAAACGCGCGACAAAAACGCGCGTTAAACGCGCATATCAAATACGCTCAGGTCTGAACCCAGCCTAAGAGTTTTACAGAATTTGAAAACACTTGGCTATGAAAATGAAAAGTTTTATTTTTTACAATAAAAATGTTCCTTTAGCCCCAAATTTTTCATTTTCACAAGGGGTAACGGGAGAAAAAGCACCCCATAATTTGTTACCCATTTTCTCCTGAATACGGCAACACCCCATATGTGGTGGTAAACTGCTGTGGGGACACATGGCAGGACTCAGAATGGAAGGAGCGCCATATGGCTTTTGCAGCACAGATTTTGATGGATTGGTTTATGGGTGCCATTGGTTTTTATTTTTTGAGCGATTGTCTTATGTTGGGGCTCATTTTTTGCAGTATGAGGTGACCTTTTCATTGGTACCATTTTAGGGTACATAAGACTTTTTGATTGCTTGGCATTACATTTTTTGTGAGGCAAAGTAAAAAAAAAAGGGCATAGTTTAAAAAATTCTTTTTTTTACAGTATTCACCTGAGGGAGCATATAATGTGATATTTTTATAGAGCAGGTTGTTACGGACGTGACAATACCCAATATGTCTATCATTAAAATTTTTGTTAAGTTTATACAGTAAATGCATTTTTTAACAGAATTAAATCTTGTTTTTTAGTTTTGATCGAGCACCGTAGTGCTCGGGCCAAACACATCGGGATGTTCGGGTGCTTGACCGAGCAACCGAGTATAATGGAAGTCAGTCAATGGGAGAACCAGAGCCTTAAACCAGGTACCCCCTGCTCTGAAGAGGGGAGGGTGCCTGGGTCATGGGAAAATGTCAGTAATTTATGGAAACACCACCGAAATGGTTCTATAACAGCATGGGGAGGATGTCTGGATGAATCTTGGACTCGCAGTTCGCTGCTGGGAACGATTTTGTCCGAATAGTATGCCAATTTTACAAACTGACAATAATACGCACAAAACCGAATAATAAAAAAAAAAAAAAACGATTTTAGAGGAAAAATTGATAGGAAACAAGTGCTGGCAAAAATTACAAGGAACAGGCACTCCAATACAACCTGTATATCACATAGGAGGGCCTCATTCACATTGTGGTGCAATTGTTCATGTAGTGGGACTCCTATGCTCAAAGCCTATGCACTAAGTGAAAGGGCTGCCAAAAATTACAAGGAACTGGCACTCCAATACACCCTTTATTACACATAAAGGAGGGCATCATACACGCACTTGAAAAATTATGATTTATGGCCTGCTGGTGACCCTCAAAAACATTTGGATCAAGGGCCTGCTGATCACACCATCTACAACATTATGGGTGAGGGCCGGCTGCCACTTTGGTGACTCTAGTTAACCTGGGGCCGATCGCATGTCCCCGTGATGGCGACTATCCATTCGGATGTCTGGCCTATCAACTTTCGATATTATTGTCAGCGCAAACAATTGTAACTACGGGTAACGGGAAATCAGTGTTGGATTCAGGAGAGGGAGCCTGAGAAACGGCTACCACATCCAAGCAAGACCCATAAAAAGATAAAAAGACCCATAAAAAGATTATATGCGAGGGCCTGCAGCTGAGCTGACCCTCTAAAAAAATTATATGCGAGGGCCTGCAGCTGAGCTGACCCTGTAAAATATTATATGCGAGGGCCTGCAGCTGAGCTGACCCTGTAAAAAATTATATGCGAGGGCCTGCAGCTGAGCTGACCCTGTAAAAAATTATATTTGAAGGACATATATGCGAGGGCATTATATGTGACGAATAAGCATGTTGATATGATGGAAGAGGAGGAGGGGGATGAGAAAAGGAAGATTTAACTATATACCCTTGTTTGTGGTAGAAGGGGTGCATGGGAATACAGTGTATTCAGTACAATATAAACAACACATTTAGAGTGCCTTTATGTTCAGCTGCTTTCCTGTGGTGGAGTCGAGAAGTCATGGTCAATCCAGGCCTTTTTCATTTTTATAAGAGTCAACCTGTCAGTTGACAGTCTGATACGCTTATCTGTTATAATGCCACCAGCAGCACTAAATACCCGCTCAGACAAAGCGCTGAGGGCAGGGAAGGCCAGCACCTCCAAAGCGTAGAGCGCCAGTTTGTGCCACGTGTCCAGCTTGGACACCCAGCAGTTGTAAGGCACTGAGGGATCATTGAGGACGCTGACACGGCCTGCTATGTACTCCTTCACCATCTTCCAAATTTTTTCTCTCCTTGTGACAGTAGGCCGCGCATCAGGGTGAGGGTGCTGGCGGGGTGTCATAAAATTGTCCCAGGCTTTGGAGAGTGTTGCCCCTCCTCTGTTGGAACTGCTGTGTGTTTCCCTTGTCTCCCCTTCTCGGTTGGCCAAGGAACTACGGACTCTGCCACCAGCGTTGTCAGATGTAAATTTTTTTAACAATTTTTCAACAAGGATCTTCTGGTATTGTACCGTTTTGCTCATCCTCTCCACCAGGGGAACGAGAGATGAGAAGTTCTCTTTGTAGCGGGGGTCGAGAAGGGTGAACAACCAGTAATCCGTGTTCTTGCGTATAACGCGCGCGTCGGGGGAAAGGCAGCCTAACATGAAGTCACCCATGTATGCCAGAGTATCAACAGGCAAGACTTCGCTGTCGTCATCAGGAGGATCACTCTCAATCTCCTCATCCTCTTCTGCTCACCCACGCTCAACAGAGAGAATTAAACTTCCATGGGTACTACCCTCTGTAGCGGAGGCAACTGTCTCCTGCTCCTCCTCATCGTCCAATTCGCACTGAGAAGACGAATTAAGGGTGGTCTGGTTATCACCCAGTGTAATGTCTTCCCTTATTTCCACCTCTTCCACATGCAAAGCGTCGTCCTTAATTGTGAGTAGACACAGAAGTGAGATGGTTACGCTGATAATAGCGTTATCGCCGCTCACCATCTGTATTGATTGCTCCAAGTTTCTTAAAAAAAAAATCAGAGGTCAGACATCCATACCCACTCCTCGCCTGTGAATAGCGGAAGCTGACTGGAAAGGCGACGACCATGTTGCAGCTGGTATTCCACTACTGCCCTCTGATGCTCACAAAGCCTGGCCAACATGTGGAACGTGGAGTTCCAGCGCAGGCTCACGTCGCACAACCGCCGGTGAGCTGGCAATTTCAAGCACTGTTGCAGCGTTGACAGACCGGCTGAAGTGGTTGGTGACTTGCTTAAATGTGCACACACGGGGCGCAACTTCACCAGTAGCTCAGGCAAATTGGGGTAGGTTTTGAGAAACCGCTGAACCACAAGGTTGAAGATGTGGGCAAGGCATGGGATGTGTCTAAGCTTGCCGACCAAGTTATGGCCATTATCAGACACAACCATGCCTGGTTCTAGGTTGAGTGGCGAGAGCCACAGCTCAGTCTGGTCTCTTATCCACAGCCCTGCGGCGATGCGCTGTTTGCCCCCTGAGCATATCAGCTTCCGCACGGCCTGTTGCCGCTTCCTCACTGCAGTGCTACACTGCTTCCAGCTATCAACTGATGAATGACTGGTGCTGCACGTGTATAATTTGGAGGTGGAAGGGGAGGAGGAGGCGAAGGAGGAGAAGTGGGGGTTGGAGCCACTAGCGTAAGTTCTGGCGGAAATCCCGATCGACGTAGGGCCTGCAATCCTTGGGGTCGGTAGCACCTATGCCATCCCAGGGTACGACTCGCTCGCAGCCTCCACAGCATTCACCCAGTGTGCTGTCAGGGAAATGTAGCATCCCTGGTCGAATGCACTTGTCCATGTGTCTGTGGTTAGGTGGACCTTCCCAGTAACTGCTTTGCTCAGGGCACATGTGATGTTACGGGACACATGTTGGTGTAAGGCGGGCTCGGCACACCTTGAAAAATAGTGGCAGCTAGGGACTGCATAACGCGGGACAGCCGCCGACATCAGGCTGCGGAAGGCCTCAGTGTCCACAAGCCTACTAAACGGCAACATTTCCAGGGCCAGTAATTTGGAAAGCTGCACATTTAGTGCTATGGCCTGTCGGTGGGTGGCTGGGTATTTTCGCTTGCGTTCAAAGGCCTGGGGTAAGGACATTTGGACGCTGCGCTGGGACATGGAAGTGGATGTGGTCGCTGATGGTGCTTGCAAAGTTCCAGGTGCAGGGCAGGAGGCATCCGGGCCTGCGCCTTCAACAGGGGATTGGCCAGCACATAACATAGGGGAAGAGGAGGCAGTGGTGTGACCAGCAGACACAAATTGTGGACCTAGGTGTTCGTCCAACTTATTACGGTGCTTGGATGCCATGTGGCGATCATGCATGTGGTGTGAGTTTGCTAGTGTTCACGCCCCGGCTCATTTTCGTATGGCACAGGTTGCATCTACCCCTTTGCAAGGCAGATTTCCGCAAGGGAGATCCCTCCCCCCTCTGTACTGCTCTCCTCGCTCGGCTTGCCACCTTCCCAGATTGGGTCAGTGACCTCATCGTCCGCCACCTCCTCTTCCACTTCCTCACTCTGATCATCCTCCCGATTTTTTGACCTAACCACAACCTCAGTGATTGCCAACTGTGTCTCATCCTCTTCATCAACCTCTTGAGACAGTAATTGCAGTTGACTCATTGGCAACTGTGTCTCATCATCATCCACCTCATTAAACACTAATTGTCATGTTTTTGTGACTGTGGATGCTCAAGAGGTTGGGAATCAGGGCACAAGATCTCATGTCCCTCTTCAAGCGTGCTTGGCGAGAGGGCCAAATCAAGTAATGGCGCTGAAAATAGCTCCTCGAAAGAGTGTGGGATCACTTGTTTGGCCACACTGTAAACGGTGGGAGGAAGGAGGATCAGGGTGAGGATTGTGTGGACCAGACGCCTGGCTACTAAGACTGGACTTGGAGGAAAACAGGGTGGTGCTTAACCGACTGGAAGCATTATCTGCTGCAATCCAACCGAGCTCGCACTAGGCTGACTTCAAGAGTGGTGTCCTGTGCCGCCCTGCAAACTGGGACATGAAGCTAGGTATCTTGGATGATTGTTTTTCTTGTGCTCTGGCAGCAGGAACAGTTAATCCGCGCCCAGGGCCACGGCCTCTGCGTGCACCATCAGCATCACGGACACTTCCCCGTCCCCTACTGCTCGCCTTCTTCATTTTAAACGTGATATATTCTTGAAAATACAGGGTGGGCCATTTATATGGATACACCTTAATAAAATGGGAATGGTTGGTGATATTAACTTCCTGTTTGTGGCACATTAGTATATGTGAGGGGGGAAACTTTTCAAGATGGGTGGTGACCATGGCGGCCATTTTGAATCCAACTTTTGTTTTTTCAATAGGAAGAGGGTCATTTGACACAAACTTATTGGGAATTTCACAAGAAAAACAATGGTGTGCTTGGTTTTAACGTAACTTTATTCTTTCATGAGTTATTTACAAGTTTCTGACCACTTACAAAATGTTTTCAATGTGCTGCCCATTGTGTTGGATTGTCAATGCAACCGTCTTCTCCCACTCTTCACACACTGATAGCAACACCGCAGGAGAAATGCTAGCACAGGCTTCCAGTATCCGTAGTTTCAGGTGCTGCACATCTCGTATCATCTGAAGGCAATTGTCTATGCTGTGAAGAGTGGGAGAAAAGGGTTGCATTGACAATCCAACACAATGGACAGCACATTGAACACATTTTGTAAGTGGTCAGAAACTTGTAAATAACTCATGAAAGAATAAAGTTACGTTAAAACCAAGCACACCATTGTTTTTCTTGTGAAATTCCCAATAAGTTTGTGTCAAATGACCCTCTTCCTATTGAAAAAACAAAAGTTGGATTCAAAATGGCCGCCATGGTCACCACCCATCTTGAAAAGTTTACCCCCTCACATATACTAATGTGCCACAAACAGGAAGTTAATATCACCAACCATTCCCATTTTATTAAGGTGTATCCATATAAATGGCCTACCCTGTATATCACACGTTCAGTAGCGTAGGATTTGGAAGTGTATGTGCAAAAAAATTTACAACAATATTTGTGATGAGGAAACGTTATACAGGACAGGTACCACAGGTAATGTCACAGTTCGCAGTGTCTACAGAAAAACTGCACTGGATGTCACTGATATTTTAGGGATGCGCACACTTTAAACAGGAGATGTGTCGCAGATAATTTAACTGTCCACAGCGACCTATTACACAGTATTTATAGCAGGATGCGCTAAAAATAAATATTGCTGCTGTCACACACAATAGTCCTTAAAAGGACTTGGTCTTTGAAAAGCTTTTTTGTACAGAAATCTTCCTATTACACTCCCTACACTGTCTGTCCTTTCCCATGCACAGCTCTCCCTAACACTGAGCAATTTAGCGCAGGTTGCGCTACAAAAATATATTGCTGCTGTCACACACAATAGTCCGAACAAGGACTTTTGGGTCTCTGAAACGTTTTTGTACACTTATAATATTCGATTACACTCCCTACACTCTCTGTCTCTTCCTATCCTCAGCTCTCCCTGACTTAGAATGAGTCGAACACGTGTCATCAGGTGCTATATATCACCCGATGACGTGTTCTGGCATTACAGTGATTGACTGGCCGGTAGTCAACATGGCTACTGGCATTACAGTGAGGGCAGTACTTACCTGCACGTTTATTGGCTGCTTAGCAGCCGCGAAACGTACAGGGAGGAGACTCGAGCATTGCGCTCGAGCACATGTGGTGCCGAGCACAGCGATGCTCAAGCCGAACTGGTATTCGGCCAAGCATGCTCGCTCAACACTATTGTTTTAGTGTTGCCATTTTCTGAGAGCCACATTGTTTTAATTTTTTGGGCAATTGTCTTAGGTAGGGTCTCATTTTTTTGCGGGATGAGATGACGGTTTGATTGGTACCATTTTCGGCTGATCGCTTATTATTATACTTTTTGTGAGAGAAGGTGACCAAAAATTGCTGTTTTGGCACAGTTTTATTTTTTACTGCGTTCACCTGACAGGGTGGATCATGTGATATGTTTATAGAGCCGGTCGATACGGACGCAGCAATACCCAATATGTATACTTTTCAGTTTTTTCCTATTTTTGAATTTTTTTTTATTACTTAATTATGGGAAAAGAACGCTTTTTTTTTACTTGAAACTTTTATTTATTTTTTATTTTACAAAACTTTTTTTTCCCCACAACTTTTGGGGGTCTGATCCCCTGTGCAATGCATTACAATACTTCTGTATTGTAATGCATTGGCTGTAATACACTTCCAGCCTGTGAGATCCAGGGAGCTGGATCTCATAGGCTTACATGGAAGGCAGCCCCGATGCCTGTGGAAGGCATCGGGCTGCCTTCCCTGCCATCAGGTCCCCGTCACAGCAGCGCAGGGACCCAATGGGAAAAGAGAGGGAGCTCCCTCCCTTCACACACCCAGCAGTCAGCGCTGACCGCAGCATAGTGAGGGTTAATGCGTCGGCATCTGTGTTTTCACAGATGCCGGCAAATACAGCAGGGGTCCGGCTAACGGGAACAGCCGGTCCCCTGCAGCTGATCGGGCGGGCGCAGCTCCTGCACCCGCCCGATCAGCGCGCCATAGTACTACGGCGTTGTCTATTACAGAGCTGGTTGGAAAGGGGTTAATAATATAGTATCTTTGTCTAGGTTACAACAGTGACAGGAGAGCCATTCAAAGAGGACCCATCACCTCTCCTGACATGTCTGTTTAGTAACTACTTACATTTCCCTATGTAACAACAAATCCTGGAGCATCTATTCCTATGACTCTGTTGTGCCATTCCTTTATTATTCCTGCTAGAATTTATAAGTGAATTACTAGCAGTTTTCAATGAAGGTCCAGAAAGGTGTTACTTGTTGGATTGGGGGGGTTGTCCCTGCACAGTCTGACACTGGCAGAACTGATTGAAAAAAACAGGGGACCCCCCCCCCCCCCCCAAACTGGTAAGACCTATCTGGACCTTCATTGCAGACTGCTAGTAATTCATTCATAGCTTCTGGCGTAAATAATAATAGAATGGCACAACATAGAGCCATAAGAATAGATGCGACAGAATGGTTATTACATGGGGAATGCAAGTAGTTCCTAAACAGACATGTCAGGAGAGGTGACGGTCGTCTTTAAATGCACATTTCGGATTCATTTTATTTAGTATTGAAATATATCAAAAGCTACAATAAGATGCAATAGGGATACATCGCAGAACCTGTGAAGTAATTAGCTGACAGACCAGGTTCACAGCGAGTATTTATTTAATTAAGCCAAAGTAAGGAACAGATTATAGGGGGTGATTTATTAAGACCCCCCACGCCAGAAACGGGTGTAAAATAGTCACACAAACCTGTTTTAAACACTCGTGCTCCTAAATTTAGGCGCAGGCTGTGGTTCTACACCACCCTTGCCACAGGGAATTGGTGGAGGCAGAGTGGGGGCATGATGTGGGCTGGGTCATCAGCCTCGGCACATTCACTGTCATTTATGCCATTTTCCTTGAGATCGGCTCTACCTAGGCACTGGAGTAGATTTCCATCTAAGCACACAGACTGGTGGAGGATGCACCTAATTTATGACGAGACCTGAGCCTCCTCATAAATAAAGCGCATGCTCCAGCGCAGGGGGTATCAAAGAAACAGTCTTTGATAAATGACTCCCATACTTCTTTTTTTCTTTTAGTTCATTTACCTTATTAGTCTATCTCTAGAAGGAAGGGTGTGGATCCAGAAGACAGATTTGCCACCATGTCCATTCAACACAGTCTCTGCTCGCCTCGTATTTAGATTCCACAAGTGAATCTCTCCAATGGAAGAACTAGGTATATTAGGACAGGGAAAAAAACAAATTAAGATACATTAATCAATATATTTAAAATATGAATACAGTGAATATATAACCATATGTACGCAAGAATGTATGATAAATCACAAGTAGTAATACTTTTTCACATAGCAGTTTATGAATGGTTGTTTCCTAAAGGAAAACTTGGTTCCTTCTAAGATCCTCTGTTAATCAATACCTAGGGGTATCTCAAAATGAGTGCAGGCAGTTGAAGGTAGGTGAGAAATAAGTCAATTACTAAAATGCGTCTTAAAACTTCTGCTTCATCCCCCCCTCCCATATCAAAGCTGCATGTCAACTACATAAACAGTGGGAAAGCCATAGGAGGATACAGATACAATCAAATATTTAAAGGACACATATTAAGATGTGCATACCATTTCCAAAGGCTTCATGTAAATGAACACAAACATAACGACAACTTACAACAGTTGAAGTGACCTAAAGAAAATAAACATGCAGTATACAGACTATTCAGAACCAACTCGGTCATGGGGTCATGCAAGAAGGGTGCTCCGTAAAATAAATTCAGCTACCGATGGAGAGCCGGAAGGATGCACGCTGCCTCGCAACACCAAAAAGATCAAAAAGCTGTAGACGTTAGGAAGTGTAATTAGAAATAGGGATTCTGTGCAATTCTCTTACCAATGAGGTATTAGCGAGTGGAAAACCTCTGCATGACTACTCACCCAGAGAAAAGAAGAGGTGGACACGGCTTGTGAACGTTACAACTGAAGTGCAAGCAGTTGATTTCTGCACCAACACCTCTAAGATCAAATTTCGGATCTGGAGGTGGAAGAGCCATCTTCAGAATCTAAGAAGAAATAATATAAAGTCACTGGTGCCCCGAGTTCAAATCTGACCAAGGACAGCATCTGCGTGGAGTTTGTATGTTCTCCCCGTGTTTGCGTGGGTTTCCTCCGGTTTCTCCAGTTTCCTCCCACACTCCAAAGACATACTGAGGGAAACTTAGATTGTGAGCCCCATTGGGGGCAGCGCCATGCTAATGTCTGTAAAGTGCTGTGGAATATAGCAGCGTTCTATAAAATATCTGAGCATGAGACCTTAACTGCAGATTTCACTTCTGACTAGGGTTGTTTCGGGTATCAATCGATACTTTTAGCCCGGTATTGATACGATACTGGGATTTGTCTTTTATTGATACTAGGCTGTGCTACTGTACAGCCCAGTATCAGAGAATATGGATCGCGCTGCTCTCAGCAGCACAGGGAAGAAGGAAGCAGTCTCTCCCTACCCCCTGTGCTGCTGCCGCTGCCTCCAATGAGAGCACAGAGGGGCGGAGGAAGGGAGGGGCTGTGGCCACTGTGCCACCAATGATAATTACCATTTATTCCTTACGAATGCAGGTGGCGGCAGAAAGACATTGCCGGCACCCTGCCTCTGACAGGGCGCTGCAATCAGCGGCAGTTAACCCTTGAGCTGCGGCACGAGGTCGGGTGCCGGCAATGTGTTTCTGCCGCCGGCTGTATTTGTATATTAAACGTCAATTATCACTGGTTGCGCAGTGCGACCTCCCCCCAACCCCCACGCCCCCTCCACAGTATTAAAAACATTGGTGGTGCAGTGCGCCCCCCCCCCCCCCCAGGATTAAAATCATTGGTGGCAGTGGCCACAGAGTCCCCTCACCTTCTCTTATTGGTGGCAGTGGCAGCTTCTGATCGGAGCCCCAGCAGTGTAAGCCTGGGGCTCCGATCGGTTACCATGGCAGCCAGGACACTACTGAAGCCCTGGCTGCCATAGTCAGCTCCCTGATGCTGTGTGTACTATGCACAGAGCAGCAGGGAGAGTGTGAAGTCCTATTCACCCTGATAGAGATCTATTAAGGTGAATAGACAAGGGATTAAAAGATCCCAGGTTCTAGCCCCTAAGGGGGGAAATATTTATTAAACTGTAAAAAAAAAATATATATATATATATATATATATATATATATATATATATATATTTTTTAAGTATAAATCACCCCCTTTCCCAATTTTACATATAAAATATATAAACAATAAATAAAATATTACATATCGCCACGTGAACGCCGTAAAAGAAAAAAAAAAATGAAAAAATGAAAAACTGCGTGATTCGCCATTTGTTTATTTAGTCACCTTGTGCCCCCCAAAAAATAGGATAGGACTATTCAATTATGGGCCGGACGTTCCATAAAACGCAAAAATGCATGCGGCTTTTTTGGGCATTTTATTTTTTTCCGCGTGGTATCGAGTATTACAATACTTTTTTATGGTATCAAAACCGAATGAAAATTTTGGTATCAAAACAACCCTACTTCTGACCCAGTTACCTAAGGTTCCATCTCCGGCTGTATGGAGGCTAGCAATACGACCCTGGGATTATCCTTTTTTTTTTTTTTTTTTAAAACATGCTCACAGTGCCCAGACTTACAAGAAGTGACATATGATGATAGATATTCCCTTACTGGGCAAGCACTGAGCAACCCTGTCTAATTTTGTTGCAGGCACTTCTAGGATCACATGCAGTATAATGGGCACATGATCCTGGTCCAGTTTCAACACACAATATTCACAGGCTGCGTCTGCGCAGTCAGGTAGCTTTGATCGCAGACAGCTCACAGCACCCCAGGCTGCATAACTGCGCAGGCGCAACCCCCATACATAGTCTGTCGAAACCTGGCTAGTATCCTGAGCCCAATGTAACAGATTTAGGCTGGGTTCACACGGGCGTTGCGGGTGCGTTGCAGGAACATGCACGATTTTTCCCTGTGAGTGCAAAGCATTTTAATGCGTTTGCATGCGCGTGAGAAAAATCGGCATGTTTGGTACCCAGACCCGGACTTCTAAGGGAAAATAATGGCATTCTTTAATACAGAATGCTTAGTAGAAGGTCAATTGAGGGTTAAAAAATAAAAATAAAAAATTAACTCGCCTCCAATTGATTGCGTAGCTGCCGGTCTCCTGTTCTTTCTTCAGGACCTGTGGTGACGTTCATGAGCTCATCACATAGTTCATCACCATGGTGATGTATCATGTGATGAGCACAGTGATGTCACCACAGGTCCTTTGACAGGTCCTGAAGAAAGAACAGGAGACCGGCAGCTATGCTATCAATTGGAGGAGGAGAGTTAATTTTTATTTTTTAACCCTTAATTGACCTCCTACTAAGCATTCTGTATTAAAGAATGCTATTATTTTCCCTTATAACCATGTTATAAGGGAAAATAACACAGTGAATAGACTTTCATCTTAGCAACCATGCGTGAAAATCGCACCGCATCCGCACTTGCTTGCGGATGCTTGCGATTTTCACGCAGCCCCATTCACTTCTATGGGGCATGCGTTGCGTGAAAAACGCACAATATAGAGCATGCTGCGATTTTCACGGAACGCACAAGTGATGCGTGAAAATCACCGCTCATGTGCACAGCCACATAGAAATGAATGGGTCCGGATTCAGTACGGGTGCAATGCGTTCACCTCACGCATTGCACCCGCACGTTATTTGGTCAGTTATTTCATCAGACATTGTGAGCCAAAACCAGGTGCAAGTCAAAAACACAGAATAGGCACCAATCTTTTCATTATACCTTATCTCTGAGTAGACTTCATCAAGGAGTGCAGCGCTCGCCCAGTAAGGGAATATACATCATCATAAGTCACTTCTTATAAGTCTGGACCCTCTGGGCATGTTGAGATTTAAAAAAAAAAAAGATAACCCCTTTAAAGCTTAGATTCTTAGTAAGACCTGGTTCATATCTGTAGTTGCTCCATTAGTAGCAAGCACGTATCTCACACCTCCTTGGCTACGTAAAATTACCAGCAAGAAATAGAGCAGATACAAATTAAATCCTGGCATCGGCCTTCTGATCGTAATATTGGCTAGGCAGGTGGTTCCCTGCCCAGGTGGCACCCATACTTGAAGTTGATGTATAGGCTAAGGATCTGCGCAACAATCACATGGGCCAAATTGTGATGGCAACTAGGTCAGACAGAGCATCTCCTAAATGCAGGTCTTGTGAGGGGTTTTATCTCATATCTCTAGCTGCTATACTGGCGAAGATATTCCAGGTTGAACCAGCCCCCCAGCATGGAGGAGCCAACCAACCAGAGGAGGTCAGGTGGAGAACCTCCTTTCCTTGTGTAACCGCACATGACAACAGGGGAAGGGGAGGGCTAGCTTCACATTGGCGTTTTTATTTCAGCTGCTCTGTCTTCATTATAGGATAAGAATGACGAAAATAACAGAAGCACCGTTTCCTTTAAATGACGGAAATGAACATCACCTGATGGACCCCATTAAAGGGGTTGTCAAAGTTATCTTTATTGATGACCTATCCTCAGGATAGGTCATCAATATCAGATCGGCTGGGGTCCGACACCCTGCACCCCCGCCGATCAGCTGTTTGAAGAGAAGGCGCGCGCCGTGCTGTATAGAAGCGATCCGTCCCATAGAAATGAATGGGACGGATTGGGTGTAATTACACCTGCTCACCGCGGCAGATGCAACGGCTAGAAGGTTAACAGTGAAGAGGAGGCAGCGCTGGCACTGCGCGCGCCTTCCCTTCAACCATCTGATCGGCTGGGGTGCCGGACCCCAGCCAATCTGATATTGATGACCTATCCTGAGGATAGGTCATCAATAAAGATAACTTGGACAACCCCTTTAACTAAAATGGGATCTGGTTTCCATAAAAACAAACAAAAAAAAAAAACATTTTAACAAAAGAGTGCGCATTTTCTCACATGATCATTTGTGGCTGCGGTTTATTTAAAAAAAATGCCAGGGAACAATTTGCCACAAAATTATAAGTATGATCAAATCAAAGGTGTCAAATAACACCCTGCGTAAAGCCACACCCATAACCCCACCTACTTTTTACTCATATAAGGCCTATGGGCACATATGAACATGGGACCAACACAGAAGCCTTCAGCTGCCAAGCGCACATGGAACAGGTCAGCCAGTGTCATAGGTACAAACCTGCTGACAGCACCACGTATTCTAGTCACTGAGGAAACGATGAGATCAGTGGCTGCAGGTCATACATGATGTCCAGTGCTGGACATGAGCAGTACCGATGTATATCCCCACCCTATCTACATCACACTCCACCATGGTCAATAGTGCAGAGCATTGCGGGAAGCCTCTGGTGGAACATGCAGCATCACTATAGGCACCGAATGAGGGCGACTTTCCAGAAGTTACCACCCCCCTGCTGTCCTGTAATCCTGGCGGAAACCGCCGCATTGTAACGCACTGCCCCAACCCTCCCACCAGTAATGACAACAGCCTGCTACATACAGGACCTTCCGTGCTGTTAGACCATGTGACCAGTCACATGTCTGCGAGGAGGCGGGTATAGGCAGTGCTGGTGTCTAGATCACGTGAGCAGACAGCGTGGGACTAACACGGAATGGTGGAGACGTGTGTATCTATCTGTATATACAATATATATATAACTTCCATGTAGCTGTGTATGTAGTATAACTAGGATCGGCTTCAGGTTCTCTGGTAAATGAGCTGCATATATGTGAAGGGGCCAAGTTGGATGTAGCAGTGCTGTGTGTGAATATATAAAGCCTCATTCACACGTCTGTGCTCAAATCCGTGAGCAGGTGGTCAGTGATGCATCCGTGAAGGATCCGTGTTGGGTCTGTGTGTCCGTTTTTTGCTGTCCGTGTTGCATCCGTGTTTCACTGACACTGAACAGCTGAAAAATAATTTTCAAAGCATCTCTTCTTATTGATCCGTGGTTTTCACGGACTGTGAAGATATGCGTATTGTGTGGCCTGCAATGGTACTATGTAATTTGTCTATTGGGGAATTTCCGTGGGTTTAGTGTCTGGAGACAGTTAAGTTATACAGTGTCTGGACTAATTGTCTCCAGCCAAACAAAGGGAGAGACCAAACTGTAAAGCATGTACTATTGGTTGTCTCCTGCCTCCCCCTTGCATGGGGTACAGTATAAATACAAGTTCTGTTCAATAAAAGAGAGTCTTTTTACAACCTTCATCATGTTGAGGCTGATGTTTGGGTACCTGTGATGTGTGTGGGAGTGATACCGCTGAGATTGCTGGATGTTATACCTTGGGAATCTACCGAACAAGCAACTGAACGGAGGGCTATACTCACTGCGTGCTTTTCCGTTCGGGTAAACCAGACGCTACTACTACGGGGTTCGTTACAATTGGTGGCAAGCAGAGGGATGTCGTATCCCGAAGGGATGTCCCGGACAGGAGAATAAGTGAATGGCTCAGCAGTACGAGCTACTAAAGAGAACCACATTAAAAGACCTGCTGGAAGCTCGAGGCATTGCGGCAAGTAACAAGTCGAAAGCTACACTAATTGCCGAACTAATGCAGAGTGACGGAGCCAGCAATATGGAGAGAGGAAATACGGAACCAGATGAGCTGGAAAAGAAACTGCAGATGTTTATTCGGCTGCTAGGACCAAATCCCTCGGAAGGGGCTGTCGTACAGGTGATTGCGGACACCCACAGTGCACATGTAGCGCAGCAATCCAGAATCGGGTCAATGCAAGGGGACTCGCTACATTCCCCTGGATTTACAAATGGATATCCTAAAAAGGTAAATCATGCTGCTTTTAAAAATTTTGATGACAACGGAGCAGATATTGACGTTTTTTTAAAAGACTTTGAACGCCAATGCATGTTAGAGGGAATGGAGGAGGAAAGATGGGTCTCAGTACTCAGCAGCAAGTTAACTGGGCGGGCGGCAGAGGCTTATACAGGTCATTCTCAAAAAATTTGCATGTTGTGATAAAGTTCATTATTTTCTGTAATGTACTGATAAACATTGGACTTTCATATATTTTAGATTCATTACACAACAACTGAAGTAGTTCAAGCCTTTTCTTGTTTTAATATTGATGATTTTGGCATACAGCTCATGAAAACCCAAAATTCCTATCTCAAAAAATTTGCATATTTCATCCGACCAATAAAAGAAAAGTGTTTTTAATACAAAAAAAGTCAACCTTCAAATAATTAAGTTCAGTTATGCACTCAATACTTGGTCAGGAATCCTTTTGCAGAAATGACTGCTTCAATGCGGCGTGGCATGGAGGCAATCAGCCTGTGGCACTGCTGAGGTGTTATGGAGGCCCAGGATGCTTCGATAGCGGCCTTAAGCTCATCCAGAGTGTTGGGTCTTGCGTCTCTCAACTTTCTCTTCCCAATATCCCACAGATTCTCTATGGGGTTCAGGTCAGGAGAGTTGGCAGGCCAATTGAGCACAGTAATACCATGGTCAGTAAACCATTTACCAGTGGTTTTGGCACTGTGAGCAGGTGCCAGGTCGTGCTGAAAAATGAAATCTTCATCTCCATAAAGCTTTTCAGCAGATGGAAGCATGAAGTGCTCCAAAATCTCCTGATAGCTAGCTGCATTGACCCTGCCCTTGATAAAACACAGTGGACCAACACCAGCAGCTGACATGGCACCCCAGACCATCACTGACTGTGGGTACTTGACACTGGACTTCAGGCATTTTGGCATTTCCCTCTCCCCAGTCTTCCTCCAGACTCTGGCACCTTGATTTCCGAATGACATGCAAAATTTGCTTTCATCTGAAAAAAGTACTTTGGACCACTGAGCAATAGTCCAGTGCTGCTTCTCTGTAGCCCAGGTCAGGCGCTTCTGCCGCTGTTTCTGGTTCAAAAGTGGCTTGACCTGGGGAATGCGGCACCTGTAGCCCATTTCCTACACACGCCTGTACACGGTGGCTCTGGATGTTTCTACTCCAGACTCAGTCCACTGCTTCCGCAGGTCCCCCAAGGCCTGGAATTGGTCCTTCTCCACAATCTTCCTCAGGGTCCGGTCACCTCTTCAAGTTGTGCAGCGTTTTCTGCCACACTTTTTCCTTCCCACTGAGGTGCCTTGATACAGCACTCTGGGAACAGCCTATTCGTTCAGAAATTTCTTTCTGTGTCTTACCCTCTTGCTTGAGGGTATCAATGATGGCCTTCTGGACAGCAGTCAGGTCGGCAGTCTTACCCATGATTGCGGTTTTGAGTAATGAACCAGGCTGGGAGTTTTTAAAATCCTCAGGAATCTTTTGCAGGTGTTTAGAGTTAATTAGTTGATTCAGATGATTAGGTTAATAGCTCGTTTAGAGAACCTTTTCATGATATGCAAATTTTTTGAGATAGGAATTTTGGGTTTTCATGAGCTGTATGCCAAAATCATCAATATTAAAACAAGAAAAGGCTTGAACTACTTCAGTTGTGTGTAATGAATCTAAAATATATGAAAGTCTAATGTTTATCAGTACATTACAGAAAATAATGAACTTTATCACAATATGCTAATTTTTTGAGAAGGACCTGTAGAGCAGTACCGGATGAGGACATTCGGAATTATCAAAAGATAAAGGAGGTACTGTTGTCCCGATTTTCCGTCACCCCAGAGGCGTATCGCCTGTAATTCAGAGAATTAAAAAAGACTGGGAAAGACTCCTTCACCGAATGGGCCTGCAGGTTAAAGAGGGCAGCACACAACTGGCTGCAGGGATCCCAAGCGTCAACGTTGGAGGATGCTTTGCAGCTCCTCACGTTGGAACAATTCTATGATGATCTGGAGAAGGATCTCAGACATTGGGTGAGAGATAAAAAAAAAAAAAAAAAACAGTAGAAGAAGCAGCAAAATTGGCGGATGAGTATCAGGACACCAGACGGTCGGAAGTCAAAGAGGTACGAGCCAGCTCCAAACCGTTTGTCCCTTTTTCCCCCAATACAAAAGCCCGTACCCTACCAAGCAACTACAAACCCCAGGCATCAACCCAAAGTGTGTTTTCTGTGCAACCAACCTGGGCACATTAAGCCCCATTGTCCACTCAGAAACAGAGGGGGCTCACCAGCTGCACATCCTTACAAGGTCACCGCTCACTGTTACCAGCAGGAGCCTAATGTCAACCCTGCTTCCAGTGAAGAACAGTGGAACATTTTGTACGAGGCCAATACGGCACAGGCGGAAACTGACCACCGGAATCATCACCGACAGTGGGTTACCGTAGATGGGGAGGAGGCCGAAGCTCTACGCGACACTGGGGCCACAATTACACTCGTTCAGCCACACAAAATTCGGCCATCTGCCCGCACCAACCGCACTGTGGCAGTTCGAGTAGCAGGGGGAGCTATCCACAAGCTTCCTACAGTGAGGGTGCTTTTGAATTGGGGCACCGGCAGTAAACAGATGGATGTGGGCATTATGCGAACTTTGCCGGCCGAAGTATTGTTAGGGAATGATGTGGGTTGCCTTACATCCCATTTGGCTGGCCAATCTCCAATGGAAGGGTTACCCGTTACTACCAGGGCTCAAGCACGGAGGGGAGAACCTGCGCACCCGGAGGAACCTCAGGTAGGACATTCGTCCCTATTGCCCCCCTTGACCCCTACTCCCTTTTGGGATACCCCAGCAGGGTTTGAGCAGGCTCAGAGGGGGGATTCCACCTTAGCAGGTTACAGGAGGGAGGCAGAGAAACCCATGGAAGAGCAGGGGGTAGAACGGTTTAGTTGGGAAAAGGGGCTGTTGTATAGGATAACGGGGGGAGTCGGGAAGGGAGATACCCAAGTAGTTAAACGGCAACTAGTAGTACCTCGGAAGTTTAGGGCAGAACTGCTAAAGCTTAGCCACGATATTCCGTTGGCTGGGCATTTAGGAGTGACCAAAACGAAGAATAGGTTAACGCAGACCTTCTTTTGGCCAAAAATTTCTCAAGACATTAAACTATACTGTAGGACATGTGAGATATGTCAGCGGACAGATAGGAGGGGGGATCGCCAGAGGGCTAAACTTCACCCCCTCCCTATTATTGAAGAACCCTTTAGCAGGGTAGCCATTGATTTAGTAGGGCCGCTCCGCAAATCGGCCACATCTGGAAAGAGCTACATCCTCACAGTGGTAGATTTTGCTACTCGGTATCCGGAGGCTGTGGCTCTGTCCAATATAGAGGCCGAAACCGTGGCAGAAGCCCTAGTAAAGATCTTCACCCAAGTAGGATTCCCGAGAGAAATTCTATCGGACAGAGGGACTCAATTGACGTCCCATCTGACCCAACAATTATGGAAAAGTTGTGGCGTGAAACTCCTGTTCAGTACACCCTATCACCCGCAGACGAATGGACTCTGTGAACGGTTCAATGGCACTCTGAAACAGATGCTCCGAACCTTCACAGCGTCCAATCCTCACTGGGAAAGATTCCTACCTCACCTCCTGTTTGCTTACCGGGAGGTGCCCCAGGCATCCACAGGGTTCTCCCCCTTCGAACTTCTTTACGGAAGAAGAGTCCGAGGACTCCTGGATCTCATACGGGAGCACTGGGAGGGCAATACGGGAGAGGAGGGGGTACCTATCGTCCACTATGTGCTGGAGTTTCGGGACCGGTTGCAGGCGCTCACCGAATCTGTGCGGGAACACCTGCAGACGGCTCAGACACGCCAAAAGATATGGTACGATAGGGGTGCCAGAGATAGGGTCTTTGACATAGGTCAGCAAGTCTGGGCTCTGAAGCCGGTTAAGCAGGACAAATTACAGGCCTCTTGGCAAGGCCCTTTTAAAGTAGTAGAGAAGCTAAGCGACACTACGTACATAGTGTGCAAGAGTTCAGATGAGAGGTTCAGACGTGCCTTTCATGTGAACATGTTAAAACCATATTACGAACGGGCAGAGGATATAGCGGCGGTGTGCGCGCCGGCAGGGGAAGATAGTGAAAACTTACCCCTGACCCTATCTCTATAGACCAAGTGCAAATAGGCGAGGGGTTAAACCCCGAGGAGAAACAGTCAGCCTCTCAATTACTACAGGGATACAAGGAGATATTTTCTGCTGTCCCGGGGTATACCTCTGCTGCAGTCCACCGAGTAGAGACTCAGGGAGACACCCCCCTGCGACAACAGCCTTACCGTATCCCTGTAGCTGTTCGAGATAATATGTTAGCGGAGATACAAGAGATGCTGCAGCTAGGGGTGATAGAGCCATCCCAAAGTCCTTGGGCCTCTCCGGTAGTACTGGTGCCAAAGCGAGACAGTACGACTCGGTTTTGCGTAGACTACCGGAAGCTCAACGACCGCACTATAACAGACGCATACCCCATGCCTAGAATTGACGAGTTACTGGATAAGATGGCTGGGGGTCATTACCTAACCACTCTAGATTTATGCAAAGGCTACTGGCAAATCCCTCTGGAGCCAGCAGCCATTCCCAAGTCAGCACTCGTCACTCCATTCGGGCTATACCAATTCAAGGTTATGCCCTTTGGAATGAAGAATGCGCCGGCTACCTTTCAGAGAATGGCTGACAGACGTCTGGAGGGGTTTCAGGACTTCTCATGTGCGTACTTGGATGACATTGCCATTTATAGTCGCACATGGGAATCCCATTTAGAACACGTAGCCAGGGTCTTAGAGCGCCTTCAGACCGCCGGACTAACGTTGAAACCGGACAAATGCCATCTAGGAATGGCGGAGGTCCAATATTTAGGGCATAGAGTGGGGTCAGGTAAGCAGCGTCCCAAGCCGGCCAAAGTAGAGGCCATTGCTAATTGGCCCCGTCCTACTACCAAGACTCAAGTATTAGCATTCTTAGGAACGGCAGGGTATTGCCGGAAATTTGTCCCAGAATATAGCGCCCTGGCCAAACCCCTGACCGACCTAACCAAAAAAGCCCTTCCCCAAGCTCGTAACCTGGTCTCCAGAGTGCGCAGAAGCGTTCCAGCAACTAAAGTTAGCCCTCAGCAAGGCACCTGTGTTGGCAGCACCAGACTATAACAAAACCTTTCTTGTGCACACAGATGCCTCCATGTATGGGCTGGGAGCCGTGCTGAGCCAGGTGGGGGAAGATGGGTTGGAGCACCCAGTGGCGTATCTCAGCAGGAAACTTTTACCCCGGGAGGTCAGCTACGCCACTGTGGAAAAAGAATGCTTAGCTCTGGTGTGGGCCTTAAAGAGGCTCCAACCCTATTTGTATGGTCGCCCCTTTACGTTGATGACGGACCACAATCCGCTTGTATGGTTGAACCGCGTCTCAGGGGACAATCCAAGACTATTACGATGGAGCCTGGCCTTACAACCGTACAATTTTACTATGCAGTACAGGCCAGGCAAACATCATGGGAATGCGGATGGATTGTCCCGTCAACCGGACTTGGACACATAAAAACTTCCGTTCTTCGGACATCTCTGAGCCAACCCGACAGGGTCTAGGCGGATATGCCGACCCATGGACTTAGGGGGAGCCGTGTGAAGATATGCGTATTGTGTGGCCTGCAATGGTACTATGTAATTTGTCTATTGGGGAATTTCCGTGGGTTTAGTGTCTGGAGACAGTTAAGTTATACAGTGTCTGGACTAATTGTCTCCAGCCAAACAAAGGGAGAGACCAAACTGTAAAGCATGTACTATTGGTTGTCTCCTGCCTCCCCCTTGCATGGGGTACAGTATAAATACAAGTTCTGTTCAATAAAAGAGAGTCTTTTTACAACCTTCATCATGTTGAGGCTGATGTTTGGGTACCTGTGATGTGTGTGGGAGTGATACCGCTGAGATTGCTGGATGTTATACCTTGGGAATCTACCGAACAAGCAACCGAACGGAGGGCTATACTCACTGCGTGCTTTTCCGTTCGGGTAAACCAAACGCTACTACTACGGGGTTCGTTACACGGACCCATAGACTATAATGGACGTGATGGATCCGTGAACACAGACAAAATAGGGCATTCAGCCGTGCTAAAAACACTGACCCACGGACCGTGCTGAAACACTGATGTCTGAATACACACATTAAACTGGGGACGTGTGCTGTCCGTGGAGAACACGTACAGCACACATCCGTGAAACACTGACGTGCGAATGAGGCTTAATGAGCATGCAGCAGAGATGTATGTATACAGAAGAGTTTAGAATAAGCCCAGTCTGTAGACCAGATGTAACATGCAGACCCTCCATGGTTCTACTGAACTTACTGGTGCTGTGTGTTATATTGCGTATTAAAGTCCACAGTCAGGTTTGTCTAGCAGTGCCCCCCCCCCCCCCCCCCACCTGCCACGCTGTTTCCTTAAAGGGGTTGTGTCACTTTAGCAAAGATTATTAGATTATCAGCATCGGATCGGCTGCACCCGGGACCCCTGCCGATCAGCTGTTTGAGAAGGCAGCGGCGCTGGCAGCAGCTTCTCGCTGTTTACCGCAGGCCCAGTGACATCACGACTAGTATCCAATGGCCTGGGCGGGGCTAAGCTCTGTGCGCTATTATGGTCCTGGAGGCCAGTGCTTTTTTGTATAGTGTGCAAGCACGACCACCTCTGATAAGTTGCAGGGTGGTTCTAACTAGTGATGAGCGAAGCGAGCTTCGATCCTAGATCCGAAATCGCTTTTCTCAAAACTTCGGATTAATGCTGTACAGCATCTCCATCTCCGTACAGCATTAGGCCTCATGCACACGGACCCATTCTCTTGAATCTAGAGCTGCAGTGCGGAACGGAGGCACGGAACCCCGTGTGGGGTTTCTGTCCGTGCCTCAGCACCGCAAAAAAAAAAAAAATAGAACATCTATTTTTTGGCGGTGCAGACGGATCATGGACCCATCTCGATTCGTCCCGGCCGCCGCACGGACATTGCCTCCTTTGCTGGCAAATTGCGGTCCCCAATGCACGAACGGCTGCACAAGGGCAGTGTGCATGAGGCCTTAACGTGTACAGCCTCCGATGAGGCGAAGGCTCTCGAAACTTTGGTAAATATCTTCGGTATTTGATTTTTAAACTGGAAAACCACCTTAAAACTTGGATGCGAAAGCGGAACCGAAGCTGAGTTTGGATCCCAGCTATAAAGTGGTTTTCCATCAAATACCGAAGTTATTCACCGACGTCTTGCAAGACTTCGTCTCATCAGAGGCCGTACATTTTAATACTGTATGGAGACGAATCAAAGCGTCTTCAAATCTAGGATCCAAAGCTCGCTTCGCTGATCACTTGTCGTAACTCCTGGGGATACGAGCAGTGTATAATGTGACAGAAAGGAGTCCGGCCAGCAAAGGAGGCAATATGGAGAATCACAGTACATTAGGAAGTGCCTTGTATTAAAGGGGTTTTACCATCTCGCAGATTCATCCTCTCCTGCAGCCTGATCACTTCACTTCCTGGTTTCCTGCTTCTGAGACTGGGCGGGCTTAGGCAGATTGATGTGCCGCCCCGCCTCTTTATGACGTCACCCCCATTCCTTGCGTGCTCGTTCATGTAGCTGGTATGAGTCACCAGCCTGCAGTGAAGTCAGTCACCCCCATTCCTTGCGTGCTCGTTCATGAAGCTGGTATGAGTCATCAGCCTGCAGTGTGAAGTCAGTCAGAGCTAGCACACAGTTACATGCCGCTGTGTGTTGTACATCCTACAGGCAGCAAACTGAGCCCTCACTACTATATGTTACATAGCAGCTACATGCTCTCTGCCTGCCATAAGTTACACATGAGCTCCCCCCACCAGTCGCTTCCACTACAGCTCTGCTACACCGTGGCTGAATTGATGCAAATACAACTCTGCTGCATCTCCTGGACAGAAACCCATAAATAAAGAAAAGTGCTACATCGGCATACACAGCTTTGCTGTATGAAGATGCAGCAGAGCTGTGTATGCTAATGTTGCCCAACCAATCAGAGATCACCTTTCATTTTTTTTCAAAAAAAAAAAACCTTTTAAAAATGAAAGATAAACTCTGATTGTTTGCTCTGAAAAACTAATACAGTTTTCCTGATAGTGTTGAGAAATGAGGGCCTGAAATGTTTAGATCCAAATGTACTTTATTTTTTATAGTAAATATGAATCTGTGTTTTGAGAACTGTAATAGTAACAACAAAGCCAACAATATGAACACCGGCCTGACGGACTGCTTGCAATTTGGAGACTGAAATGCTGTATAGACCAAGCGCGCATGGTCTAAGGGCTCATGCACATGACCATATGTATTTTGCGGTCCGCAAAACACGGATCTGCCAAAAATATGGATGATGTCGGTGTGCATTTGGTATTTTGTGGAACGGAACAGCTGGCCCCTAATAGAACAGTCCTATCCTTGTCCATAAGGCTCATGCACACAAACGTATTTTGTTTCAGTGTTCGTTCCAGCGGACCGTATACAGAACCATTCATTTCAAAGGGTCCGCAAAAAAAAAAATGGAATATGTCCGTATGTCTGTTCTGCAGAAAAAATAGAATATGTCCTGTTATTGTCCGCATAACGGACAAGGATAGGACTGTTCTGTTAGGGGCCAGCTATTCCGTTGCGCAAAATACGGAATGTACGCGGACGTCATCCATATCTGTTAGACAATGTCTCCCACCCCATGCACGAAGCTGTTGTGGAGCTGAAGAGCTCCTTCAGTGACAGACTGCTGCATCCTAGGTGCACGAAGGAACGTTATCGGAGGTCCTTCCTCCCAGCAGCGGATTTATAACCACCACTGTTCCCAGAAACCAGGTAGTGAATTTTTAAAGTAAATTCTGTTATGTTGTTCTTGTATTTTACTCTTTCATTTCTAATTACTCTTATTTTTCTCCTGTTGTGAATGTGATTGCTGCTGTTATGCCAAAATTTCCCCACTGAGGGACAACAAAGGGATTTTCTTCTTCTTCTACTTCTTTTTTGTGGACCGCAAAATACATATGGTCGTGTGCATGAGGCCTAATGCGGACAATAATAGGACATGTTCTATTTTTTTGCGGAAAAGACTTGCGGACATAAGGAAACGGAATGCACACGGAGTAACTTCCGTTTTTTTGCGGACCTATTAAAATGAATGGTTCTGCATACAGTCTGCCATGAGCCCTAAGCCTGAGGTCATCTGTGCGCACCATTGTTTTGTAGCGGCAGACAGAAAATAATCTGGAAGTGCCCCTCCTGAGACCAGGCTCTGGATCCGCCACTGGTCTGGACCGCTCACAGGAGTGTACATTTTTTCTAAACTGTGATCCGTATCCTCTGACCTGCAGAAATCAGCGCTCGCTCGGTAACAACTAAGGCTACTTTCACACCTGCGTTCGGGGCTCCGCTTGTGAGCTCTGTTTGAAGGGGCTCACAAGCGGCCCTGAACGCATCCGTACTGCCCCAATGCATTCTGAGTGGATGCGGATCCGGTCAGAATGCATCAGTCTGGCAGCGTTCAGCCTCCGCTCCGCTCAGCAAGCGGACACCCGAACGCTGCATTATAGGAGCGGATCCGTCTGTGCAGACAGCAGACGGATCCGCTCTGAACGCTAGTGTGAAAGTAGCCTTAGGCAGTGCCTGTAGGCTGTAGCCTGGCCCTGTTAGCGAAGCTAGCCGAGTGGTGTAAGTTACTACTAGAGATGAGCGGCCGCTTAATCCTGATTTAAAGTTAAAGTTACTGCAGGATATGGATTACAGTTTAGAAATGTCAAATGTACACTCCTGTGAGAGGCGGGGAGGGGGATCTGTGGATGACACTATTATGGAGGGGGATCTGCAGATGACACTGTCATAGGGTGGATCTGGGGATGACACATATAGCATAAGATGCTATATACGGTATGTGTCATCCACAGATCCCCCTCCATAGCAGTGTCATCCACAGATCCCCCTCCCTATAACAGTGTCATCCACAGGCAACTAGGACATGTTGAAATCTGAATGATTTCTTATTTTTTTTAAACCACAGACAGCAGGACTTTTCTTCCCTGTTGCGTTTTTAGGTATTGGGTAAAGTATTGCAGCATTTCTAAGCGTACTTGTCTAAATGTATCATTGTTATAGTTGCCCCCCTTACTTTTGTCCTGGCCCCCAGTGTGCCCCCCAAAATTTGAAAGCTAGAGACGCCACTGGCTCTCAGCCCTTTAGCATGGCACAAATTCACAGGTCCCAAAACACAGAGACTCCCTAGCTTCTCTGTCAGATGGAGGAAAAAACCACACCCAGCTAAGACTGCTGGCTGGGTTTTATATAGGCCAAAAAAGACCCGGCCTGGAGCATTGGGAGAAGCCACCCACCCAGCACTTTGGCTACTCCCAGTAAGAGTTGGCCCGGGTCGGCTTTACAGCCCTACTAACAGCAAAACAGTGTCAGTCAGCACTAGCTGACATTTAAAGGATAACTGTCGTATTTTTTTTTTTGGAGTATTGGATTGTGGTGATTAATATCTCCTTGGTGGCCCTATTTCAACTTTTCACTGTGTATTCAATTACCCCTTAATTCCAAATTATTGTCCCCTGTACTGCCTACTTTTACCTGTGCTAAAAATAGGGTTGCTAGGCATGGTCTGTGTATCTGTTGAAGGACGGAGCACGCAGCGTGCAAGGTCAGATTACTGACAGCCAGGGACTGTAAGTAAATGACTAAAGCCAGGTCGTCCCTAGCAGCTAACAGTGCCTGGGCTGTGTGCACTTCTCCCTGTCCCTGCGCTTGGCAGACGCTCCCTCACTCAGCAGAGCTGGAGAATGCAGAGTTGGCGCAGCGCACAACAGGGAAGGGAGATCTGCCATCTGCTCTGTGTATAAATGAAAGCAACATGTGGTAAGAGGACCCCTTTGTGCTGCAGGAGATTAACCCTTTAGGGGGAGGGCTCTGGTTGGGGGGGCTATTGTTACTGGCTAGTGAGGGCAGGCGGGATTAGCCTCAGGGTGAGGGCAGTGGCGGCCATCTTAACTGAATAGTGAAATTGCAGTTTTATGCAGACTGGTTGCTAAGGGCTGAATCTTATTAAATATGGGGTAAGTCAATCTAATAGTAACTGATTCTGGAATATCATGTTATTAGTAACTACATACAAACCGGATTCCAAAAAAGTTGGGACACTAAACAAATTGTGAATAAAAACTGAATGCAATGATGTGGAGATGGCAAATGTCAATATTTTATTTGTAATAGAACGTAGATGACAGATCAAAAGTTTAATCCGAGTAAATGTATCATTTTAAAGGAAAAATACGTTGATTCAAAATTTCACGGTGTCAACAAATCCCAAAAAAGTTGGGACAAGTAGCAATAAGAGGCTGGAAAAAGTAAATTTGAGCATAACGAAGAGCTGGAAGACCAATTAACACTAATTAGGTCAATTGGCAACATGATTGGGTATAAAAAGAGCTTCTCAGAGTGGCAGTGTCTCTCAGAAGCCAAGATGGGTAGAGGATCACCAATTCCCACAATGTTGCGCAGACAGATAGTGGAGCAATATCAGAAAGGTGTTACCCAGCGAAAAATTGCAAAGACTTTGTATCTATCATCATCAACTGTGCAACTTTTCTGTGGTCAGACGAGTCACGATTCAAAGTTCTTTTTGGAATTCTGGGACGCCATGTCATCCGGACCAAAGAGGACAAGGACAACCCAAGTTGTTATCAGTTCAGAAGCCTGCATCTCTGATGGTATGGGGTTGCATGAGTGCGTGTGGCATGGGCAGCTTGCATGTCTGGAAAGGCACCATCAATGCAGAAAAATATATTCAGGTTCTAGAACAACATATGCTCCCATCCAGACGTCATCTCTTTCAGGGAAGACCCTGCATTTTTCAACAAGATAATGCCAGACCACATTCTGCATCAATCACAACATCATGGCTGCGTAGGAGAAGGATCCGGGTACTGAAATGGCCAGTCTGCAGTCCAGATCTTTCACCTATAGAGAACATTTGGTGCATCATTAAGAGGAAGGTGCAACAAAGAATGCCCAAGACGATTGAACAGTTAGAGGCCTGTATTAGACAAGAATGGGAGAGCATTCCTATTTCTAAACTTGAGAAACTGGTCTCCTCGGTCCCCAGACGTCTGTTGAGTGTTGTAAGAAGAAGGGGAGATGCCACACAGTGGTGAAAATGGCCTTGTCCCAACTTTTTGGGGATTTGTTGACACCATGAAATTCGGATTCAACCTATTTTTCCCTTAAAATTGTACATTTTCTCAGTTTAAACTTTTGTTCCGTGATTTATGTTCTATTCTGAATAAAATATTAGAAGTTGGCACCTCCACATCATTGTATTCAGTTTTTATTCACGATTTGTATAGTGTCCCAACTTTTTTGGAATCCGGTTTGTATATGAAAATTGAAATTAGGGTCTAAATGTGACAGCTATGCTTTAAAACTACCGGCTCTTACCTCACCGAGGCCAGGAATCTCGGTGACACATACCTTCCATCAATGACGGCCCCTTGCGCCTTCCTACAATATATATATACAGGGCCGGCCTTTGGGGTGTGCGGGCTGTGCGGCCGCACAGGGCGCCATAGCAACAGGGGCGCTGGGCGGCCGACAGCTCGCAATGTAATATGCAGCAGGCGAGGCTGCACTTGTGTTCTCCCTCGGGGCGCCCCCTCCATCTCCCCCTCCCCTGTCTGACCTGATTCCTCCTCCCCTGTGTCTGACCTGCCTGCTGCCCCCGCCGCTGCCAATAAGAAGAGAGACGGGAGGAGGAGGGGAGGGGCTGTGGCGACTGTGCCACCAACGTTTCTTATAAAGTTATACAAATACAGGAGGCGGGTGCCGGAATCAAATAGCCGACACCCGACCTCTGTGACAGGGAGCTGCAATCAGCTGCAGTTGAGTTAACCCTTCAGGTGCGGTACCTGAGGGGTTAACTGCCGCTGATCGCAGCTCCCTGTCACAGAGGTCGGGTGTCGGCTATTTGATTCCGGCATCCGCCTCCTGTATTTGTATAACTTTATAAGAAACGTTGGTGGCACAGTGCGCCCCCCCCCCCCAAGTATAAGAAACATTGGTGGCTCAGTGGGAAGTGCCAATGAGGGTTAAAAAATAATTAAAAAAATTAACTCACCTCCTCCAGTTGATCGCGTAGCTGCCGGTCTCCTGTTCTTTCTTCAGGACCTGTGGTGACGTCACTGAGCTCATCACATGGTCCATTACCATGGTGATGGATCATGTGATGTATCATGTGATGAGCACAGTGATGTCACCACAGGTCCTTTGACAGGTCATGAAGAAAGAACAGGAGACGATCAATTGGAGGAGGTGAGTTAATTATTTTTTTATTTTTTAACCCTCATTGGCACTGCCCACTGCACCACCAATGTTTATTATATTGAGGGGGGGCGCACTGCGCCACCAATGTTTATTATATTGAGGGGGGGCGCACTGCACCACCAATGTTTATTATATTGAGGGGGGGCGCACTGCACCACCAATGTTTATTATATTGAGGGGGGGCGCACTGCACCACCAATGTTTATTATATTGCGCCACCAATGTTTATTATATGGGGGGGCGCACTGCGCCACCAATGTTTATTATATTGGGGGGGCCCACTGCGCCACCAATGTTTATTATACTGGTGTGTTGGGGGGGCACACTGCGCCACCAATGTTTATCATACTGGGGTGTTGGGGGGGCGCACTGCGCCACCAATGTTTATTATATTGGGGGGGCGCACTGCGCCACCAATGTTTATTATACTGGGGTGTTGGGGGGGCGCACTGCACCACCAATGTTTATTATATTGGGGGGGCGCACTGTGCCAATATTTATTATATTGGGGGGGCGCACTGCGCCACCAATGTTTGTTATATTGGGGGGGCCCACTGCGCCACCAATGTTTATTATACTGGGGTATTGGGGGGGCGCACTATGGGCCACTGCGCATGCGCTGGGAGCCTCACCAGCGGTTAGGTTAGGGAAAAAGCACTGGCCCGTACGTAATTTTTCCCTTCCCTAACCGCTGGTGAGGCTCCCGGTGCATGCGCAGTGTCGGCCGGTGTCCAGCTGAGAACATCCATCCGATCACTGCGCCTGCGCACTGGCCCATAGTTTTTCCCTACCCTAACCGCCGGCGAGGCTCCCGGCGCATGCGCACTCTGCTGTGAAATTTCCCTAACCTGTCGTTGTGCGCCTGCGCGGCGCTGCACACCTCCTCACGTCATGTCCGGTGCGACCGGAAGTGACGAAGGTAGGGAAATCTCACGAAGTAGGGAAGTATAACATTACACCGGCCTTTGAGGTGTGCGGGCTGGTAACTACTTGGTTGGATAGTGAGCCAGCCTATGCCATGATGCCAGCAACAAACAGTGTTTTTTTTTTTTTTTGGGGGGGGGGGGGCGCCAGAAGGTTAGCTCGCACAGGGCTCCTGAACACCTAAGGCCGGCCCTGTATATATATATATACACTCACCTAAAGAATTATTAGGAACACCTGTTCTATTTCTCATTAATGCAATTATCTAGTCAACCAATCACATGACAGTTGCTTCAATGCATTTAGGGGGGTGGTCCTGGTCAAGACAATCTCCTGAACTCCAAACTGAATGTCAGAATGGGAAAGAAAGGTGATTTAAGCAATTTTGAGCGTGGTATGGTTGTTGGCGCCAGACGGGCCGGTCTGAGTATTTCACAATCTGCTCAGTTACTGTGATTTTCACGCACAACCATTTCTAGGGTTTACAAAGAATGGTGTGAAAAGGGAAAAACATCCAGTATGCGGCAGTCCTGTGGGCAAAAATGCCTTGTGGATGCTAGAGGTCAGAGGAGAATGGGCCGACTGATTTAAGCTGATAGAAGAGCAACGTTGACTGAAATAACCACTCGTTACAACCGAGGTATGCAGCAAAGCATTTGTGAAGCCGCAACACGCACAACCTTGAGGCGGATGGGCTACAACAGCAGAAGACCCCACCGGGTACCACTCATCTCCACTACAAATAGGAAAAAGAGGCTACAATTTGCACGAGCTCACCAAAATTGGACTGTTGAAGACTGGAAAAATGTTGCCTGGTCTGATGAGTCTCGATTTCTGTTGAGACATTCAAATTTGGCGTAAACAGAATGAGAACATGTATCCATCCTCTGATGGCTACTTCTAGCAGGATAATGCACCATGTCACAAAGCTCGAATCATTTCAAATTGGTTTCTTGAACATGACAATGAGTTCACTGTACTAAAATGGCCCCCACAGTCACCAGATCTCAACCCAATAGAGCATCTTTGGGATGTGGTGGAACGGGAGCTTCGTGCCCTGGATGTGCATCCCTCAAATCTCCATCAACTGCAAGATGCTATCCTATCAATATGGGCCAACATTTCTAAAGAATGCTATCAGCACCTTGTTGAATCAATGCCACGTAGAATTAAGGCAGTTCTGAAGGCAAAAGGGGGTCGAACACCGTATTAGTATGGTGTTCCTAATAATTCTTTAGGTGAGTGTATATATTTATATATATATATATATATATATATATATATATAGAGGACAAATTTCTCTTTTCTTTTTTCTTTTATATATATATTTATATATATATATATATATATATATATATATATATATATATATATGTAGAAGAATCCAAGGCAGCACACGAATGACGGTGAAAAAAATGATGTTTATTCCCCCATGTGCAGACAGCAACGTTTCAGCTCTCTCAATGGAGCCTTTGTCAAGCCATGGCTTGACAAAGGCTCCATTGAGAGAGCTGAAACGTTGCTGTCTGCACATGGGGGAATAAACATCATTTTTTTCACTGTCATTCGTGTGCTGCCTTGGATTCTTCTACATATATATCTTATTGGATCAAGTCCGTGATCTACCCAAGGAATTGCACCCCTGTGAGTTGTGTGCTGCTCATTTTTTTCCTATATATATATATATATATATATAAAAAAGGAAAGATAGTGGCGGCACTGGAGACAAGCAATGTGGGTGCTATGTCCAGGGATATTGCTGCTTACCCCAGATGAACAAAAACGAAGAAAGGACAGCACTCCAAGTAAAAAATATACTGGTCTTTAATCACCCATGCAGATGGCAACGTTTCAGCTCAAACAAGAGCTTGAAAAAGGCTCTTGTTTGAGCTGAAACGTTGCCATCTGCATGGGTGATTAAAGACCAGTATATTTTTTACTTGGAGTGCTGTCCTTTCTTCGTTTTTTTTTTATATATATATATATATATATATAATTATTCTGCACTTCTAATCTATTATTCAGAAACATCACGTTCCTAGAAATAAGTCCAAAGAGGACAGTGTGGAGTAGAGCGGACACTACATGCGCTTCCTGCCATTACATTCATTTCTATGGGAGTCCTAAAAGTAGACGATCAGACTTTTTGACAATTTCCAGTAACTAAATAAAAGCTATTGCGTTGATGCTCCATTCACTTTTATGCAGCTGCATAATATAGCCAAGCACAGCACTCGTTTACTTTTTGCACTACCATATGCTTGTACTGAGCTGTAGGGCACACTGTAGTATTCCTATACTCTACTAGGCTTTGTTGTAAATGTTCGGCCTTGAAAACATATGGCAATGAAAATGTAACTCCACAGATGTTGTGTATAGAAGTAACCAAGCAGCTAACTTGATTTGGAAAGAAAATTAGTATAGACCAAAGAGTAATCTCAACAAATATAGTTACACTAATAATGCGGACATTGAAACAGAGGCAGTTTTACCACTGTCTACTAGTGTAACATTATTGTAACAGGCAAGCACACAGATGAGATTAGGATCAACAAAAATTCCATACTTACGACAATTTTTTTTTTTTTTAAATGAAACTCAAAACTGGATTCACTTTGGTGCTCTGACTGACCATCCCCGCCAAGCATACCAGAGTCATGCCCAGTGAAGATATTATTTGTGTACATTCCTTTTCCCATATTTCACTTATCATTGGGAAGATGTTCGTGGATCTTCATGTGAGTCTTGCACCACAGTTTTTATGTTACTGGCATGGTACAAGAGATATAACATTTTCAAGGCAATTTTGGAAGACCAAACATTTCTTATCAGCAACTGGGTCTTTAGTTTCTCCACCACTTATTTCCATTTGATCAGAATCGGTGGCTATTTCCTCTAGTGGCTCTGTCATCTGCTATGTCATTCATGAATTTGGATAAGTCTTTATCTGTGTTTTGACTCAATATCCAGACAGTAAGTATTGTGCTCAATGGCTCCATTTAACAATTGCAAGCCGTATTGAACTGTGTACTTACTTCAGACTCTCATCAGACAGCGATCAACTAAACTGCTCAGGCATGTGTGAAGAATCCAGATTAATTTATTCCAAGCTGAAATCTTGTTGTTATGCACCAAACAGTAGATGAAAAGATAATAATTTGGCAGAGTGGAGCAGCACATGAAAACACCAGTGCAGATAACATAAAATGGCTACAACTGCTGGCAAGAACAGGGCAATATACAGGAAGACAAAAGGGACAAAATTATGCAGCAATATATGTGTATCATAATAGTTATGCAACATAACAGGGCATTACATTTACTGTTAGCTCTAACAGGGGAAATAACGCAAATCTTGGCGATGCAGTGTTTCATTACATATACCGTATTTTTCGCCATATAAGACGCACCGGCCCATAAGATGCACCTAGGTTTTAGAGGAGGACAATAAGAAGAAAATATTTTTCATTACACCTCAGGTCAGACCACCAATCAGACCTCCAATGTTAATCAGACCTCAGCTGATAGCCCCAATAAGACCCCCAATGTTTATAAGACTCTAATAAGACCTCAGATCAGACCCTGATGTAAATGACCCCCAATCAGACCTCAGATAAGAGCCCTATGTCTTTCATCAGCCCCCATATGCCTCTCATAACAGCCCCCGGTATGCCTCTCATATCAACCCCGGTATGCCTCTCATATCAGCCCCCAGCAGCCTCATAGCACATAAAATAAAAACACTTACCTCTCCTGCTCCAGACGCTGCTGCTCCTCACCTCCAGTGGTCTTCTTCCGCCTGCTGCCGGCTGTGCTGTGAACCAGCGCGCACCGCGTGAGGTCACAGAACGCCCTCACGCTGTGAGCAGCCACAGCACAGCCAGGTGTCATCCATGTCCCCGCGACAGTGGATGACAGAAGATCTGTGAGACTAGGAACACGTGCTTTGATCTGACAGGTTTCCTTGTGGATCAATAGGTGTCTGTGTTGTGTCTGATACTGGCCACACCTCTAACCTCCAGGTGTTGCTATTGTGGTAATTTAACTTTCCTTATTTATAGTTGCTTCTCCCACAATGCTGTGAAGTTTATAGCTTTAGTGGTATCTGTGGTCTGCTGGTGTTTGGTTCTCGGCTGAGTTTCTGTTGCTGCCATAACTACTGGAAAGTTAAATTTTTCCTTTCACTTTTGCATTTTGTTTTGTTTTATCTGTGTGTTGTTTTTTCCCTGCCCTTTCTTGTAGGCCTGGGGAGAGACTCCTGTTACTCCTTTCTGGAGGAACAGGTAGTCTCAGTCCTGTCACTATCGCCAGGGTCTTATAGGGTGAGTTAGGATTCTAGGTACTCCTGCGTATGAACTCACCTACGTTTGGGGTCTGTTCATACTGATAGTTAGTCCGGACTGTGACCAGGGATCCTTGTTCCCTCTCCTTCTTCGTCCGGTGTGGTGTCTCACTCCCACACACGGGCGTTACAGGAAGCACTCATTAGTTTTCACCCCATAAGACGCTGGGGCATTTTCCCTACACTTTTGGAGGAAAAAATGCATTTTATGTGGTGAAAAATGCGGTACTTTGGTCATTAGAGGAGGGCAATAAATGTAGTGTGCAATAGTGAATGGCCAGTTTCATATAAGATAAAATGTCAGATGGCTGAATCAATGCACAAAAACTCTGCTGTATCTGCCAACCACTACGTCCACCACTAGCACTGGGCTTGATTTGATGCAAATACAGGTCTGCTGCATCAGCAGATACACATTACACCAGCTGCAATGTGTCATAATCACCAAATTGAGTAAATCTATATTTGCAGAGATTCAAACATAGTTCAGATGTAGGGTACTGGGTATTTTTTTAAATTCTGCTCCTTGTGCAAACCAACATAGATATGCCCTCAATATACCAATATCATTGACTTACTCTACCTCTGCCAACAATGATATGTGTGCCACTTTCTTAGAAAGAATGATGATCCCCAGACTGTGCCACCTTTATAATGATCCCCAGACTGTGCCACCTTTCATAATGAGCCCCAGACTGTGCCACCTGTCACAATGATCCCCAGGCTGTGCCACCTTCATCTAATTATGCCCCCTTCATCCATAACACATACACTACTCACAAAAAATAGGTGTCACCGCCAGTTCTGTGAGAAGGTCTGGCAGACGTTCTTCACTACCTCTTGCATGACGTTCTTTGTTATGGTTTCACTTTGTCATCTCCTTTCCTTCTCCCAGGTCTCACCTATTTAGACTAATTGTCTCCCTATATATTCCCTCCCATACTGCCTCACTTTGTGGTTTATATTACTTCCTGGATGAGGTGTTCACTGCTGGAGGCTGCTGCTGCTGTTTCCTCAGATAAGTCTTTTTCCTTTATTTGTGTTTCCTTGCTGGCTTGATTCTAGGTGACCCTGACTCCGTCCGTATTAAGTGCAGGGAGTCGGTGGTCGTGTCCCCTCACTATTATAGGGTTTTCAGGTGTCACACAGTATTAGGTACGTGGGCATGCAATCGTCTACCATAGAGACCCTTGCATGGGCATAGCAGTCAGGGAGAGCTCTAGGGGTTTTATAGGGCTCACCCATATGCTCCTTAGTTTGGGATCAAGCCAGTCGGATGTTTATTTATAAGTTCCAGCTTTCTGCTACATCATCCGTGACAATAGGGCTATTTGGCTTGTGGGTAAAATTTCAGAATTAACCTAAAATGCACTCTAACCTTTACAGGTGAACTTAATGTGACCTTCTCTAAACTTTTGAATGCACATGTACAACTCTTCAATGTTTCAGTACTTTTTGCATAACTTGCTGTTCTCTAACAAGAAGCTTAACAGCAAAATTTACAACAGGTGTTTGATCCATAAATCGCACAATAAATTTCCTGGTTCAATTAGAATTGGCATTTAAACAGTTCTCCTTATCATGCTGTTTACACTTTGACATCATGAGACCAAGACGACACCTAATAATTGATCAACAGTACCTAGCCATGGCGAGGCTTCAAGCAGGATGTTCTGAGACTGAAGTGGACACTGAGCTTAGAGTGTCATCAGTAGGGTGCAACAGAGATACAGAGAGACTGGAAGAGTCACAGAAAGGCATAGAAGTGGACGTCCTTTGGCCACATCCCACACCGATGACCGCTTCATTGTGAACAATGTCCTGCGGAACCAGATGATGAATGCCACACAACTCCAGGCACATTTAAGGGAGGTAAGAGGCATCAAAGTGTCATGTCAGACCATTCAAAACCGTTTACATCAGCGTGGTGTGCGTGCTTGACGAACTGCCAGTGTACCTGACCACAGGTGTCATCGTCTTGCATGGGCCAGGGAGGCCTTAGTACTGTTCACTGATGAAAGTTGATTCACGCTGAGCAGAAATGATGGCTGCAAACAATGTTTGAGATGTCAAGGAGAGCACTATGCGCTATGCATCAGCCAGTGTTGTCACCAGACAAGTCTTTGGTGGGGTGGTGTTACAGTGTATGTAATGTGAATGGTTCAGTGACAAGCCCATACTACGTGAATAACATCATTAATCCTGTCATTGTGCCTCTGCATGAACAACACAGGCCTAATTTAATCTTTGTGAGCGGCAAAGCATCAGCTCATCGAGGTCGCATCAGTAGAGAACGACTACTGGAGACTGGGGTACCTCAAATGGAGTGCACTTCTCCAGACCTGAATCCCTTTGAAAATCTATGGCATCAGCTGAGTCACCGTGTAGAGGCTCATAACTCTGTACCCCAGAACCTTAATGACCTAAGGGCCGCCCTTCAAGAAGAGTGGGACGATATGCCTCAGCAGACAATAAGTCGACTTGGGAACAGCATGAGATATCATTGTCAAGCTGTAATTGATGCTCAAGGCCACATGATAAGTTATTGAGACATTGAAATTTTTGTGGGGGTATACCCACAATTGTTGTTGGCTTTTGGTTCAATACATTGTTTGTTTGAGATGAGGAAATCACCATTGCAAGCTTCTACTTAACCTGTTACGGACACAGGGCATGCAGGTACGCCCTGATGTCCTGGTACTTAAGGACACAGGGCGTACCTGTACACCCTGTGTATTTCCGATCACCGCCGCGCGGCGGGCGGTGATCGGAACAAGGTGCCTGCTCAAATCACTGAGCAGGCACCTTAGTACAATGCCCAGGGGGGTCCTGTGACCCCCACCCCCCCCCCCCCCCCGTGTCGGCGATTGCAGCAAACCGCAGGTCAATTCAGACCTGTGGTTTGCTGCATTTCCGGGTTATTCGGGTCTCTGGTGACCCAATAACCCGGAATAGGACGGTGATTGGTGGTGTGATAATACACCACCAATCACCGTCCTGCGATCCTGAGAGGTGGCGGTCACGCCACCTCTCAGGATCGCTTCTGATTGGTCGGCTAGGCACGTGGGCGGGCGGAGCAGCAGTTTTGAATTGCCGGAGCTCGACTGTTGTGTGAGTTTTTTTGTGCCATCAGGCACACATCAGTATTTTTGGGAGAGGTAGGGAGAGGTAGATTAGGCAGGGATAGTGAGGGAGAGTTAGGGGGAATTTTTTTTTTTTTATTGCAGTTTAGAACCCAGATCGGGTGTCTGGGGTCCACAGCACTCAGCTGTGTGACCCTAGACACCCCAGGGGTGCTGCAGCTTGCTCTCCCGCCCCCACACAAGTGGGGCGCAAGTGGGTTTTTTTCTTCCGTTTTTTTTTGCATGCGCTGACTGTTAGTGCATCGCCCACCCCACCGCTGATCAGCTTCGTACCGCTGATCAGCGCGTTTGAATCTTTTATTATATCTTTTTTTACACTTTTTGGGATTTTCTAATTTTTTTTTGTATATTTTTTTCTGTTAGGTGTAAGGCAAAGTCCGTGAACACCCATTCCCCCACACACACGCACACTGAATAATGGCCCGCCAGACGTTCTCGGCCGAGGAGGCATACACCCTGCTTGCCTCCGACTCCGAGAGCCCCAGTGAGGACGAGGATGACCCAACTTTCTTTTTGTCATCCGCCTCCTCCTCATCATCTAGCGATGATGATGAGCCCCCAAGGAGGCGGAGACGCCACCAGGCGGAGCAAGGGGACCGCCATGCTAGGGACCCTGTGGCCCACACTAGTACGAGCAGCTCTGGGGCTCGTACTAGTTTTCCGGAACTTGTCTGGTGTACCCCAGAGCATTTTAAGCCTGCGATTCCTGATTTTGTTGACCAAGCAGGAATTCAGATTCCCACAGTGGGCTTCACTGAATATGACTATTTTAGTCTTTTTTTCAGTGATCACTTTTTGAATCTGATGGTGGAGCAAACGAACCTGTATGCCCAACAGTTCATTGCTTAACACCCGGGCTCCTTTTTGGCTAGGGCCGGTGGCTGTACTCCGGTCAGTGCAGCCGAGATGAGGACGTTTTGGGGCCTCGTGCTGCACATGGGCCTAGTCAAAAAAAACTGTCAGGCATTACTGGAATGGGGACGTCCTCTACCAGACCCCACTTTACAGTAAGGCCATGACACGTACCCGGTTTGAGGCCATCCAGAAATGCCTGCATTATGCAGATAATGCAGCATGTCCCCCCCAAGGTGATCCTGCCTATGACCGCCTGTACAAAATCAGGCCGGTCATCGATCACTTTGGGGCCAAATTTTTTGGAGGCCTATGTACCTGGAAGGGAGGTCGCAGTTGATGAGTCTCTCATTGCTTTCAAGGGGAGACTCCTTTTCCGCCAGTATGTTCCCTCTAAGCGGGCGAGGTATGGCGTGAAGCTGTAAAAACTTTGTGAGAGTACCTCAGGGTACACTTACAAGTTTCGTGTGTACGAGGTGCGAGATTCCCGTATTCAACCCCCAGAATGTCCCCCCACTCTGGGTGTTAGCGGGAAACTTGTGTGGGACCTTATGCACCCACTGCTAGATAAATGTTACCACCTTTACGTGGATGACTTTTATATTAGTATCCCCTTGTTCCAGTCCCTCGCCGCCAGATCCACGTCCACTTGTGGGACCGTGCGGAAAAATCAACGCGGCCTCCCTACCCACCTCCTCCAGGTACCTATCCCCAGGGGTGAGACTTGTGCCCTTACCAGTGGAAACCTGTTGCTGGTCAGATATAAGGACAAGAGGGATGTCCTTGTACTGTCTACAATTCACGGTAACGGCATCACCCCTGTCCCTGTGCGAGGTACCGCGGCAACGGTCCTCAAGCCCTATATGGGAGGAGTTGATCTCTCTGATCAAGTCCTCAAGCCATATAATGCCATGCACAAAACCCGGGAATGGTACAAAAAAGTTGCGGTCTACTTGGTACAGGTTGCCTTGTACAACTCTTTTGTGCTGTCCCGGAGTGCTGGCAACACAGGGAAATTCCTGCAGTTCTATGAGGCAGTCCTCAAGGCCCTGATCTTTTCTGACCGGGAAAGAGCAGGCCGGAGTACCTCGGGAACTGGAGGCGCCCGGATCGTGCCTGGCCAACACTTTCCAGGTGTGGTCCCTCATACTGGAAAGAAGGGACTGTCCCCAAAAAAGTGCAGAGTATGTCACAGGCGGGGGATACGGAAGGACACCACCACTCAGTGTGACACGTGCCCCGATCATCCGGGCCTCTGAATTGACGGTTGCTTCAGGGAGTACCACACTTCCATGGAGTACTAAATTTATAATCCTCTTCCCCAATTTTTATTCCATTTAGCCACTGACAATCGGAAAAAAACTATGGTTCTCAGACTTGAGACACACAAACAAAAAAAAAAAAATTTCAAAAATATAATTTTGTAAAACTAAAATAAATAAAAAAGTAGACATATTAGGTATCGCCACATCCGTAATAATCTTCTCTATAAAAATATCCCTTGACCTAACCCCTCAGATGAACACGGTCAAAAAAATAAAATAAAAATGGTGCCAAAACAGCAATTTTTGTGCAAATTTTCCATTTTAAACCGTTTTTTCCAGTAACAAAGCAAGGGTTAACAGCCAAACAAAACTTAATATTTATTACCCTGATTCTGCAGTTTACATAAACACCCCTAAACACCCCTAAACTGCTGTATGACCAAACGGCAGGACGCAGAAGGAAAGGAACGCCGTATGGTTTGTGGAAGGCAGATTTTGATGGCCTTTTTTTTTGGCACCATGTCCCATTTGAAGAACCCCTGATGCACCCCTAGAGTAGAAACTCCATAAAAGTGACCCCATCTAAGAAACTACACCCCTCAAGGTATTCAAAACTGATTTTACAAACTTTATTAACCCTTTAGGTGTTCCTCAACAGTTTATGGCAAATGGAGATGAAATTTCAGAATTTCTATTTTTAGCAACCTTGTAATATAGAGCAACCAAAAATCATATGTACCCTAAAAATATTCCCAATAAAAACTGCCACCTTATCCCGTAGTTTCCAAAATAGGGTCACTTTTATGGAGTTTCAACTCTAGGGGTGCATCAGGGGGGCTTCAAATGGGACATATGTAAATAAACCAGTCCAGCAAAATCTGCCTCCCAAAAACCACACGGTGCACCTTTCCCTCTACGCCCTACCGTGTTCTCGTACAGTAGTTTACGGCCACATATGGGGTGTTTCTGCAAACTGCAGAATCCGGCCAATAAATATTGAGTTTTGTTTGGCTGTTAACCCTTGCTTTGTTACTAGAAAAAATGGATTAAAATGGAAAATTTGCCCAAAAATTGAAATTCTGAAATTTCATCTCCATTTGCCAATAACTCTTGTGGAACACCTAAAGGGTTAACAACATTTGTAAAATCAGTTTTGAATACCTTGAAGGGTGTAGTTTCTAGAATAGGGTCATTTTTGTGTTGTTTCTATTATGTAAGCCTCACAAAGTGACTTCAGACCTGAACTGGTCCTTAAAAAGTGGGTTTTTGAAAATTTCAGAAAAATTTCAAGATTTGCTTCTAAACCACTAAGCATTGTAACGTCCCCAAAAAATTAAATGTCATTCCCAAAATGATCCAAACATGAAGTAGACATATGGGGAATGTAAATGAATAACTATTTTTGTAGGTATTACTATGTATTATAGAAGTAGAGAAATTGAAACTTGGAAATTTTAAAATTTTTGCAAATTTTGGGTAAATTTGGTATTTTTTTATAAATCCATTTTGCAAGTGTCATGAAAACAAACAATCTCAGAATGGCTTGGATAAGTCAAATTTAAATTGGAAAGCCAAAGATACCCAACTTCTTGTGAGCAGAGTATATACACACTTTCGGTTGCAGCCATAGTAATAGCACCTCATTGTATGACCTCTCGGTTTGGTTGTCACGGTTATGATTTTGCTGTGCTATGGTTGAGTACTACGCGGCTGTATGGGTTGCAGCGGACTGTAATTAAACTAATTAGGAGCGCACTGTTTAGTTGGTCCATGTTATTAGTGGCTGCGCAGCTATTAGAAATATAAAACAACTAAACAGTGTGCTCCTAAAAAGTTTAATAGAGCCCGCTGCAGCCCATACAGCCGCGCAGTACTTAACCATAGCACAGCAACATGAAACACGACCGCACCGTGTGGTCGGACCTTTACAGTTTGATAACAATCAAGAACCTAATAGGTTAACAGACAACATGATGTAATTCAAGTAGCTGGGATCTAATAAAATCACCAGCGATCAAATGCTTTCATTTTTAACTTAAAATGGTTATTCCACTCAGAAGCTTTTATTATCTATTCACTGAATAGATGGTAAATGCTAAATTAGAGAGAGGTAGGTATCAGTTGCTGAGACCCCAACTGATCACCAGAATGTCAAACCCCTGTGTCCTGCCCCCAACTGTAAGAGCAGTCTGTCGGATTTTGATGGATCCGGCATCGCCGGATCCCAATGTCACGACTGTATGTGAGCAACAAGAGCATACACAGTTAATAGAGCTACTGACCGGACCCAAACTAGGGAGGATAAAGGGTGACCCCTGTCAGACCCTCAAAGCTCTCCCTATGCTGCTAAAGCACATGCCCGGATCCAAATGGTGGAACGGGGCATGCCCACGTACCTAAGACTGATGACCACTGTAACCCCTACAATAGTGGAAGGGGCACGGCCACCGGTGCCCTGCTCAGTATATGGAGGAAACCGTGGCCGCCTCAGATCCAGTCAGAAAATAAACAGGTACACAACAATGTCTGCACACTTAGCTGAAGGGGCTGCAGCCGCAGAGAAGACGGATCCAAAGACAGCTGGCAATATCCGGAGTGCTTGCTGCAGCAGAACACAGGTCCAGTGAAATGAAAGCTAACAAGTGAAGATACTCAAGCAAGAGCTACAACTCAAATGAGAACTATAATCCACAGCCTAGAAAGGAGGAGGGGTGATTTAAAGGGAGGGAAATCAAACGCAGGAGGAACAGCTGGGAGGACTCCTCCAAGCTCTAGTAGTGACATCATCACAGGGGTGGAGAAACAGAGCTGTGAGAACGTCTCAAAACTCTGGTAGTGACAGTACCCCCCCCTCTACGGGTGGACTCCGGACACCCAGGACCCACCTTCTCAGGATGAGCCCTATGAAATGCCCTGATGAGGCGAGTGGCTTTAATGTCCGACACTGGAACCCACATCCTCTCCTCAGGACCATAACCCTTCCAATGAACGAGGTACTGAAGAGAACTGCGGACAATGCGAGAGTCCACAATTCTGGAAACCTCAAACTCCAGATTGCCATCAACCAAAATCGGAGGAGGAGGCAAAGAGGAGGGTACCGTGGGCTGGACATATGGTTTTAAGAGAGATCTGTGAAATACATTATGTATCTTCCAAACCCGTGGAAGATCAAGACGGAAGGCAACAGGATTGATGACTGACAAGATTTTATAAGGCCCAATAAACTTGGGACCCAATTTCCAGGAGGGAACCTTCAGTTTAATATTTCTTGTAGACAACCACACCAGATCACCCACATTCAGGTCCGGACCAGGCACACGTCTCTTATCAGCCACACGCTTATTCTTCTCACTCATCTTTCTAAGATTACTCTGAATTTTTTGCCAAATGGTAGACAAAGACGAGGAAAATCTCTCCTCCTCAGGTAAACCAGAAAGAGCCCCTCCCGAGAATGTCCCAAACTGCGGATGGAACCCATATGCACCAAAGAATGGTGACTTATCAGAAGATTCCTGACGACGGTTGTTCAGAGCAAACTCAGCAAGAGGGAGAAAAGAACACCAATCCTCCTGGTTCTCTGCCACAAAACAGCGCAAATATGTCTCCAGATTCTGATTGAGGCGCTCAGTCTGACCATTCGACTGCGGGTGAAAAGCAGAAGAGAAGGACAGCCGAACCCCCAGGCGAGAACAGAAAGCCTTCCAGAACCTGGACACAAACTGCGTGCCTCTATCGGAAACAATATCAGAGGGAATGCCGTGCAATTTAACAATATGGTCGACAAAAGCTTGCGCCAACGTTTTAGCATTGGGTAAACCAGGGAAAGGTACGAAATGAGCCATCTTGCTAAAACGGTCCACCACTACCAGGATCACCGACTTCCCTGAGGAACGAGGAAGATCCGTGATAAAGTCCATGGACAGGTGTGTCCAAGAACGGGAAGGTATGGGTAACGGGAGAAGGGAACCTGAAGGCCGTGAACGAGGGACCTTAGCGCGAGCGCACGTCTCACAAGCAGCCACAAAACCCTCCACCGACTTACGAAGAGCCGGCCACCAAAATCTCCGAGCAATGAGATCTACCGTGGCTCTACTCCCGGGGTGACCAGCAAGAACAGTATCATGATGCTCCTTGAAGAGTTTGTGACGTAGCTCAGGAGGCACAAACAACTTCCCAGAAGGACAACGGGCAGGTGCCTCAGTCTGGGCAGCCTGGACCTCGGCCTCCAAATCGGAATATAGAGCAGAAACAACTACCCCCTCCGCCAAAATGGGACCCGGGTCCTTGGAGTTTCCTCCTCCCGGAAAACAGCGAGAGAGAGCATCAGCCTTCACATTTTTGATCCCAGGGTGGAATGTAACGACAAAATTGAATCTGGAGAAGAACAGAGACCATCTGGCCTGTCTCGGATTCATACGCCTGGCCGACTCCAAGTATGCCAGATTCTTATGGTCGGTAAAAACGGTGATAGGGTGCCTGGCCCCCTCCAACCAATGGCGCCATTCCTCGAAAGCCAATTTGATGGCCAACAACTCCCTATCTCCCACATCATAGTTTCTCTCTGCCGGGGAGAGTTTTTTAGAGAAAAAGGCACAGGCTCGCCGTTTGGCAGGAGAAGGGCCCTGGGACAAAACCGCACCCACACCCACCTCGGAAGCATCCACCTCAACAATAAAAGGTAAGGAAACATCGGGATGCACCAAGACGGGAGCAGACGCAAAACTCTCTTTAATCTTAGAAAAAGCTGCAAGCGCCTCCTCCAACCAAGAGGAAAAATCCGCCCCCTTTTTTGTCATGTCAGTAAGGGGTTGGACAACAGAGGAATAATTCAAAATGAACTTTCTGTAATAGTTCGCAAAACCCAGAAAGCGCATCAATGCCTTCTGATTCTCAGGAAGCTCCCACTCAAGTACAGCACGGACCTTCTCCGGATCCATGCGAAAACCAGAAGCAGAGAGGAGAAAACCCAGAAATTGAATCTCCGATACCATAAAAAGACATTTCTCCAGCTTGGCGTACAATTTATTTTCCCGCAGAATCTGCAGAACCTGAAAAAGATGATCCTGATGGGTCTGAACATCAGGGGAAAAAATCTAAATATCATCAAGATACACCAATACAAATTTCCCCATTAAATGGTAGAAAATACTGTTAACAAAATGCTGAAAGACAGCCGGAGCATTCATCAGGCCGAAAGGCATAACGAGATTCTCGAAATGCCCGTTAGGAGTATTAAAGGCCGTTTTCCATTCATCCCCCTCTCTGACCCTGACCAGGTTGTACACGCCTCTCAAATCCAATTTGGAAAAAACCTTGGCCCCAACAATTTGGTTGAAGAGGTCCGGGATCAGAGGAAGGGGATAGGCATCGCGAATCGTGATACGGTTCAGCTCCCTAAAATCTAGGCAAGGTCTCAGAGAGCCATCTTTTTTTTTAACAAAAAAAAAACCCGCGGCAACAGGTGATTTTGAGGGACGAATATGCCCCTTATCGAGACTCTCGGAGATATAGGTTCGCATTGCGATTCTTTCCGGTTGTGAGAGATTGTAGAGGCGTGCTTTTGGCAGCTTGGCGCCGGGAATGAGGTTAATGGGACAGTCAAACTCCCGGTGAGGAGGTAGCTCCTGAACACCGCTCTCGGAAAACACGTCCGAGAAATCAGAGAGAAATGATGGCACAGTTTTAGTAGACACCTCTGCAAAAGTCGCTGTGAGACAATTTTCTCTACAAAAGTCACTCCACTCATTTATTTGCCTTCCTTGCCAATCAATAGTGGGGTTATGTCTAGTGAGCCAGGGTAACCCCAAAACTAGAGGAGAAGGCAATCCGTTAAGGACAAAACAAGATATATCCTCCACATGAGTGTCACCTACAGCTAGCCAGATACTGTGAACAATGCCCTTCAGGGATCTCTGTGAGAGTGGAGCAGAGTCAATAGCAAAAACAGGTATATCCTTTTCTAATGTGCAAACCTGAAAACCATGCATGGCTACAAATTGAGTGTCAATAAGATTGACGGCCGCTCCACTATCGACAAAAATCTCACAAGAAATGACTTTGCTCTCTAGCGCCACCCTGGCAGACAGGAGAAAACGGGAACTGCAGGTCAGAGGAAAAGCAACAATTCCTACATCAACTTTGCCCAAAGTAGCAGATGAAGCAGAATTTGATGATTTACCTTTTGAGGTATTTCTCTTATTATTGCTCTTAGTACAGTTCAAGAATCTCCTAGACGGACAAACATTTGCCAAATGAGCTATGCCCCCACAACAAAAACACACCATACTCTGAGGACTAAATCCTCTTTTATCAGGGGCAAGTCGACCTAGCTGCATGGGCTCCTCCTCAGAGGGGAGCGAGACAGGATGAGGCCCCTGCACACTGAATGAGTCCGCACCACTGCCCCTAGACTGACAATGGCTGGACAGAGAGGTCTCGTTTCTTTCTCTTAGACGCCTGTCAAGGCGTACCGCCAATGACATGGCAGACTCTAAGGACGTTGGTCTCTCATGGAAAGCAAACGCATCTTTCAATCTCTCTGAGAGACCATGACAGAACTGACTCCGGAGTGCAGCATCATTCCAACCTGAATCACCTGCCCATCTCCGAAATTCAGAACAATAAAGCTCCGCAGACAGTTTGTTCTGGCATAAAACACGTAAGTTAGATTCGGCCAGAGCAACACGATCCGGGTCATCATATATCTGCCCCAGGGCCACAAAAAATCTTTCCACGGATCGAAGGGAGGGATCCCCTGATGGCAGCGAAAAAGCCCAAGTCTGAGCATTACCCCTGAGCAGGGAGATGACAATCCTCACCCTCTGCTCCTCCTTACCAGAGGAGTGGGGACACAAGCAAAAATGGAGTTTGCATGCCTCTCTGAAGCGAACAAAATTCTCACTGCCCCCGGAGAACGTTTCCGGAAGTGAGACCTTTGGCTCGCAACAGACTCCATGAGCCGGAGCAGAGCCCAATGCTTGAAGCTGAAGGGGCTGCAGCCGCAGAGAAGACGGATCCAAAGACAGCTGGCAATATCCGGAGTGCTTGCTGCAGCAGAACACAGGTCCAGTGAAATGAAAGCTAACAAGTGAAGATACTCAAGCAAGAGCTACAACTCAAATGAGAACTATAATCCACAGCCTAGAAAGGAGGAGGGGTGATTTAAAGGGAGGGAAATCAAACGCAGGAGGAACAGCTGGGAGGACTCCTCCAAGCTCTAGTAGTGACATCATCACAGGGGTGGAGAAACAGAGCTGTGAGAACGTCTCAAAACTCTGGTAGTGACACCCAATTGACTTTAATGGGATCCTTCCAGCGGTGATGCAGCCACTTTCCAGCATAAATGGTGGTTCTCGGACAGTCAAAAGCTGTTGCATGCTACAGTTTTTGTTCGACCGACCAGGGGCCCACTGGGAACAAGGTGGCCCTGAAAAAAAGAAACTGGCCCCAAAGATCCAACTGGACAGATGGTAGGTCAACACAAGTAGGTGGGGTCATCAATACCATAGCGCAAAATACAGTCCCAGCAGAACCATGTACCACAGTGCAGCTCAATATATTGCATCCAGGGGTGCACCACCAATGAGGCCAGGTGAGGCGATTGCCTCAGGCAGCACCAGGTAGGGGCAAGAGAGGGGCAGCCGAAGGGCCATGGGTTGAAGGGAATGGGTTAGGTTAAGAAATTGCCTCAAAGGTGTGGTGGCCATTGCTAGATGCGATTTTCTATCCTCCTCCAATTGTCTCTGTATAAAACAGGGGGCTTAGGAGGTGAGGTGTGTGCCACAGCAGTTGAATTCAGGAGAGCATGTGCGATCGCTGGCGAGGTACATGAGAACCTGATTTTCACAGCATTAATTACCGCTGAGAGCTTAATATATACCTGGCTATGTCGGAAATGTGAACGTAGAGTTATGACATCTACAGGCTTGGTAAATCTGCCCCGGTGTATACAGATCTGCTTGTACAGCCGTGTGAAGAACACACAGCGGGCAGGCAGGAATATATTATAAAGATTATGTCAGAAATATTAAAATTAAAGTGTTTATAGAGTAAAACAGAAGCAAAAGCATTTCAAGGGGTTCTCAGTAAACCTCTGTTTGTTATGCATTGGGAAGAGTTTTCAGATTTTGGGAGCATGGAGCTTTCCTTAACTACAAATCCCACTGGGAATTAGAATGAAGGTATCCATTGCAGAATCACAATGGGTTCAGTCATTCACTAAGCCTTCTATCAACCATTTAGAAACATTACTGAAACTGATCAGGTCCTCAGCTCAGTTCTTGTGTATGTATATTCTAGTATCACCCATATTGTGTTTGCTAAGATTTAAATGACATTATATTTTGTTGTGGACCTGCACAGTTCTCATGACCCACAGTCGTGTCACACATGGCACCCCTCCAGCACTGGTGAAATACTGCATGTAGGGCAATGGTCTGTTAATATATTTTAGTATAACAACAACAACAAAACATTTGTAAAGCGCTTTTCTCCTGTAGGACTCAAAGTGCATAAGCTTTTCTCAGAAAGGTACATAGTGATATGTACAGGGGGGGGAAAGTTACGTGATCGTAAATGCCAGGCTAAAACAGGTGGCTTTTCAGTTTTGATTTAAATGTGTCCAGGGTTGGAGCTGTCTTGATTGCATTTGGCAGGGCATTCCACAAGGTAGGGGCAGCATGACAGAAAGCTCTGGCTCCAAAGGTTTTTAGTTGAATTCTGGGGGTGGTCAAGTTATTGGATCCTTTTGATCTGAGGTTGTGTGAGGTGTGACGCAGATGCAACAAAACCTTCAGGTATCCAGGGCCTAGGTCGTGTAGGGATTTGAATGTTAGCATGCCAATTTTGAAAAGGATTCTCCATTTTATGGGTAACCAGTGTAGTGAGCGGAGGATTGGTGTTATGTGACAGTGGCGGGGTTGGCTTGTTAACAGCCTTGCGGCAGCATTCTGTACTAGCTGCAGGCGGTGTAGGTCTTTATTAGGAAGGCCTACATAGAGGGCATTGCAATAGTCCAGCCGTGATGTGATGAAAGCGCGAACTAGGGTTGGAAGATCTTCTGAAGGAATTAGGTGCTTAATTTTTGCAATATTCCTTAGGTGAAAAAAGGAGTGTTTCACCACAGCTGAAATTTGGTTCCTGAGGTTTAACTCCTTATCCATCAGTAAACCCAAGCTGCACACAGTGTTGGAGCTAGTAAGGTCTGAGTTCCCTACCCTTAGTAGTGGTGACTGTGTCTGGAGCTGTTTAGGTGTTAGGCGCTGGCCTCTGATGACAAGAACCTCTGTTTTGTCAGCATTTAGTTTAAGCCAGTTTCCATTCATCCACTCCTGATGCTCGGCTAAGCATGTGTTTATTTTTGGGTTTGGGTCTGTCATATCAGGTTTGAATGACATATATAGCTGGGCGTTATCAGCATAGAAGTGGTATGTTAGACTGTGTTTTTGGATGATTTTCCCGAGTGCAGCATGTATATGATAAACAACAAAGGGGATAGGATTGAGCCCTGGGGCACACCATATTTTAGTGGTTGGACTGGAAAGGCCCCAAGGCTACCCTTTGAGTTCTGCCAGCCAGGAAGCAGGAGAACCATTGGAGACTAAACCATCAATGCCACAGTACTCTTGCAGTCTGTTGAGCAAGATTTCATGATCAATTGTATCAAAAGCCGCTGAGAGATCAAGCAGTACCAGGATGGAACACTTGCCTCTGTCTCTGGCCATGAGCAGGTCATTGCAAATCCGGACAAGACCTGTTTCAGAGTTGTGGTGCTTCTTGAAGCCAGATTGTAGGTGGTCAAAGATGTTGTTCATTGAGAGCCTGGCTTCAAGTTGGAGATATGCAGCCTTCTCAATAACTTTTCCCAAAAAGGGACGTTGGAGACCGGTCTGTAGTTGCTCAGAATATCCAGATCTACGGATGGTTTCTTGAGTAGTGGCCTGATGATTGCTTCTTTCAGACAGATAGGATACTTCCCCGCTTGCAAGGAGCAGTTGACTATCTTATGGAATGCTGGCATGAACAGATCATGGCATTTCAACATGAACTGTGTGGGGCCAGGGTCCAGGTGGCAGGTAGTCTGGCGAAGGTTTAGAAGCATGTTTGAGATGGCTTCTTCGGTAATTACCTTAAAGTCAGACTATGGCAGTAAGTTGTTGTGGCATCCATTATGAGTCTTTGCATAGCTTTTCTTTGTTGTAGATTTGATAGCAGATCGAATAGATGAGACTTTGTTTGTGAAGAAGAGGGCAAATTTCTCACATAGGTCCTTAGAGGATGTGATGTTGGGATTCCGGCACGATGGATTGCATAGACTGTCAACTGTGCGGAATAGCTGGGCTGGTTTGTTGGCTGCGTTTGCAATGTCCTGTGATAGAAAAGAGGACTTTTTCTTGTTGATCACTGCCTGATAATTCTTTTGGTGACAAATTAGGGAGTGTTTATCCTTTGAGCGCTGGTGTTTGCGCCATTGTCGTTCTAGTCTGTGTCCCTCTTTCTTTAGCCCCTTTAAAGCTTTGTCGAACCATCGCGCATGATGTAATGGTGTGCAGCATTTGATGCGTAGGGGAGCAATAGAGTCAAAGGCAGATGATACATGGCAGTTATATTTATGGACCGTGGAGTCGAGGTCTAAGCTGTGTTCTGTTAGTCCATTCAGGTTTAGGTTGTGCTGAAGATGTTGGTGTGATAGGCTTTTCAGAGAACGGTATTTTGTGAGGTCTTTTGCTTGGCGTTTTAAAGCTGGTCCTGCAAGAGAAAAGTGGATAGTGTAGTGGTCTGACCAAACTACAGGATTTATTTCCATCTTGGATATTGATAGTCCTGAATGAAATATGAGGTCCAAGGCGTGGCCTCTCTTGTGTGTAGGGAGGTGAATGGCTTAAGAGAAGCCCAGTTCATTCATGGTGAGAAGTAGATCTCTTCCTAGCTGGGAGGAGTGGGTGTCCACCCATGCATTGAAGTCTCCCAGCATTATCCATCTAGGGTGTTCCAATGCTAGACAGGATACAAGATCAGCCATTTCCTTGAGAAAGTATAAGTTACGTTCAGTACTGAAAAGCATAAAGCTATGCACTAATCAGCGAGAATCTAGTCCCAAAAGAAGCAATGAACACTAGTGAGTGGCAACATGGCCCCTTTAACCCCCTAGGATCTCGTATTGCTATCAAAATGTGTCACTTCATTTTGTATGTCATAGAAATTCTGTTATCGGGGCATTAAAGAGGTTGTCCCATTACAACAACTTATCTCCTATCCATGAGATAGGTGTTGTCTTTTATGTCTTGTATTTGTTTCTGCTGTGCCATTCAGAATGAAGGAACACGGGCCCCTGTTCTCATAATCGGCAGAGGTCCCAGCAATGGGACCCTTACCAATCAGACACTATCCTGTCGACAGGGGATAACAACATCATTTTTAAGTTTAAGGCCACCTGCACATATTGTGGAATACGTGCAGTTTTATAGCAAAGTCTATGAGATTACACAAATCTCATGTACTCTTCGGAAATGGTTTTTTTGGGGGAGAAAATTGACCTGCCATGCGGATTTCCAAATCCGCAGCATGTCAATTATGTTTGCTATTTTAGCTGTGAATTTCCCCCTTTTCCAATGACGGGTGAAATCTGCAGAATCTGCACCAAAAAACGCTGTTCAAAATTGCAGATTTTGGTGTGGATATGGTGCAGAAACGCACATAAATCTGCACAGATATTTGTGAGGATCTTTTATGCTTTCACTCACACTCGTGTACAAACGACCTTATAGTGTCAGAGCAGGAAGTCTGTTCTACAACCACACATGTAAGAAGCCGCAGGATGGGGATACACGTTTTCTTTTAAAAGATTGTCAGCTATAAAGTGTAAGGCTGGTCTTATACATTAGTTAGCCAAACAGCCGTTCCTCTTGAACCTCCGCCCATACACATGCACGTGTCCCTACCTAATCAAAGCTTTCTTTTTTTTAAACCTATACGCCCCTGCCTAACCAAATCTTTTCCTAGTTGGGTACTGACAGAGGGCTGCAGACAGACAAGACCACAAATGGAGACCGTTTTTTACAGTGTGTCCAAATTTGCAGTCCTCATTCACTTCTCTTGAGAGCCAAGTTACCAATATAACAGTGACAACAACAGGACCAACAACACAGTGGTCCAGATCCAATATCTTGAAGGGTGGAAGACTTCAGTCAGGAGCAGTGGTGACAGCAGGAACTGGCCCAACAGTTTTCACAGATCTATAGGGTCCTATAGGCCTGCTCTTCATATGTGTCAGGAGCATTTCCAATCCCATTTGTTAGATGGACACACCAAATGGACCCTGAGCAAATTATATATATATATATATATATATATATATATATATATATAGTGGGAATTCGCTCTGGTAGACAGGAAAAGCGGACGCAGCAAAGAGGCAAAGACTAGTTTATAACTCAAAAACTTCAGTGTTTTATTCACACGTATGGCAACAAAACAGTATGTCAGTCCATTTGCAGTTTTGGTGTTCGTTCACACCTAGATAGTTCATACAGCAAAAACAGTCACCTTTTATCCTGGGTGTTAATCCATACCCGGTCGGCATAGCACAGGACAGAGCAGTCCTGCCGGATTCAGGCCTCCAGCTTGGCACAAGGCTCAGATTCCACAGAGATTGCCAGAGCTCCAATGTCAGAGAAAGATCATCACCACCACCTGACACTGGCTGTTTTTTTATAGGCCTCTCAAAACCTGGCCTGGAACGTGGGGAGTAGTCACCCCCCCCAGCACTTTGGCTACTCCCAGTAAGAGCTGTCCCGGATCAGCTATTACAGCTATACTAAATAGCAAGGTGTCAAACAGCAACTGCTGCTGACACATGAAAACTGGCTCTTACTCCACTGAGGCCAGGAACCTCGATGACACATACCTTCCGTCAACGACGGACCCTTGCTCCTTCCTACAAAATATATATATATACACTCACCTAAAGAATTATTAGGGACACCTGTTCTATTTCTCATTAATGCAATTATCTAGTCAACCAATCACATGGCAGTTGCTTCAATGCATTTAGGGGTGGGGTCCTCCTGGTCAAGACAATCTCCTGAACTCCAAATTGAATGTCAGAATGGGAAAGAAAGGTGATTTAAGCAATTTTGAGCGTGGCATGGTTGTAGGTGCCAGACGGGCCGGTCTGAGTATTTCACAATCTGCTCAGTTACTGGGATTTTTACGCACAACCATTTCTAGGGTTTACAAAGAATGGTGTGAAAAGTGAAAAACATCCTGTATGCGGCAGTCCTGTGGGCAAAAATGCCTTGTGGATGCTAGAGGTCAGAGGAGAATGGGCAGACTGATTCAAGCTAATAGAAGAGCAACGTTGACTGAAATAACCACTCGTTACAACTGAGGTATGCAGCAAAGCATTTGTGAAGCCACAACACTCACAACCTTGAGGCGGATGGGCTACAACAGCAGAAGACCCCACCGGGTACCACTCATCTCCACTACAAATAGGAAAAAGAGGCTACAATTTGCACGAGCTCACCAAAATTGGACTGTTGAAGACTGGAAAAATGTTGCCTGGTCTGATGAGTCTCGATTTTCTGTTGAGACATTCAAATGGTAGAGTCCAAATTTGGCGTAAACAGAATGAGAACATGTATCCATCCTCTGATGGCTACTTCCAGCAGGATAATGCACCATGTCACAAAGCTTGAATCATTTCAAATTGGTTTCTTGAACATGACAATGAGTTCACTGTACTAAAATGGCCCCCACAGTCACCAGATCTCAACCCAATAGAGCATCTTTGTAATGTGGTGGAACGGGAGCTTCGTGCCCTGGATGTGCATCCCTCAAATCTCCATCAACTGCAAAATGCTATCCTATCAATATGGGCCAACATTTCTAAAGAATGCTATCAGCACCTTGTTGAATCAATGCCACGTAGAATTAAGGCAGTTCTGAAGGCAAAAGGGGGTCCAACACCGTATTAGTATGGTGTTCCTAATAATTCTTTAGGTGAGTATATATATATATATATATATATATATATACAGTACAGACCAAAAGTTTGGACACACCTTCTCATTCAAAGAGTTTTCTTTATTTTCATGACTATGAAGGCATCAAAACTATGAATTAACACATGTGGAATTATATACATAACAAACAAGTGTGAAACAACTGAAAATATGTCATATTCTAAGTTCTTCAAAGTAGCCACCTTTTGCTTTGATTACTGCTTTGCACACTCTTGGCATTCTCTTGATGAGCTTCAAGAGGTAGTCCCCTGAAATGGTCTTCCAACAGTCTTGAAGGAGTTTTCCAGAGATGCTTAGCACTTGTTGGCCCCTTTGCCTTGACTCTGCTGTCCAGCTCACCCCAAACCATCTCGATTGGGTTCAGGTCCGGTGACTGTGGAGGCCAGGTCATCTGGCGCAGCACCCCATCACTCTCCTTCATGGTCAAATAGCCCTTACTTTCAAAGTTTTCCCAATTTTTCGGCTGACTGTCTGACCTTCATTTCTTAAAGTAATGATGGCCACTCGTTTTTCTTTACTTAGCTGCTTTTTTCTTGCCATAATACAAATTCTAACATAGAATTCAGTAGGACTATCAGCTGTTTATCCACCTGACTTCTCCTCAACACCACTGATGGTCCCAACCCCATTTATAAGGCAAGAAATCCCACTTATTAAACCTGACAGGGCACACCTGTGAAGTGAAAACCATTTCAGGGGACTACCTCTTGAAGCTCATCAAGAGAATGCCAAGAGTGTGCAAAGCAGTAATCAAAGCAAAAGGTGGCTACTTTAAAGAACCTAGAATATGACATAATTTCAGTTGTTTCACACTTGTTTGTTATGTATATAATTCCACATGTGTTAATTCATAGTTGTGATGCCTTCAGTGTGAATCTACAATTTTCATAGTCATGAAAATAAAGAAAACTCTTTAAATGAGAAGGTGTGTCCAAACTTTTGGTCTGTACTGTGTATATATATATATATATATAGAGAGAGAGAGAGAGAGAGGGAGAGCAAAAAGAATAATCCAACTACTTTATGGCAAGTGGTAAAGTCACCAACAAGTATAATACACCAAAGGGTGATACCAAATAAAACTTAAAGGGAATCTATCACCACAATCTTTGATTATTATCTATAGTAATAGTGGTAGAGTAGTACTGCACCTAATGGGTCTAGATTGCCATTTTATATTTTCTTATTGAAGACCCCCCCCCCAACCCCCTCCGCCATACCCCTGCTGTCAGCACTGAAAACTGCACTGACATTCACACTCTAGACTTTATGTAAAGGACTCACAGCAGGTCCCGACAATGCATTTAAATGCAACGTTGAATGCTAAAAACAGGAGGTATGGGGGGCAGTAGGAAAAAAGAAAATTGCCATCTGGACTCCTCATCGAGAATACTACTCATGTATTACTGCAGATAATAGTCCACAATTGTGGTGACCGATTCCCTTTAAGCTTTAAAGGGGTATTTCCCTCTGAGACATTTATGGCACATCGCTAGGATTCGCCATAAATGTCCGATATTCACATATATGGGACATAGAGTCGCAGCTTGCTGTCGGGCAGGCTTGCGTAATTTTGGAAGTTGCATAGCACCGAATAAGGCCTTATACACACAACCGTAGTTATGGTCCGCATCTGAGCCGCAGTTTTTGCGGCTCGGGTGCGGAACCATTCACTTCAATAGGGCCGCAAAAAATGTGGACAGCACTCCGTGTGCTGTCCGCATCTGTTGCTCTGTTCCGAGGCCCCGCGAAAAATGTCCTATTCGTGTCTGTTTTGCGGACAAGAATAGGCATGTCTACAATGGGCCGCTCGTTCCAATCCGCAAATTGCGGAAGGCACACGGGCGGATTCAGTTTTTTGCGGATCCGCGGTTTGGAGACCGCAAAAAAACGGCACGGTCGTGTGCATGAAGCCTAAGGAGGATGCTGCACATGTTCATTATTCAAAGGTAGGACGCACCTATTGGACACTTATCAATATGTCATAAATGTCTCAGATGGGGCAACTTTAATAAATTATAATTAACCATCTTAGCAAACCACAAAAATGTTAAGTCCTCTGTAATGTCATGATGCCTGTGATGCAATGTAGGTGATCACCTATTAAAGATGAAGACAAAATACATGGTGCATAGTTACACCAACCAGCAATATGTAGGTAAGAATCCAGTCACCCAGGACACCATATGACAACTACAAGATTTGGTAAATATCTTGTAGTTGTCATTTGGTGTCCTGGGTTAATGGATGCTAGATTATTTCATGGATCCGAGGGTAGAGGGCTATATACTGACCTTAAAGTGGCCTGTTGGGCAACTACGGTGACGCTGACAGACCTAACTATAGTCACCTCCCTGATAAGGGTGACCCCATCCAGTGCCCGATCCTGTGGTTGTCAGCTCTGTGCTGCCCCCGTACCTTTGTCCTTCCATTTTTGGGACCATGATATGTTGCATCATGAAATGTCATGTACTGTAGGATGATAATTAGACATTGATACTAGTAACAACACTCTATGAATCAAAAAACAACATGTGCATGAAACCGAAGAACCTGTGAAACTTGTTCTAGAAACCCCAGAGGAAAGAAGCCATTTGTTTGCTTTATCTGGCAAAGTCATGCTAGCATGGTCCATGAGAAGGAGAAAGAGCAACAAGTCAATGGCGGCAGATAGGAACGAGTGCCAATACATGAAAGACTTTTCTGTCACACGGCCCCCAGAACAATAGTACTTTCCGTGCAAAGCACTTTTCAAACTTGTTATTCTTTCCTTTTTCCAGTCTGGATATACTATGAACATAGCAGCCACTGATCTAGTCAGAATAAAAATGAAAAGCCATTATAATGATTTTTCAAGGGAGTTTGCCAGAAAACATATGGATCTCATTGCCACTAGTACTGCTTCAGCCAGTAAAGCCAGTGCAATTAATCAATATGTAAAAGTCATAAATTAACATAAGCATTAATCATCCTAATATGTAAAAGCCATGCATTAACATAAACATTCATCATTCTTGGCCCATATGTGTCAGGTCGCGATTCTTTGTATTAATCAGTGTTTTTGTCTGTCATTTCTACCTCTTGACTTCCAGTTAACTGACTATTCCTCACTTTGCAGAACATTCTCTGCTGTGAAAACTTCATTCAGGATACTTTGGAGGGGACCGTGTGGTTTCTTCATGGTTTCAGGGGCTATTATTAACCACGTCATTACACACTAGTCAGGATGAGGAAACACCGCAACACAGATATTTCTATTTGGCAGATTATGCCGGTACATGTCACTAAAACAGGGGGCATGAAGAAGGTGCCTATAACAACCAAGCAGATGACTGCATCTAGTTAGCATCGTATTGCATGCATGTCCATAGTAGTTTTCTTATACTGGGCCTATTTAATAGAAGTGCACAATCAGCTGGGTGTCACTTTATGCCATCGACATGATAGTGATAAAAGGAAAGCAATAAGTCGGCCTAGGGCTCCTGCATAGGGCCATATAATGTCTACATGCAACCTCAGAGTTGTATAGAAGTGTACGGGTACCTGCACAAGGGAGTTGCAAAATAGAACTCCACCACCATCATTACAGCATGGACATCTTCATCCATTTAGTTATTATTTATTTACTTTGCTCTGTGATTGGTTACGCTATATATGTTTGATCACTACTAGGGCTCATGCACATGAACGTATTTTCTTTCCGTGTTCGCTCCATTTTTTTTTGCGGACCGTATGCGGAACCACTTCAATGGGTCTGCAAAAAAAGCGGAAGTTACTCTGTGTGCATTCCATTTCCATATGTCCGTATTTCCGTTCTACAAAAAAATATAACATCTCCTATTATTGTCCGCCTTACAGACAAGGGTAGTACTGTTCTAGGGGCCAGCTGTTCCATTCCGCAAAATGCGGAATGCACATGGATGTCATCCGTATTTTTTGCGGACCTCAAAATATATACAGTCGTGTGCATGAGCCATTATACTGCATTATTTAGGTTTATTAATGATACGAGTATGCAATATATTATTGTGTATTGTGTATACATTACCTATTTGATCAACCATGTAGATTACTACTACTTTTTGTCGTCATCCCTGGTGTTAGTTCAGATTTGCGCATGCGTTTTTTTTAAATTTTTTAGAAATTTATGTACTTTAATAAATTTGATTATTTTACTCTATTTACCTATTTAATAAATATATTATGGATAGGAATAAGAATTTTTATTTTATTCTGGATTTTTTTTACTGGGTTTTTGACCCACTTTCACATGGATATATATTAAGGAACTAATCATGGTTTATATACATTTTTGGTCAAAAATATATATATATTTTTTATGTATAAAGTTATATGTGATCACGATAAATTAATTTATTTACATGTATCAGTGCCACTTATTATTTATATATGTATTTTTGGGATTTGATTATATTTAACACAATTTTCACTCTTTAATTATATTCTCATTTATTGGGTCATTTTTTATGTTCTTTTTTAAGGTTCCTATCATTATTTGTCACGGACGTTCCCGTGGCAGGTACCAGGAAATCGGAGAGACTGGCAACTCGTGGGTTAAATTGACAAGTTCACTGTGGATCTTATTGTGTCTGTGTTTTGGTGAAAGGGGATGAGGCGGTTGTAAGTACTGTAAATAATATGTAATATTTTAAGGGGGTCTTAATACAGTTTCTGCATTGAGGACAGGAGAACATATATGTCCTACATATGCCAGAGCCATAAAGAGGTTGTTGCAAGATATAAACCTATCCTCTATCCACAGAGTAGGGGATCTGATCTGCGGGGGTCCAATTACTGCGAACACCACACTAATCAGAAGAATGGGGATTTAGAGTTCACTTTCTAGGGGACTGATAAAACTAAGTACAGTGCTCTGCTATGTCTGTCACTACCATAAAGAATGAATGGAGCCGCAATGAGCCCCTTGGAGCCCCTGTTCTTGTATTTGGTGGAGGTCCCAACTTTCAGACCTCTAACCCAGTGTTTCCCAACCAGCGTGCCTCCAGCTGTTGCAAAACTACAACTCCCAGCATGCCCGGACAGCCAAAGACTGTCCGGGCATGCTGGGAGTTGTAGTTTTGCAACAGCTGGAGGCACGCTGGTTGGGAAACACTGCTTAACCGATGGGATACTTAGGCTACTTTCACATAAGCGGTACAGCTTTCTGACAGGCTGTTCCAGCAAAGATTGCCGAGAATCAACTGGGCAAAATAAGGATCTCCACCAGACTCCATTATAGTTAATTGGGCTAGCGGGCATTTCCAGTACTGCCAGCCAATGCTGGATCCAGAGAGCACCGGAGCAGTCTGCCAGATCTCTTACCGCATATGTGACACTAGCCTTAGCCCCCTATTCGGTGGTTAGAGAATATTACATCTTGATATAACCCCTTTAAATGTAATATGTCACATTGCACACAGAGTGCGTTGGAATGGTTAGCATTTGATTCCATGTGTACAATGATACATTCTTCTTCTGCACAGCTTCCTAATAAGCCACAGGTTCATGAAGGCCTTGCATTACGTTGTCACCTGCATCATCCAGCGCAAATTCACCAAAAAGAAAAGTCTAAAAATAAATACTGTGGAGAACATACCTGGAATGTCTCCTAATAACAAAGAGCTTAGGTGTCCACGCTCCATAAGAAACTGCAACCAAACAGAGCCTTTAGATTAGTGCCAATGATGGGATGCTTCATCCTCCGCTCACTTATCCCTTAACACACAGGTTCCTTGGTGGTTATCCATAGCATAAGGCTATGTTTACATCTGCGATGGAGGCGTTCAAAAAAGTTATAGTCAATGGTATCTGTTAGTTTCTGTTCCTGTCAATTAAGTGCCAAATCTGGCACGTCCGTTATGTCTGTTCCTCTGCTCCTATAATGGAGCAGAAGAACAGAAAACTATAGCGCTGATGTGAACATACCCTTAGGCCCCTTGCAGATGAGTGTGTGCAGATTAGGTCCGGATGCATTGCGAATGCGTTCAGTGAAAAATGCGCGATTTCACAAACAAAGTCATTCAGTTTTGTCTGCGATCACGTTCAGTTGTTCAGTTTTTATCGCACGGGTGCAATGCGATTTAATGCGTTTTGCACGCACGTGATAATAAACTGAAGGTTTACAAACAGCATCTCTTAGCAACCATCTGTAAAAAATGCCTTGCATCCGCACTTGCGATTTTCACGCAGCCCCTTCACTTCTATGGGGCCAGCGTTGCGTGAAAAACGCTGAATATAGAACATGCTACGATTTTCACGCAATGCACAAATGATGCGTGAAAACCAACGCACATGTACACAGTCCCATTGAAATGAATGGGTCCGGATTCCGTGCGGGCGCAATGCGTTCGCATCACGCATTGCACTTACACTTGCACTTGTGAAAGGGGCCTTAGGGAGACATGAGTTGCCATTGTCCTCCAACTTAAAGGGGTTTTCTGAGACTTTTTAAGTGATGATTTATCGTCTGGATAGGACATCAGTATCTGATTAGTGGGGGTCTGCGAGAAGGCTGCTGCGTGTACAATACAGGAGCTCTGGTGCCTTCTCAAACAGCTGATCGGCGGGGGTCCTGGGTGTCAGACCCCCACCATTCAGATACTGATGACCTATCCATAGTGTGAGTGACCATGATTGCAAGAATACCTGAATTGTGTATAATAGATATCTAATGTGAACAGGTTCCTTTAATACATTAAACTGCATATAGTATAAGTGTAGTATGGCTCAATATTTTTTATCATTATGATTCTGGAGGGGGCATGATGTGTTTCTTCATTGGTAAAATTGAAAGAAAAGTTTCAGTAGTTTTTTTTTTTTCACTTAAAGGGGTGGCTCCATCAGAACAATCACTGTCCATATGTCGCTTTATCGCTAAACTTATGTTTGTCAGTGGGTATTTGCTACCTAAAGGGATTATCCCTTTGGCATATATACGTGTATATATATGTATTATAGGGATAGACATTCATCTGAATAACTCTCATTTAATACTATTTTTCCCTACGGAGACCACTACAGGGAAAATGTCTCACTGACAACAGCTTTCCTTTGGAAGGGCATTTCAGTCCTTAATTCTTGGACCTTTTAGCATTATTCACAGATCCGTGTTTGGTCAGTGATTTCCATCAGTGCTTGTAAGCCAGGCTACCTAGAGATCATGTATAATGGAAAGATTGTCTCCTATTCTGTGTTTAGAGCCGCACTTGTTTTTGCCTCAAAATCACTGATGGAAATCACTGACCGAACACTGACGTGTGAATAAGGCCTTATCAAACACAAGTGCCACTATGTAAAAATATTCAAAAGGAGCCTGGACTCAGCACTATGGAGAATTTGGATTTGCTGTCTATTGTAGGTGCCTAAAATGGATGGCTGAAGCTTTATTCAGGCTCCTTTTGAATATGTTTTTCCAGTGGCAGTCATTTGATGAAGGTCCACAAATTAAGGACTGAAACATCACAATGTGATTTATTTATTTATTTGGCTATACAACAATAGCCTGCCATATTGAAGGAGTTGCCTATGATAAGACAACTACTTTAACATAAGCAGATGTGGTAATCTGGTAAAAAAATTAAAAATGAGAACAGAAACCATAAAATGATATGTAATCAGACAGTGTGGCGTTTCACTGCACATAAAATCTTAATATGCCTATAAAAATCTAAGCAGTAAAAGCAGAGAAGTGTTAACGGCTTTTTATTGCTGTAAGATGACATTTTTTGTCATCGATCTAAAATAACCAAGCAATTAATATCAACAGTATTATAATGATGGCGTGCACATATTTGAACCATGATGCTTTTCCTTTTTTTTTTTTTTTTTTTTTTTTTACTGTTAAGCTAATTTATGCATTTCTAATGACCCCATTATTCATTTTGTCTTGGATAATTCTGTGATATATATCTTTCTGATGTTTGTCCAGTCAAGCCTGTGACTTGCCTGCAGTCATGTTGAGTAAGAGCACAATCTGGATTTCCATTTATAAGGCCATGTTTATACACTTGTCAATTACAAGTTTTCTTTTTTTTTTATGTTCATTGCTGGCTTAAGCTTTATCCCCTTCACAACATCCCGTGGGTCTTGATGTAAAAAAAACTAAGATTTCATACTAGAAAAATCATGTTTGTTTTCTTACTTAACTACATAAAGATTGTTTCAGGGGAAAACATAGGGCAGGAAAGTGACTGATATGTATATTAAATCATGTTTATTTAGTAATGGGGTAAGTGGTAGTTGATGTCAGAGAAGTGATTTAATCTGCCTATCTATAGACACAATCTTTTTTAGTTTACTTGGCAATGAATTAAAGGGGTTATCCCATGACTAGTGTAAAAAATGAAAATTGGACATCATATAGTTCACAACAATCTCATTCTAACAAAGCAAGAACCAGCCCTGTACTTCACATGGGTCCAGAGATCTCCCCATTCATTGCTCTGCTAGATTTATATCAAGCTGGCAGCTGGCGGCGTGTCCATGTTCTCCCTATCACAGCTCAGGAGGCGTGTCAATTCTGCTGGAGCTCTCTCCCTATCACAATTCAGGAGGCAGGTATAAGGATGATGCTGAGCATGTGCGGCCATCTCAGTGAGTCGGACAACAAAATAAAATAAAACACAGCAGGTGGCGCTATACAGATACATTTCATTTAACAACTCAGTAGCTATAATACATTTTTAGTTACATGCAATTACAAAAGCATTCAGGTCCAAGTGCTGGTTTGAAAACTGTAGAATATTTTTTGCGGGATAACCCCTTTAAGGGAAGGGAAATATTATGTATTGCGCCACAATTCCAGTGTAAAATTCAGTCTCAAACTAAGCCAACCAATAGTTTGCATAAAGTTAAAGTGTCTATCCCTGCACCAGATTTATTTATTTAGACCAAGGATGCTAAACCTGCAGCCCTCCAGCTGCTGTAAAACTGCAACTCCCACCATGCCATGCAGCCCAAAAAACTGTGACATTGGCCTCTTACAGTTTTGTGCATATTTGTTTGCAAATATGCACATTACAGTCTATGAGTGCAGTCTAGTGTAAAGCTTCCACAGTCAGTGATGGTTTGGGGAGCCATGTCACCTGCTGGTGTTGGTCCACTGTGTTATATCAAGTCCAAAGTCAGCACAGCCAACTACCAGGAATTTCATCTTTATGGAGATGCAGATTTCATTCGTCAACAGGACTTGGCACCTGCCCACACTGCCAAAAGTACCAGTACCTGGTTTAATAACCACAGTATCAATGTGCTTGATTGGTCAGCAAACTTGGTATTGCTAAGAGGAAGATGACAGACACCAGACCTGACAATGCAGACAAGCAGAGGCGCTATCAAAGCAACCTTGGCTTCCATAACAACTCAGCAGTGCCACAGGCTGATCGCCTCTACGCCATACTAATGCAGTAATTTTTGCAAAAAAAAAAAAAAAACTGACAAAGTATTGAGTGCATATCCTGTACATACTTTTCAGTAGGCCAACATTCCTGTTTTTATTTTTATTTTTTATAATTATATTTTTATTGAGATACAACAAGACAATTCAGTTTCAACTGTATGCACAATTGTACAAGGTAAAGTGAGAAAAGCAATATACATGACATAAGCAACAGATGAACATGTACTATAACTTCACATTGTATGTGCAATGTAAATCAGACAAGAACCCATAAAGGTTACGTGAGGAACCAGCGCCTTGTCGTACTCATTCCTTAGATAAGTATAGATATTAAGAAACAAGAAGAACTAATGAAAAGTAAATAAAAGAAAAAAAGAAAGAGATTATCAGTCATATCCTAGCATATGAGGGACTCTCATAAGAGAGTAGCTACGGTGATCTGATCTTGGGGTGTTTGTGGTCTAAGCTGGAACTTATATAAATAACCCTATAATAACAGAACAAAGAAAGACGTAGGCAATGCAGACAGTGGCACAACAGAAGGGGGGAGTATTCCATTCCATCTGACTCTTTTCAGGGCTACCTGTTAGCCCAATAGTTGTACCAATCATCCCAAATAGCATGAAATAGGTCTATTGTGTCCCGGAACATTGCAGTCGTATATTCCAACGTCCCGATTTCTGACACCTTAGCATATAGATCAGAGACCTCTGGGGGGTCAGGGCGTTTCCAGAATTGGGAAATAAGGCAGCGGGTAGCAGTCAGTGTTTGTATTAGCAGTTTAAGTGAGTATTTCCTTATGTACTTTGGAGTGACATTGAGTAAGAAGGATATGGGGTCAGGTGGTATACTGCAGACAAAAATGTCACTAAGAAGAGTGGTGACTCTTGTCCAGTAGGGACGTATGAGAGGGCAGTCCCAGAAGATATGGTGTAACGTACCCGTATGTGTCCCACAACTCCGACAGACCCTCGCAACTGCCGGGTTCAGTCTATGGAGGAGATCAGGAGTATGATACCAGTATATCAGGATCTTATACTGGTTCTCTTGGCAAAGAACTGACATTAAGGATTTTGCGCCACAGTGCGTCCGGTAGAACTCTCCCTAAGTATTCCTCCCATCTGACCATGTAAGAGTGTCTCTGAATCCATTCCGGGAGGGGGATCAGCAAGATAGAATATAACTCAGATATCAGCCCTTTCATGTGTACTCCTCTTCTACAAAGGCGTTCAAATGCCGTCGGGAGGTAAATCCTGATTACACATTAAAGTGGATTGGGCAAAAAGTTGAATGTAGAAATAATTGGTCGATGAGAAAAGGTCAAATTTGTTCTGAATATCTGAGAAGGGTAGAAGGTCCCTAGTGAGTGGGTCTACAATGTCCTCATAGCAGAAGATGCCACGTTGAAACCATAGTCTCGTTACTGAAGTGGTAAGACTCGCTGGAAGTAGAGGATGGTATAAAAAGGAGGTCATAGAGGAATGGCGAGAGACTAGAGGAAACCTACTACTACAGGTCCGCCAAATAGATTTAGTGGAGGCCATGGGTCCCAAAAGATCTCTAGTTGATCATGTATTATAGGCCATAGCAAAGAATTAGGTTGTATAGGAGCCAGCCAGAGTCTCTCTATCTGCATCCAAAATATATGAGTGCAGAGATGCCCAAGCTGTAATGCAGCGTAACTGAGCTGCCCAATAATATTTGAGCAAGTCTGGTACTCCCAGACCACCCTGAGACTTGCCAGCCAGAAGTACAGACCTAGGGATCCTATGCCAGACTTCTGAACTCTTGTAAAATGGAGTGGAAGTTTGAGAGAGAGACATGGAGATTAGATAGGGTAAGGAGGACATCGTCCGCATATAGTGACAGCTTAAACTCTTTATCCCTAACCATAATTCCCCTGATGTCTGGACAAGCCCTGATTTTGGCCGCAAGGGGTTCAATACACATTGCAAATAGTAAAGGGGATAAGGGACATCCCTGTCTTGTCCCATTGGCTATGTGTATTGGTCGGGACTCAGCATGTGGGAGCTTGATTGTCGCTGTGGCGGAGGAGAATAAGCCTCGAATTTCCTGAACAAAAGGGCCAGAGAGACCGTATGCTTTCAAGGTCGCAAACAAAAACAGGCAGCTTAAACAATCAATCGCTTTTTCAGCGTCTAAGCTAAGGAGCAATGCCTCCTCCCCCGAGCGGTCAACAACATCCAGCAAATCAATGTTCCATCTCATGTTGTCACTGCCCTGATGACACGGGACAAATCCCACCTGGTCTTTATGAATCAAGGAGGGGAGAAAAGCGTTTAACCGGGAAGCTAATATTTTAATATAGATCTTGAGGTCCGAATTAAGTAGTGCAATGGGCCTATAGTTTGGGAAATCAAGATTGTCCTTTCCAGGCTTTGGAATTAACGTAAGATATGAGTGGGACATGGGTGTAGGTACCACATCACCGGCCAGTAATCGATTAAAGAGATTTGCCATATGGGGAGTCAGTTCCATCTTAAAAATCTTATAGTATTTATAGGAGAAGCCATTGGGGCCTCAGGACTTGCCCTCCGGTAGTTGGTCAATGACCTCCTCTATCTCTTCCCCAGTCACAGGTCTATTAAGGGCAGTGGTATCAGCAATCGAGAGGGTAGGGAGGTTACATGAGGCAAAATATGATTGCAATAGGCATTCTTCAAGACAGGAGCAGGAGGTAAGAAGGATGGTTCAGCAGGTTCGACATATATTTTCAGTAATGATTTGTGAAAAACATTATGAATTTTAAAGGCCTGCGGAAGTTCAAGACGAAAAGCAACCAGATTAATAATGGCAGAGATCTTATATGGCCCAATAAACCTTGGCCCCAACTTCCAAGAAGGTACCTTCAACTTAATGTTTCTTGTGGACAGCCACACAGAATCACCCACTCTCAGGTCTCTTGTCAGCCATACAATTATACTTTTTGCCCATTTTTTTTTATTGTTTTGAATTTTCCGCCAAATAGATGACAACGAAGAGTAAAATCTTTCCTCTTCCGGTATACCAGAAGTCTCAGTACCAGAAAATGTGCCAAACTGTGGATGGAACCCATATGCTCCGAAAAACGGCGACTTATCAGTGGACTCCTGCCTACGGTTATTTATGGCAAACTCGGCCAACGTCAAAAATGAAGACCACTCTGTCACGGCTGAGGATGGGGGAAATCCTCAGCCGTGTGGAGCCCGATGATGTTTCGGCTGCTTGGCCATGAAGACAGGATTAGGGAGCAGGTCACCTCCTAAGGCATCCCTAACCTGACCCTAGCTCCTAGCTGCATGGGCCAACCTTGATGGTAGGAGGGCCCATGCTCCGGAACCTAAAAGTCCCTGCTAGCCCTCAAGATGACCCTCACCTAGGAGCTAAGTAAGACAAGACACGGAGGAGCAGGAGTCTCAACGGCCAAGCTGCAGGAAAAGGGGAGACATAAACAGCTCTATGGATATGGCAGGTGAACAAGGAGTTCCACCTACCTGCCACAGCCTTGCTGACTGGATCCCTGTGTTAGCAGGGTGCAGATCACAAGCGCATCCCTACACAGGGACCCAGATCCATAGCTGCACAAAATCACATATAAAACATCACACGGACATCACACATAACTGGAAATAACTAAAGCAATATGGTTATGACATTAAGGTTTATGACCACAGGGGTGGCTCTTACTGGCAGGTAATAAATACATGAGGCTGCTCTCAGCTAAGCATGGCTGAAGCAACCTGAAGGCCTGCAAAAGCAGTGAGGCTTTATAGGCCAAGAAGCCACACCCCACAGTCGGACACACCCAGTGATCACACACACTAGGAAGGGGATTAACCCTTCCAACACCAGGGAAGGGAAACCACCACTTAAAGGGAACGTGCACACAATAACATAAAACACAGTGCACACATCCACACATCACACACAAAACCGCATGCGCAGCGTAGCGAGCTGCATGGCACAGCTCAGCCTGCTACGCTGCCACATACATACTGTTGCCAGCGGCAACCACAGGTGAGGCCAATACCACAGCCCTCACCTGTGATTGAACACCAATGAAAACCGCTGACAACCGCATGCGGTTCAGGAGTCACGGTCATAGCCATGGCCGTGACACTCCCACCCCTCAAAGCCCCCCCACCAAAAAAAAGACACGTGAGGGCCTCAGACAAGGGGATAGGAGAAGGGGACGTACACTCTCAGTGCCGGTTCTAAAAAGGGGTCGCTGTCAGCTGCATCCTCTCCCGGCTCACACTAGCCAGTCCAACGAGGACTGCAGCCCGCACCAGCAACAAGGAAGACAGAACCACTGAGAGATGGACGAAGGGACTCTCCACTCACGTCCCCACTCCAGTCGCTGCCAGCAGACACTCCTAACCAGCACGCAGCCGGACCACTTACGGAGTGCTGCCAGCAGACGACCAGAGATGGGAACATGGAGAGGGACGAGGGATCCCCAACACGGCACGGAAGGTAAGGTGGCGGGGAATAAGCCACCAACCGTGCCGTTAACGGAGAACCCCCAGGAACGCTCTCCCTCCGGAGAACGCGCATGCAGGCCACATTGATATGGCACTGCATGCTGCACCCTCTTTCAAAGGTGTGCAACTTGCACACCAAACAAACACCCTAGTGCTATAAAATCAGGGGGACGCCAAACGAGGCAACGGTGAAGGGAAGGCGGGGAAACGCCACTCACCGCGCCGTCAGAGGCGAAACCCCCAGAACGCTCTCCCTCCGAAGAGCGCGCATGTAACCCTTCCGCAGAGGGCGGTACATGCTTCACCCTCTTTCGAGGGATGCATACTCCCACCCCTCAAAGCCCCTCCCAACAACAAAAGGGGAAAGTTGGTGAGGCATAAGAAACAATGGGAGGGGGGGAGGGGAAAGACAAACAAAAAGGGGACACCAACACGGACAACGGTGAGCTGGGAATGGCGGGGAATGCCACTCACCGCGCCGTAAATGGTGAGCCCCATAACGCTCTCCCTCCGGAGAACGCGCATGCACCCCATCCGCAGATAGCGGTGCATGCTTTACCCTCTTTCGAGGGATCGCCACGTAAGAAGCGACTGTGGTCATACTGTCAAGGCTGAGGATGGGGGAAATCCTCAGCCGTGTGGAGCCCGATGATGTTTCGGCTGCTTGGCCATGAAGACAGGATTAGGGAGCAGGTCACCTCCTAAGGCATCCCTAACCTGACCCTAGCTCCTAGCTGCATGGGCCAACCTTGATGGTAGGAGGGCCCATGCTCCGGAACCTAAAAGTCCCTGCTAGCCCTCAAGATGACCCTCACCTAGGAGCTAAGTAAGACAAGCCCACTCCTCCTAGACACGGAGGAGCAGGAGTCTCAACGGCCAAGCTGCAGGAAAAGGGGAGACATAAACAGCTCTATGGATATGGCAGGTGAACAAGGAGTTCCACCTACCTGCCACAGCCTTGCTGACTGGATCCCTGTGTTAGCAGGGTGCAGATCACAAGCGCATCCCTACACAGGGACCCAGATCCATAGCTGCACAAAATCACATATAAAACATCACACGGACATCACACATAACTGGAAATAACTAAAGCAATATGGTTATGACATTAAGGTTTATGACCACAGGGGTGGCTCTTACTGGCAGGTAATAAATACATGAGGCTGCTCTCAGCTAAGCATGGCTGAAGCAACCTGAAGGCCTGCAAAAGCAGTGAGGCTTTATAGGCCAAGAAGCCACACCCCACAGTCGGACACACCCAGTGATCACACACACTAGGAAGGGGATTAACCCTTCCAACACCAGGGAAGGGAAACCACCACTTAAAGGGAACGTGCACACAATAACATAAAACACAGTGCACACATCCACACATCACACACAAAACCGCATGCGCAGCGTAGCGAGCTGCATGGCACAGCTCAGCCTGCTACGCTGCCACATACATACTGTTGCCAGCGGCAACCACAGGTGAGGCCAATACCACAGCCCTCACCTGTGATTGAACACCAATGAAAACCGCTGACAACCGCATGCGGTTCAGGAGTCACGGTCATAGCCATGGCCGTGACACACTCCTCCTGATTCTCCGAGACAAAACATCTCAAATAAGTCTCCAGATTCTGGTTAGCGCACTAAGTCTGTCCGTTCAACTGAGGATGAAAAGGAGAGAGAAAAGGACAGTTGGACCCCCAGGCGGGTACAGAACGCCTTCCAGAATCTGGAAACAAACTGAGTCCCCCTATCAGAAACCACATCAGAGGGGATACCTTGTAGTTTCACGATGTTATCGACAAACACCTGTGCGAGAATTTTAGCATTAGGTAGACCTGCTAATGCTATAAATTGCGACATCTTGCTGAAACGATCAATACGTACAGCCAGAGACATGGCTGCCTCCAATGACTCTGGATATTCATGAAATGCCAATGCGTCCTTCAGGTTCTCGGATAACCGTTGACAGAATTTACTACAGAGGGCTGGGTCATTCCACTCAGTATCAGTTGCCCATCTCCTAAATTCAAAGCAATGGGACTCAGCAAAACGCTCTCCCTGCCGTAAACCACGCAACTTAGTCTCGGCCAGGGAGACCCGATCTGGGTCATCGTAGATAAGTCCCAGAGCTCTGAAAAATTTATCTACAGACTGGAGGGATTGTGATACGGTCGGCAAAGAAAAGGCCCAAGACTGAGCATCACCTTTCAGTAACGAAATAATAATCCCCACTCTTTGACTCTAATACCCAGAAGAGTTAGGACGTAGTTTAAAATATAGTTTGCACGACTCCCTGAACGTAACAAATTGTCACTTACCCCGGAAAACCTATATGAGAGAGCGACCTTAGGTTCCGTGCAGGTCTTGTTCCCGCTGCTGGAAGCAGCCGCCTGTGGTCTCTAAAACTGTGAGATGGCCGTGCAGAGGTCAGCCACCTCCAAAGACAGTCCCAGCATATGATCGGCCTGTGCAGAAACAGTATCCATCGCTGCACTGACACAAACAAAATTACGTTTTTTGTCACAGGTAATGGGGAGGGGAAAAACACCAGATAACACACAGAAGGAAATAGACTGGAGTCTAAGCCTTAAAGCTAAGGGAGACGGATGGTGACCTCCTAGGAATCCCTAGACCTCTCCCTGACTCCTGCCAATATGAGTAGACCCTGAAGGTGGAAATACTCATACACCAGAACCTTAGTCCTCGAGATCCTGGAAATCCCTAGGAATGGTGGCAGGGAATGAGACTACTTGTTTCTTCCCAGATGAAGTAACCAGCGTCTCCCTGAGGCCTAGAAAACAAAAACACAAGCGAACAACAAAATGCAAAACAAAATGCACTTAGCGTAAAGAAGAATGGAGGAGCAGGAGAACTAGCTCAACCAACTCCAGCAGGAAATATCAACCGCATGGTAAGCAGTGTGAGTCAGAACTAAATAGAGCCTCAGTAATGACCACAAGCTGCACCTGACAAGAGGTGTGCTCATTACCTAGCAACACTGCAAGGAGAAAACAAAGAGACTGTCAGATACCCTCACGTGCCGCCAGTCTCTCAGATCTTCTCACCTCTGTCATGGGAGGGACCGTGACAGTAACTATTTCCTGATGGCTTTCGACATGCAGAAAATTACTGCTCAGCCAATCAGTGGCTGAGCTGATTCACTGCAACAACCAGTGATTGGCCAAGCAGTCATCTCCTGCATGTTGAGGGATACCAGGAACTGGTGGAGAACTGGTAAGCAACTTAACAGGGATGGCAGGAGATTGCTGAATACAATATTTTTTAAAATAATTTACATCACCTTTAAGGATGTTGACAGCCATTCAAAAACAGTAGAATTATAAATGCAGCTCTGGATTCTAATTGTCACGGCACGGTGTGGGTAGTAAACTCCACACCGAACACAAGAGGGAAGGGAAAAGGTACTAGGCCTGGAAACTAGGGAAAGGGGAAAGGTCACCACCTAGTGAATCCCTAAACCGAGCCCTGACTACTATCAGTATGAACAGACCTCGATGGTAGGAATGTTCATACGCAGGAACCTAGAGCCCAATCTGACCCTAAAGGGCCCTGGAAATAGTGTCAGGACAAAGACGTCCTGTTCGTTCCAAGCTGAAGGGGAATACCTCAGGCCTAGTACCAAGAGATAGGGGAATACCACAAACAAGAAATAAGGAAAATACACTTAACTCCGAAGTACACGGACGAGCAGAAACTCAGAGGAGAACCAACACCAGCACTTCCACAACCCCAAAAAAAAGCAAACAACCGCATAGCACGATGGGTGAGACCAGATTAAATAAAGGAGTTGGAATGACCACTTAAGCTACACCTGAGACAAGAGGTGGGGTCATACCCAGCATCAACACAAACAAGTGAAACAAAATAGGCTGTCAGATCGCATCACATGCAGCCAGTCTCTTAGATTTTCTAAACCCTGTCACAGGAGAGACCGTGACACTAATATTCTGGATCAACTTTTCATGTAGATTCATTTACTACATATTGTTAAATGATGTTCAAAAGCATAAAATCGATAGATCATGGTGAGTAGCTATATTTGTTCTCTCATGCTATACACTAATAATACAAGCACCATTCTAGTGTAAAGCTACTAAAGCAAATTTCTTAGCTTGTCACTATGTTTCCAATTTAAGGGATCTATGCAGTAGCCAAACTGGAACTGATTTACCACTCCATTTTCCAGAGTTGCTAAACAGCCCACCATTGTGTAAGAAATTGGCACGAGTGAACTTGTCAGTCTGTCATCACATGAGCTGATTACGACATGCTCTGACCAACTTAATTAGGGCAACTTTTCACTAGAGCGATGATCCTGATTCTTAATAACCACCAGGTACATTAAAGTATGTGCATTGCAAAATATGTAATACACAGAAAGCGGATTGGGTCGTTTTTCTAATTATAAATATTCTAATAGAGTAATAACATGAATGTACTATTTAAAACATTTGAGAGAAAACATGGTGAATATGTTTCTTTAGAAAGTAGATGTAAGTGGACAAAGCACAATCTGTATATAGCTTTTTCCTATATTTTTTCACGTTTGCTGTAGATAATTTAGTGTCAGTACTGAAGGCTGTTTGCAATTATCTTGGGTATGGTGGCAGGACAAGACCTGAGAGCAGAGATCTCAATAGCAGGTTTAGCAGCTTACATTATAAAACTTGGGGCCAGTATAGAATAAATGTGTGCGTGTGTGTGTGTGTTGAAGGGGGGGGGCAGGTTTCCTTGTCTTGTGCACAGACATCTTTCTTTTATTATAGCGTACAATAATGCAAAAAAAAAATACATGTTATACTTCTGGGCTATCCTATATTTTATTGAAATATTTGTATTAATTAACCCCCATTTTCACTTTTTTTATTTCATTCTCAAAAGCCATAGCATGATAATTTTTCTGTTCATATAGCCTTATGAGGGCTTGTTTTTTGAAGTTGTGCTTCCTAATGGTTACATATAATATATTGAGAAGCTGGAAAAAATTCTGGAAAATGCAACTGCGCCATTGTTTTACAGGCTTTGTATTTACTAATGTACACTGGGTGGTGCAAATGACATGTCACCTTTATTCTGTCATGTTTAAAAATAAAAATCTTTGGAAAAAAATATTTCATCGCCATATTCTGAGAATCCACGCCATATATTTTTTTAAAACTATTTTTATTTACATTTTTATTGTTAACAAAGTGAACGGTTACAAGGCAAATATGCATTATGGACATTATATAAAGTGTAGCAAGGAGACCCATATCTATCATTTTTATCAAGTATGTACGTTCCATGGCACCCGCAAAAAAATAGAACATGTCCTATACGCACAAGGTTAGCACTGTTCTATAGATGGCAGGATGTTCAGTTCCACGAAATGCAGAATGCACACGGCCAGTATCCATGTTGCGGATCTGCAATTTGCAGACCGCAAAAACACAATTGGCCTAGTGCATGGGCCCCTATAAACAGGCATGTCGAGGGTCCCGCAGTTCCACTCAGGGTCCTACAGTTCCACAGAAAGTCGTAAAGAACATACATTGATAAAATCACACCTGATAAGTATGTAGAGTCCTCCTATCGCCTGTCCCCCCAGAGTCATAGATAATTGTGAGGTCAACAGACTAGCATCTTCTAGAATGACAAGGAATATATTATCTACTGAGCCCTTTACATGATCAACAGGTTACAGTCGAGTGATCATCATGAAGTCGTTAGAAATTACTATTTTACATCAAGAGAGTGGTCTGTTTGGGCTTAGGGGACCATTTGTGTGGATCTCTGGGGAACTTAGGCAGTGTCAGTATCAAAACTAAACATCTTAAACCTAAACCATGAACACAAAAACATTGGCCAATCCCATTTGATTGTCCCTTGCCCATCTTATTGAAATTTAGACAAGTATAAAACCCTCAAACTTGTCTGAATACAGGACAGCAGTTTGCAAAGGGTACAGGTTTAATGCATGAACCCCCCAACAAAGTTTAGTGACTGAAAGAAAAGGATAAAGCAACCAAATCAAAACCCTGCTGTAGTCAATCACGAGGTACAAATCGGATGATCGTTCTTGAGCATGCATGTCTGGTACCATGTTGTAATGGAAAACACAAGTGCAACTTTAAATGGGTGTAATAAATTGACAGCATACTGCAAAAAACTATTTAACTTTCCGCTCTTTGTGTTGAGCCACTTCTATCTAATTAATTTTCATAAAGTGAGGAGTCGGACATCTCATGTGCACAGCCCTCTTCAGATCACCCCACAGATTTTCAATTGTATTCAGGTCTGGGCTCTGGATGGGCCATTCCAAAACTTTAATCTTCTTCTGGTGAAGCCATTCCTTTGTTGATTTGGATGTATGCTTTGGGGTGTTGTCATGCTGAAAGATGAAGTTCATCTTCATGTTGAGCTTTCTAGCAGAAGCCTGAAGGTTTTGTGCCAATATTGACTGGTATTTGGAACTGTTCATAATTCCTTCCAGCCTAACTAAGGTCCCAGTTCTAGCTGAAGAAAAACAGCCCCAAAGCATGATGTTGTCACCACCATGTTTCACTGTGGGTATGGTGTTCTTTTAGTGATGTAGTGTTGTTTTTGCGCCAAACATATCTTTTAGAATTATGGCCAAAAAGTTCAACCTTGGTTTCATTAGACCATAACACCTTTTCCCACATGCTTTTGGGAGACTTCAGATGTGTTTTTGGCTTGGATGTTTTTCTTCCTAAGAAAAGGCTTTCGTCTTGCCACTCTACCCCATAGCCCAGACATATGAAGAATACGGGAGATTTTTGTCACATGTACCACACAGCCATTACTTGCCAGATATTCCTGCAGCTCCTTTAATGTTGCTGTAGGCCTCTTGGTAGCTTCCCAGACCAGTTTTCTTCTCGTCTTTTCATAAATTTTGGAGGGACGTCCAGTTCTTGCTAATGTCACTGTTGTGCCATATTTTCTCCACTTGATGATGACTGTCTTCACTGTGTTCCATGGTATATCTAATGCCTTGGAAATTCTTTTGTACCCTTCTCCTAACTGATACCTTTTAACAATGAGATCCCTCTGATGCTTTGGAAGCTCTCTGTGGACCATGGCTTTTGGGATGCGACTAAGAAAATTTCAGGAAAGACCAACTAGAGCAGCTGAACTTTATTTGGGGTTAATCAGAGGCACTTTAAATGATGGCAGGTGTATGCTGACTCCTATTTAACATGATTTTGAATGTGATTGCTTAATTATGAACACAGCTACATCCCCACTTATGCAACCACATTATTGTAGTTTCTTTTCTTCCCTCCACCTAAAATATTTCAGTTTGTTTTTCAATTGGGTAGAACAGTTTATAGGTCACATTAAAGGTGGAAAAAGTTCTGAAATGCTTTATCTTTGTCTCATTTTTTTACATCACAGAAACCTGACATTTTAACAGGGGTGTGTAGACTTTTTAGATCCACTGTATATGTAGAAGAAGAAATTGATGTGCGTTAGACCAGAATATTTGTATGCACAGCCATTGCCAAACACAGTATATATAAACAGTGCTTCCCATAATTATTCATACCCCTGGCAAATTTTGACTTAAAGTTACTTTTATTCAACCAGCAAGTAATTTTTTGACGGGAAATGACATAGGTGTCTCCCAAAAGATAATAAGACGATGTACAAGAGGCATTATTGTGGAAAAAAAACATTTCTCAGCTTTTATTTACATTTGAGCAAAAAATACAAGATGTTCCGCACTGTGGAAAATCTCAGAGGATGTGGTCGGAAGCCAAAAGTGACACCTGTGCTGGTCAGGAGGATAGTTAGAGAGGTCAAGGATCACCATCAAGGCCATCCTGGTGAATTTGGGCTCTGCTGGTGGCAATGTCTCAAGGCAGGCAATCCAACGGACACTGCACAATGCAGACCAAGGAGGACGCCACTTCTACAGATAAGGCACACAAAAGCTCACTTGGCCTTTGCAAGCGACTTCTGATCTTCTGTGTTATGGTCAGATGAAACAAAAATTTAATTGTTTGGTCACAATGATGTTTCCTTCATTTGGCGTAAAAAAAAAAGGAGAAGACTTCAAACCAAAGAACACCATCCCCACTGTCAAACATGGTGGTGGGGGTGTTTTTCAGCTAATGGACCAGGGAACCTAATCACAGTAAACGGCACCATGACAAAAAAGCAATACATGAGGATTCTCAACGACAACATCAGGCAGTCTGCAGAGAAACTTGGCCTTGGGCACCAGTGGACATTTCAGCATGACAATGACCCAAAACACACAGCAAAAGTGGTGAAGGAATGGTTAGCGGACAACAACATTAACGTTTTGGAGTGGCCCAGCCAGAGTCCAGACTTGAATCCAATTGAGAATCTGTGGAGGGAGCTAAAGATCAGGGTGATGGCAAGAAGACCCTCCAACCGGAAAGATTTGGAGCTCATTGCTAAAGATAAATGGGCAAAAATACCTGTGGAGACATGCAAAAAGCTGGTCTGCAATTATAGGAAGCGTTTGATTGCTGTAATAGCCAATAAAGGCTTTTCTATTGATTATTGAGAAGGGTATGAAAAATTTTGGACTGGACACTTTTTGCATAAATGTAAAAGCTGAGAAATGTTTTTTTCCCCACAATAATGCCTCTTGTACATCGTCTTATTATCTTTTGGGAGACACCTATGTCATTTCCCGTCAAAAAATTACTTGCTGGTTGAATAAAAGTAACTTTAAGTAAAAATTTGCCTGGGGTATGAATAATTATGGGCAGCACTGTATTTTTATAACAATATAGATTTGCCTGCGGGGCACCACACTTGAAACACTTGGAGATGGGGAAAGATACCTATATTATGTCCCTATATAGGGGTCATATATGCTCTATGGATTATTTTGAGAAGCGTCTCCAGTTATCTGGTGACTGGAAGAAATCAGAGGGATTTCTCCACAATGTGGAGAATAATTGAACTAGTAAGATTAAGGTCCTCTAGGGGCAATTTGGTTATGGGAAAATTATAAGTATTGTAGTCAATAAGTGTTTGGAGAAATTTAAATATGCGTTCTATGGTGGCTTCATGACAGCTGGATACAACATTGTTTATATAGATTGGATATATTATCAACTTTTTCCATGTAATTCCAAGAGAGATAAAATATTTTTGTGGATAATTCAACATGTATTTTGAGATTTAAAGTTAAAGTAAGAGACACAGAATATAAGGGAATAAGTGTAATGACCAGCGTCACGCACAGGGAGGGAAAAGGGAAAGCCCTGCCCAAGGGAGAGGGAAAGGTGGCGACCCCTGACTCACCTTGCGGCTGGCACCTGACTGCCCTGACGTCCCTAGACGGGTTCCTCACCCGTGCGGCGATCACGTGCCTAAACCCTGGCTTTCCCTAAAATGAGCCCTAGATAGTGAACGGGCCGGTGGGATCGCTAGTCCGCACCACTGACACTAAGAGGGAAACGCCAGGGAGAGGACAGACAATACAGACAAACACATACACCCAGATGGGCGACCACAGCAGACCACAAAGGTCCAACAGGGATCCGGAGGGTAGCGTTCTGGACCAACAACCAGAGAACGCAGCAACACAGCTCCAGAGGGTCAGAATAGATGTCCAGGCAGGAAGCTCTATATCTGGCAACCAGAGAAGTGTGAGAGGGGAATATAAGGAGGTTGGGAGTGCTGGAGAAGGAACAGCTGAGGAGAAGGAGCTACGGATCCCTGAGTGAGCCAAAAGGGTTGCAAAGCAAACCCAGAAAGCTACCATAAGGAAACAGCCCTATCTTACATAGAGCGCGCAGCCAACCGCTGCGACTTTCTGACCCTGGGTATAACGGAGTCAGGCGTGGTTCTTGACACCCTCGTGACAATAAGGTGTTTAAGTGTACATATTTTGTGCCAGGTATGCCAATATTTCATTATTAATGGGTTGGTTCTAATTGCTTCTGGTAGGGAAGTGTGCAGTGTATGTCGTAGGTTGGTCAAGGAGATGTTAGGTTTAAATAATTGTTCTAAGACTGTGCCCGTATAGTATATGGTGATGTGTAGCCAGTCTGTAATACACCTCACCAGAGCAGCCAAGTTGTAATAACGTATGTTATTACAGTCTAGGTTGTTGTAGGACGTGGTATGGGATTTTTGCCCTATATTTGTTAATAGATTAGCTTAGCAAAAGTACATTCCAGAAACTGGATAGAATGGGAAGTATTATGGTTGTATAAGTTTGTTAGTGAGCGAGTAATATCCACTCCCATGTATTTGATATATTTTTACCACTATGGTAGTTGAGTAGACGGAGCCTACATAGGGACGGCAGGGCCTTTTAACATTAGGGCATCAGATTTATTTAGGTTTAAAGAGTATTTCGTTAGGGAGCATCATTTTTGGATCTCTAATAACAATGGGCACAGGTGTTGTCTTGGGTTAGAAATCATGAGAAGATCATCTGCAAAAACATACTGGTGAATCTGGAGATGTGATATAGAAAAGGGTCAATTTTTAAGTTAAACAATAATAGAGATAGGGGGCATCCCTGCCAAGTACCATGGAAGAGGTCAATAGGGGGAGAAAGCTTCCCATTTATTAAAAGAGTGGTATGAGTGTTCCTGCATATGAGTCAAGAAGTTGAGAAACCTTCCAAAAACCTTGTCTTCTCATGGTAGTTAATAAAAAAGGGCAAGAGACTTTGTCAAATGCCTTTTTAGTGTCAAGGTTGAGTAACAGGGTGGGTGGGCTGGGTCTTTTGCCGCCACTGTGGCTGCAATTAAAGTTCATATATTCTTTGTAGAGTAGTGATTTGTGATAAAGCATAATTGACAAGCATTAATGAGAGAGGAGAATAAGCTGGAGCCTGTTGGCCTGAATTTTAGATAAGAATTTATAGATTTGGTTTAGCAGGGAGATGGGGTGATAAACTGAGTTGGAGTAGAGTATTTTAGTGGTTTCAAAAGAATTATGCAGGTGGGTTAGTATAAGGGTAATATCTGACTGCAAAATCTTAATATTCAGCTGGAAAGTCATCTGGGCGTGGTGTTTTGCCAATGTAAGAAGTATAAATTACTAGATTCTTGATCCTCAGTCACCTCCAGTGATGCTCTGGTCGTCTGAAAGAGCAGATAAGTTAAAGGGGTTTTCCGGGAATTAGGAAAAAGAAAATTCTTAAATATTACTTTATATAAATATTTACCCAAATACCTTTCATTAGTTAGAATGGCTTCTTTTGTTTGGGGAGCAATCATTAGGAGAAATAAAATGGCCACCATCCTACTAGTACACACAAAACCTGTCCTAATCACAAAGCAGCACAAGTTACTTCACAACACTGAAGTAAAGAGCTGCTCAGCCACCTCTCTGCTCTGCTTATCAGGGATTATGATCCTGAATACAGCTGATGAGATCTTCGGCTGAATCTCTGTGGGAATGGAGTTCATGAAGAGACATACTTTTTTTTTGTAACTTATTTTTTTACCCCCACATGGGGCTTTAAACATGCACTCATTAGTTGGCTTATACTATAAACTGCAGAGGTTTACCACTGCCATGCTCCTATTGAGCCCTGCCTGAATCAAACAAGCTAGACTATCAAATGAAGTCTCCAGAGGGTAACCATACTGACAGTGAGTCACTATTCCACATTTTTGTTTGGTTTAAAACTAAATTAATTAAATTTACTAATATAGTTTATTTCTAAAAATCCCACCATTGTCCTAATTTCAACCCCCTTTCTCAGAGTCCAGAAATCTTTACTTCTGCATTTGCCGATGCAGGTAGGGATCTTCCTCCACCTTTTTGTGTTGGTGATGTGCTTGAAGGGGGATGTCTGTCTGTCTCAATTCTTTAGCTAAGCCAACCCCCTTCTCCATCATGACTTATGCAGAAACAGAGAAGGGCGAGGAACCAACATAGAGAGGAGGAACGAAGTGGAGCTTTCTGGATTGCTTTCTGAAATCAGAACCAACAGTGTATGAATGAAACTATATTAGTAAGCTTTATTAATTTGGATTTGCAAAGGAACCCAAGAGCATTTTGTGTTCCTGCACAACTCTTTACATTCTTATTTATCATTTTATATAAATATTTCTATTACTAGTAGGTTATTATTAATTATTAAAATGGTATTGTAATCTTTCTAACTTTGTTTCTTTATGCTTTTTAAATGTGTCTTTATGCTTTCTGAGCATTCCAACTCTACATTTGGGGATAGTTTTCTGTTAGGTCATATAATTCGCTGCTCATAATACCTAATAAAACAGTAAAGTCAATAACTTATAAAGTGAACTGTACTATTTTATGTGATCTGTGCTTCTGAATGGGAAATATATCATTGAGAATATACACTTGTCACTTGCTGAATGAAAGGCCTGTGTAATCCTGGAAGTTAATGTGAACAGCATGGAGGTACATTTTTGTGGTCGCGGTCTCATAAAAAGGGCAACTCTATCGTCTATGGCCTAGGTGGTTAATAGTTAGCTATTCCATTATTACAGTATATACAGGTAATATATTTCACGCTTCACATATACTGCTTTATTCTTCTGCGTAGTCTTTCTAATAACAGGAAAATAGAAACTCATCAGAAAAAGGATTAATATGTTCTATAAAATCTAGCTAGAGAAAAAGACGTCCCTGCTGACGAGCGAGTCTCTATTTATAGCCTCTAAGAGACAACTTTCAAACAAATTTATGTTTCATGCTATGTATGTTCTGCAAGAATGAAACTTGCTAAATTTATGAATTTACTGTGTTTAGACTGCTATCACTGAACGCTATTTAAACAGAGACAGTATTCTGGTGTCATTAGGTTACTGGACATATGAATTGGCAACAAGCTTTTATGTATATATGTGTGTGTGTGGGTATATAAATAAATATATATATATATATGGATAAGAGCAGCACTGTAGGAAAACTTAAAGGGGTTATCCAATTTCAAGAAAACCCCCCACATGTGTCGGGAACCTCACTGGTAATATACCCCACTCCCCGCTCCCGGCGCCCCTCCTGGTCGCTGCACTTCCGCTGTTGCTTCTCCCTGTACACAGATGAAAACATTTGGTGGGGAGCAGCCAGTGGCATGCGGCGGCGGGGACGAGCCTCCCTAGCATCACGGGTGACGCTAGGGAGACTCGTCCCCATCCCTGCCTGCCTTTGGCTGCTCCCCCCCAACACCGGATGTTTTCATCCGTGTACAGGGTGAAGCAGCAGCGGCGATGCGGGGACGAGAAGCGGCACATGGGGGGGTTCTTGAAATTGGATAACCTCTTTAAAAATGTAAGGAGTGCCAGCGGATGTGGATCCACCCAAATCACCAGATAAAATAAAAAAATTAATTCTATAGCAACTCTGTATGCTGAAGAAAATGTGTCCTCATATATATATATATATATATATATATATATATATATATATACACACACACACACACACACACACACACACACACATATGTACAGTTTATACCCAAAATGCAAAACATTGGATCCAGCACAAAATAAGCCTAATCTAGATAACATGTAACATGATTTAAAAAGAAAAGAAATATTGATTGTACCTATAGCTAGAACAGACTTTCCTTAAAATAATAAGGTAATTCTGTCCTTGCCAGACTGACATGAGAAAGAAACACAGAAGACATTACAATTTGTGAAAGAATTAAAACTCCCTGACTGGTAACTCAACCTGTGTATCATGGAGCACAATAATTGGGGGGGAAGAGAATTAATTTAACAACACAGAGTAAAAGCTGCTTCTCATAGCCCCATCCTAAATCCTGTATATTGTCAGGATCTTTTCCCCTTTGAAGACATAGTCACTGATTGAGGCTTCTACTCTCTGGGAAACAGATAAGACAAGACTAGTAATCTGACTCTAAGCCAGTGGATAAAGGCAGTTTGTTTCCTCTTAGGCAATCTGTCAACACCTCTTCAGTAATTAGTCCTAATTATTACAAAGGCCTAGCCTCCTATTCGCATTATTAAATCAGAAATAGTATCATAGGCCAGGTATCTTTCAACACTCACCTAGTCTGGCGACCTTCGATTTCATTGAATCTTCTATCAGTATCTTACTCTGGAAGAGACTGGGCAGTAATTTTAGTGTCGGCTTCAAAGATGCGGATACCAGGATGGAATTCCAGTGATGCATTGAAAAAGCAAACTCATCACATAACAATGGCGCAAAAGTTCTCAGCATTGTTTAAGTAGCTTTCCACCATGCAAACAATGTTTGCACCATGCACTTATTGTTGCCCGTTGTTTCACACAGACTTCATAAACTTGATGGAAGTAATGTGGGCATAGAATAAAGGAATAAGCAGAACATAAGTAATAAAGGCATAATTTTAGAATACATATAGAAATGCAATGAAATAGAATATATAAACAGTATAATATCTTTATACCAACATGTCATTTGATGATCAATAAACATTACAAAAACTATTAGAATTCCAATTTTTTAAATTGTATATATTCTAAAGATCATAAAGTATTATATATACAACACTGGAATGGTGGCATTACTACTGCCAGGAGCTAAAATACAAGAATGACACAATGTATTTCTTTTTTACTTAATTTTTATTCATTTACAAAACACATCATAATAAAATAGACACAAAACAGATTACATTTTTCAGTCTATTTCTTTTTACCTAAGACCTCCCCCCACCCACCATTTCCCTGAGAAAGAAAGAGAGAGAATAATAATAATAAAAAAAAATCTAAATATATTATTGTTCAACCATCGGTTTCAAAGTTTGGAAAACCAATCCTTCCATCCCCTAATATTATATATTATCCTCTCCATTTTTTTTTTTTTTACAAAGATGTTTATTAGTATTGCGTCATGATCCTGAGAAACATTACAGTGACATCCAGAGTACAGTAAAGTTCACAGTTCCATAATCTTACATGTCATACATAGTAAATGACACATCATTGTTAGGATACATCGACACAATACAATTTTTTATTTTATTCCCCTCCCACCCCCTCCCCCCCACGTAAATGCAAGAAAATTAATAATAGCAAACCAAATGCAACTGTCAAGGGAAAACATATCTCTCTGAGCACCTTCTTGTTCACCACCAACGCCAACCCCCGACCCATCATTGGCTCCTCCAACTTATCCTGTTCTAAAACGCTAACGACTGCAGACCCTAAGCCTGCCCAGCAGCCCCTTGATATCCTCCTGCAAATACCAGGCTGTTAGGGTAAACGGCTTCATGATCGCAGATGCTTCTGCCTCCTCCATAAAATATATCATGAACTTTTTCCAAGTTTTATACAGCTTCTTCCCGGCTGTTTCTTTTTTACCAACTGCTTCCAGCCACTCTAGAGAGAGCATATGATGCAGGCGTCTTAGTAATTCAACCTTTGATGGAATCCTTGGCTCCAGCCAAGTAGACAACAGGCACCTTTTGGCCTCTAAAACTATCCTGTGCCCCATTGCTGTGAGGCCTCTGTTCTGCCCACTTCCTCCCTCATTTGACTCCTCCTGCACTCCTGCATGCAATATTGTCACTTGGATATCAAGTTCCTCCTTATAATTACTACTCTCCCGTAAAACCAGACCCACCATCTTCCAATACTCCTCTAATTTCGTACAACTCCACAACCCATGCAAAAGGTCAGTTTTAGGTACAGAGCACCTAGGGCAAGCTACTATCCTATTTGGCTTTGCACTAGTTGCTGGCATATCGAATCCATACAAAGCATGATGTATAATTTTAAAGTGAGTTTCCCTCATCGTCTCGTTCATCACTGCCCTATGTAGGGCTGCTATGCCAGTTATCACAATTGGTTGTATCTCTACTAGATCCAATTTGTTCCCCCATCTCCGGAACAATCCTTGAGAGATAGAATCCTCCCAAAGGGACCTCAAACTGCCGTATAAATGTGATATGGATTGTCTGTTGCCGGATACAATGAGTGAATCAAATTTATTCCGGTTCCACTCACCAGCCATGTTAAGAGCTAGACTTTTACAATAGTGTCTGATCTGCAGATATGGGAACAAATTAGATCCAGTTAGCCCCCATCTATCCTCCAGTTCTTATAGGGTCGCCCACCTATTTTCCTGGTTGTAAAAAAGATCGCCTACTGTCCTGATGCCCTTGATCCTCCATTCCGGGAACGACCGCTCGGATTGCCCTGGTGCAAAAGCTGGGTTTGTATGCAAAGGGAGGTGTTTCGAGATCTGGTATGGTAGTTTGTACATCCTTCTAAGGTTCTTCCACGTTATAATGGAGTCCCGTAAGATTAGCGAGCATCTAGCTAAGCGAGGTAATTGAGATAGTTTGGTATGCACTAGAGCCTTTAAATCCCAGGGTGCCGCCAACTGCTTTTCCAATCTCAGATTAGAATAATGGGAAGTCTCACTAAACCAATCTATCAGGTGTCTACTCAAGCAAGCCAAATTGTAACCCCTAACGTCAGGAACATTTAGCCCTCCGATCTCCCTCCGCAGTTTCAACTTCCTCAGTGAGACTCTTGATTTCTTGCCATTCCAAATGAATCTTGTAAAACACCCCTCCAGGCTCCTCACATCTACATGACGTAGGAGTATCGGTATGGTCTGGAGCGGATACATCAGTTTGGACATTGCCAGCATTTTAATTAAATGGCACCTACCCATTAACAATAGTGGTAGCTTTTGCCATCTGACTAGATCTTCCTTAATTTTATGGAGTAAAGATGGATAGTTTAATTGATAGATGGAATGCGGCGTCCTTCCAATCTTTATACCTAGGTATTTAATTTGGGTTTTTATTAAGGAACCCGTAACGCCCCTATTACCATCCGCCTCAAACTTAGTCCTCTGGCCGATCGGCAGAAGTTCACATTTTGACGTGTTTACTTTATACCCGGAATATTTCCTGAAACTCTCCAAAGCCTTACAAATTTTATCAATCTGCCCATGTGGTTTTGACATAAATAGGATAATATCATCGGCGAATAGTGCCGCTTTCACTTGTGTCTTTCCTATTCTAATCCCTTCAAATAAGTTAGACCTGCATAGTTCTCTAGCTAGGGGTTCGAGTGCCAGGTTAAATAATAACGGGGATAATGGGCACCCCTGCCGGGTCCCCTTTTGCAGATCAAACTGTTTGGATAAGTGTCCCTGCGTGAAGACCCTTGCCTGCGGCCTATGATACATTTGTGACAAGACTACCCTAAAGGCGCCTGTGATCCCCATTCTATCTAGGACTGCCTCCAGCCATGCCCACCTAACATTGTCAAATGCTTTCTCGGCATCTAGTGTGAGCATGGCTGGTGACTCCCCCTTCTCTGGATCATGCTGCACCCTATCCAAAACGGCAAGTACTGTTCTAATATTTGTCACTGCGGCACGACCCTGGACGAACCCCACCTGCTCCTGTCCTATCAATGATGGTAGCGCTTTGGCCAATCGATCTGCTATGATTTTGGACAGAATTTTTGCATCTACATTTATCAGGGAGATGGGTCTGTATGAACCCGGCGATAGCGGATGCTTCCCAGGTTTGGGTAGCAATTTGATATAGGAGAGGTTGGTTCCGTCCAGGGTCGATCCACCCCTAAACATGCCATTATAAACCTCCACCAACACAGGTAAGACCTGAGTACACAAGGCTTTATAATACTCTCCAGTATAACCGTCCGGTCCAGGAGCTTTAGAGTTGCCCAGCCCTTTAATCACTCCCTGCAACTCTGTCGCAGTGACATCCGAGTTTAAGGCGTGTCGTTGTTCCTCAGTCATCTTAGGCAAGCCGACTCTGTCAAGAAGGGTGTCGCTCAAGTCAGCCCTCTCCCCGTCCCTATACAGATGCTCATAATATTCACCCAGAATGGAGTTAATCCTTGCGTGTAATGTGTAATTGTCCCTGCAGAATTTCTCAAGCTATTAATATACTGTGGTTGTCTCAATCCCTTCGCTAAATTGGCTAGGAGCCTCCCTGATTTGTTGCCATACTTAAATAGCCTAGCCTCAAACTCAGAGCTACGCAATAATTCTTTTTCCTGGATACATTGTTCAAAAACATGGCGTTCTTCAATCCACTTTTTCCTATTGACATCTGTGGGTTTCTGTTTAAAATCTAGATAAGTCACCCTAACCTCTTGGCTTGCCTGATCCAACTGTGATTGGGCTTTCTTTTTCAGTCCCGTCAGGTACCCCATGATTCTGCCTCTCAACACTGCTTTGGAAGCGTTCCAGAAAAGACTTGGCGTTTCCAGATGGTTCGCATTATCTGATTTATACTCCTCCCACCAAATAGTTAACTTTTCCACAAACTCTTCTCTGACGCAGAGTTGTGAGGGAAATCGGCATATGTAATCAGGACCCCTAGGAAAGTTGTCGCTTAACACTAGTGTTACCAGCGCGTGGTCTGAGATCACTATGTCTCCTATATCTGAGAATTCAACCCTATGTACTAAATTGTAAGTCACTAGTAAATAATCTATACGAGACCAGGAGTTTTGGGAATGAGAATAGAAAGTATAGCTACAATCATCAGGGTGAAGTTGACGCCAGACATTTACAAGTCCCCCACCCACCAATAGCTGTTGCAAGGCTTTGTCCTGGGAATTCTCCCCCCCCCCCCCAACTTTCCTTCCACTTTCCTCCGATCTGCCACACCATGAAGAACCGCACGAATCTCCTAGCAGCCTCAATTCCAGATCTTTTAGGAAGGAAGCATTCCCTGTGTTATGACAATAGACATTGTATATGCTATATTGTGTATTCTGCACCTGTAGTAGAGTGTGTACCCATCTTCCCTGGGAATCATTGGTCTGTTGTAAAACCTGGCAGTTCAATTGCTTATTGATAAGCGTTATCACCCCCGCCTTTCGGTTAAGTGACGGGGACCCAACAACTCTACCCACCCATAACTTTTTAATTCTATCAAAATCATGTGCCTCAAGATGGGTCTCTTGTAAAAGAACCACATCGGGCTTGAGTTTTTTTTCTGTCGCCTGGGTTTTTATTACGACCTACCGAGCCAGGGGTCCGCGTCAGTCACCGAAAATGCCCAGAGAGATCCCTTGCAAACAAACAGATAAACAAATGTTAGATCACAAACAATTTTTTGCGTTCCTCTGTCACGCACCGTTTACACCACTACCTCCCCACTCCCCCAATCACAACCCCTTTAACTACTATAGTAACTTCCCTTTTTTTCTGGGTTGCGGCTTCCTCCCACTATGATAACTAGGAAATTATTCCTGCTTTCCCCACAAGAGGTCTCTCCATTGGATATGCATAACCTTCTCTCGTGGCTGTCTACGTTGCAGCTAGTAATATCTACCCCAAGTACAGCCTTTCATTGGTACTACAAATGACAAATAATAACATAACTTGGCGGACTCCACCGAAGCCCCCCCAA